>NC_138384.1:19596590-19642464 GCF_054177405.1 Leptonychotes weddellii | reverse complement strand
ATTGGCTAGTATTTTGGTGAGAATTTTTGCATCCATGTTCATCAGGGATATTGGTCTGTAATTCTCCTTTTTGATGGGGTCTTTGTCTGGTTTTGGGATCAAGGTAATGCTGGCCTCATAAAATGAGTTTGGAAGTTTTCCTTCCCCCCTGCTTCCAGTTTTTGGTACATTCTTTGGGAGAGGCTCATTTTAGAGAATGTAAACTCAAGGAACATGGATCTGGATATATGAGAGCTCTTGGAGGGAAGGGAAATCTGGCGGTTGGTTGAGTAAAGAAGCAAGAATACCTTAGTGTCTGACACCAAGTCCTAGGTGTCTGACCTTACCCTGCCTCTATGTCCATCTTGATCCCTTGCCACATGCCAAAAGTTAATCCCCTGCATTCTCATAGGTGTGCTTCTCCTCCTCCTCCTTCTCCATATCTTGACATTTGCTTTGGTCTGAAACACTTTATTAGCCTGCCCAGTAGTTTTATAGTATGAGCCACAAAAGAAAAGCCTCATGTGTAATTATAAATTTTCTAGTAACTACACTAAAGAGGTAAATTAAATAGATGCGTTAATTTTAATGTTTTATTTAACCCAATATATCCAAAGCATTAGCATTTTGACATATAATCTATATAAAAATAGAGGTATTAATGAGATATTTTATATTCTTTTTAATTTTTATAATAAAATTTAGAAATATTTGCATATACTGTACTTGCAGCGCACCTGAATTTACACTATCCACTTTCCATGTCCTGCAATGGACATGAGCTCAGTTCAAAGACTACCTTCAATCCCCTCCCTCTACTTTTGGGATTTCATCTATTACAGTGGCTTTAAGAAAAGCTTCCCTCTTCTAGAGATGAGATTTTACCTCTCTACTATATATTCCGTAGTATATTCCTTCATTATAACAGTTTCATGCTAATGAGTAATAACTCTGGGTGCTATTAGTTTAGCTCCACCTTCTGTTCTAGACTGAAGGCTCTAGCACTTCTCATTCCATATGCACCTTATATCCCCTGTGCTTACGTACTGTCCAGCAAGCGGAGACATTCGATTAAAACCTACTGAATAACCATTATTTAGTGCCTCTGGGCCTTAATTTCCTCATCTGTATAATGGAGATAAAAATAATAATGCCTAGCTCACAGAGTTCTATGAAGATTAAGTGAGTTCACGTAGTTACGTGTGTGTGTTTGTACTCAGAACAAAGGCTGCCACGTCATAAGTTCTATATGGAGTCTGGCTCTTGGTAACAGTTGTAGCAATACCACTACATCTAATTTTGTGACGATTAAAGTGGACAGTACACTGATGAGGGTGTCTGCCACATGTTTAATGTTACTTTTAAAATGTTTGTTATGCTTAGTCTGTTATTTCATATATATGTTATATAACATGTTCTACTAGTTAAACCTCTTGGTACTAATTTAGAGTCCCTAACATGGACTCAAAATACTCTTAAGAAGTCCAGGAAAATATGGAGTATCCCTCACTTACAGCAGTCTGTGCATCTAATTAGAAAACCTGCAGAAGGGGGGCTTTAATTAAGCCCCGCATGAGACTGGTATGTGTGGCTAGGGGGTAAGATCACTTATCTTTAAACCAGAACTTCTAGATTCTAAAACTTCCCCTTTTGGTAAATGTTATATGATTTATTAAGGCATTTAAGTTTCTACACTTTTGTTTGTCCAATGAGAGATAGGATTGGTGATTCATTATTGCCTAAATTTGGGCCACTCATGAAAACATGTCCCCATAATTGGTTCTTCCTTTAGACCCCTCTGCAGAGACATACACTGCTAAGCAGATTGTTTTCCTTTCCTTTTTTATTGCCTTTATTCCTTCCACCTGAAGTAAGGATGTAGCAAAGTTGAGTCTTCCACAGGCTGAAGTGGACTAGGAAGTAACCCTACAAGAACTCTCTGGCTTGCAAATAAGAATCCATAATGAATATTCAGTCCTTCTGAAACAAAAATAGAAATCTAAAAGGATAAAGTAGCTGTACTGATAACCCAATGTCCCAGACAAGGATTCAATTTTTTTTTTCAAGATTTTATTTATTTATTTGATAGAGACACAGTGAGAGAGGGAGCACAAGCAGGGGGAGTGGGAGAGGGAGAAGCAGGCTTCCCGCTGAGCAGGGAGCCCGATGCGGGGCTCGATCCCAGGACCCTGGGATCATGACCTGAGCCGAAGGCAGACGCTTAACGACTGAGCCACCCAGGTGCCCCAAGGATTCAATTTTTTAAAGTAGGCAATAAACCTCAAGGTAGTATTATATACAATTTAGCATAAAAAACTCAGGGGCAATAATAATTCTTTGTCTTGGACAGAAATCTGATATATTTCTACAATCAAAAGATGACTACATGGTGAAACTAGGCTGTTTTTCTTTATGGAGACCCAATATGGTCAGAATGGCCAGTAAAGATGTAGAGAACCTATGGGTCACAAATAGGTGTGGAAGTGCCACTAAATTGCAGCTCAGATTATCACCCAGAGAGAAGTTAATGGTTTTAATCAAGAAAGTCAAGATAAAATGGGATTTCAGAGTAAGAAAGACAGGAAATTGGGAACCGATTGGAGGACAGGAAAGAAAGGAGAATAGATGGAGAATAGTAATTGTGCACATTTGGTGCTTAATACTTGATGATGCCTGTGTGTATAGCTCAGAGCCCAGTACACTGAGAGACTAGGAGGTCTCACTGTCCAATGTACAAGGAAGAGGGTTGGAATTCAGTCTGATGAAACCACTATTTAATGGTTGTGTGAGCTTTGCCTAATCACTTAAGTTTGATAATGTATATATTCTCACTTACAAAGTAAGAGGCAAATTCCTATGGTAAAGATTTGTTTTTGTTTGTTTTTGGTTTGCTTATTTTTTTGGATTATTAAATAATGGCACAGAACAGATATAAATAATGTTGTTTCTCTTCTTTGTCCCCTTCTCTCATCTGAATGGCATCAGGCTTGTACAGTTCTGAATTTAGCTTGATCAAGCCTTCTGCAGATTTCACACTACACACACAGGAATACAAACCAAGTGAAAGAGAAAAGTGTGACAAAATTGCAATCGTGTGTGTGTGTGTGTGTTGTAAAAGTTGAAGGCGTTGATTAAAAAGTCTCCATTTCTTGAATTATTTCTCAATTCTTAGACGTTTAAATACTTTTAAGATCTTTTGATTCTTTGTAATAAAACACTGGTTTGTGTACACAATAACTATGTGGAGGGAGAAGAATAGACAAATATAATAATTGGGAAATAGTAAATTTAATTTAGCAATGAGCATGATATCTTCACTTTCATATATAGTACATTGTCTTTATACACATGTACAATAATCAGGTGATATAGATAATTACTGGCCCTATTTCACATATGGAGAAATGAGACTCATCTTAAGGTCATAGATCAAGTAAGTTGCAGACTTCCTAAATCTCATATATCCCTATAATATTGCTACTGCCAAATGCAATGATATATATATTTTTTGTAGAAAAAGATCCTACTTTAATTTCCCTGACATTATGAGAAAGAATTGGAGAGGGCTATGGTTGATATTAAAGTTGCTTAAAAACAAGTAAACACTTTTTTCAGGGAATGTTTCTCCTATTTTGTAAATCCCACGCATACTAACAAAGAAAGTACCATGGAGAAGGAAATAAGATAACAGTTACTACCTAGGAAACATTATCCAAGGTCTACTTGTATACTTTGTTAGTCTACTGGTTATGGAACTCAAAGCAATGTACCAGATATGATAGAATATCCAGATAGTACAACGACATATGTCTTAAGAGAAATCATTTCAAAGTTATTGAGCCTTGAACAATTAAAGTTGAGCATTGCTGGCATACCTGTTTTATGGAACAAAACCAGGATATGATGCACATTGAACAGACTTTTGCTATCTCTAAGTACTAAAATAACTTTTCATTCCATTTTAGATAGGTCTGTTAAGCTTAGGCACTGTTCTTCATAATAAACATTTATAATACCATGTAGTATGCAGGGAGAAAAAATGAACATGGAAAGGACAACCTATGTTTTATTTATTTTTTTTAAGATTTATTTATTTGACAGAGAGAGAGAGAGTGCAAGAACACAAGCAGGGGGAGCAGGAGAAGCAGGCCCCGTGCTGAGCAGGGAGCTGGATGGGGGACTCAATCCCAGGACCCTAAGATCATGACCTGAGCCGAAGCCAGACGCTTAATCAGTTGGTTAGCTGAGCCACCCAGGCATCCCGGACAACCTATGTTTTATTTATTTATTTATTTTATTTATTTTTATTTGTTTTTTAAGATTTTATTTATTTTTTTGACAGAGAGAGAGATAGCGAGAGCAGGAACACAAGCAGGGCGAGTGGGAGAGGGAGAAGCAGGCTTCCCACTGAGCAGGGAGCCCGGTTGGGGCTCCATCCCAGGACCCTGGGATCATGACCTGAGCCGAAGGCAGACGCTTAATGACTGAGCCACCCAGGCGCCCCACAACCTATGTTTTAATCCCAGATCATTAATTCTCTCTGGAAAGCTATCTATGGTCTCTGAACTGACATGTACCTGAGATCATGTCTGACCTGACTAAATCACAGAATAGTTGGGAATTAACACAGAAAAAAACAAAAACAATAAAAACCCTTATATTTTATAAGTAACAGTAAAATCATGAAGAGGTATTATTCTTAATCCAAATTTAAAAGGTACTATTTGAACCACCCAGCTCATTATTTCTTGAAATGTACTGCCCATTTATTTAGCATGTGTGTATTGAACACCTACAACATTTTAGAAGCTACAGTAGGCACTTGGAATTTACATCAACAAAACAAAATAAAAAACTATTTCAGCAAGGAACTGTGAGTATACTTGAAGGCAAAAAAAAAAAAAGAAGTGCACATTCTATGAAACATTTTTCAGGGGATCTTTTGTATCATGTGTTTTATGGTGAAGAGAGAATGGGGCAGAGAAGGAGGCAACAGACCTTTGAGGAAAATGGAAAAGCTTTAACGGTCATGATGAATGAGAAAGCAATGAGAGGAAGATAAACCCTAAGACTGTTAGATTGTTGAGGGCCACTTTGGTTTTGGTAACCATTAATTTAGAGTTAAGTCATTTCATTGCTGGGTTTTTGACATCTACAGATCCAGTCAGTACAGTTTCAGTAAAACAGATTCAACACATTACATAGAATGTCTGACCCTATAGAGATTTTCAACTTTAGGAATTTAATTTAGGATGCCAGACTTTAGGAATTTCATTACAAGATGGTGATGAGAACAATGATGAAATGAAGTTGTGCTATGTACCAACTGACTGTCAATTGCTTTAAACATTTTTCCCCTCTTACTACCCACAGAAACTCTATGTTGTAGTATCATCACCCAAAGCTTATATATGATACAGGCAAGACTCAGAAATAAGAAACTTGCCCAAGATCACAAGTGATAGGAGCCAGAAATGCCACCACATTGGCCCGTATCCTACGTGCATGCTATTTTCTCTCACTATACCATGTCTCTATAACGGGCATGCTCTACATTATTCTAGAGGGTGAAATCCTGATGTATACTTTGCCCAAAAGTTGGAAAGAACACCTAAACCCCCAAAATGTCCCATAGGGGCCATGGCTTCATCTCTATGAGGTTTGTGCAAATATATGACTGACATCTGAAATTGTGTTCCATAAAGCATGAGTAAAGGGACCTTAGCATGGGAGATTTTGAAGATAAGCATTTCCCCTCATTTGCCTCTGCACTGGAAAGGCCCTTAATATGCCCTGTAGAGTACCAGATTTTGAGCATGAACACATTTTGATAGATCTGCCAGGATACATTAGCTGCAAAACACTTCCTCTGGGTTGACCTACTGACCTGATTAGTGGCTTGGCTCAACATTATCCATCTGGAAGCTGAAGTGTGTCTGCCAAACACAATGGTCAGAGTTTTGGCAGGGTTGAAATTGAGCTGTTTTTTCTAATAGTGCCTTGCTAACAGGTTCATTTACCTCCTATGACCACTTCTTGAATGTTACAGTAATTCCATGCTTGGTGGGCTAGAAAACACATAAGCTTTAAAACTGAACAGACTAGGGCTTGAATTGATTTCAACACTTAATAGTTTGTCAACTACAGCACCACCTTGAGGTTCAGTTTCTTAGATCTATAAAATGGGGACAATGATTTTTCTTTCATAGGGTTTTTTGAGCATTAAAGATAGTGCTCTGTGGTACAAGTAAGAAATGTTTATTGAACATTTATTGCCGCAAGACATTATGTCAAGTACTTTTTAAAGATTCTTATTTCACTTGTAAAATGCCACCTTCCTTAAGCATTGTTATTTTTCCAACTTTATGAATGAAGAAATGAAAGTTAAATAGGTAACTTATTTGCCTTATATGGAAACCTAAGAGTAAAAGGTGTAGACTTTGGTGTTAGTAGACAGAATCTAGAATTTCTGTTATTTGCCACCGGGTACAACTGCCTCCTGGTACCACTGTTTTATTTGCTATCTCTTGGTTTGGGGGATTGGCTAGAGATCATCCACTAAAGCATCAAATGACAGGGGTAAAACCTTCAGAAAGGTTTACTAGATATAGTTTACACCATTTAGTGCTCAATATCCTGGCAAGAATGACAGGGAAAAACATTAACTGTTCTGTTGTAGTCCTCATTTGCCCTCAAATATGCTGGGCTTCTGATAGGAAGTATACTAGTGGAATCACTAGAGCTCAAAGTAATTTACCATTCACTAGGCTAAATGTTTTGGAGAGGTCTCTATTGATGTTCATTACCCTTAAAGTGTGTCCCTTTGGTGGTTGATGAATTATATATGGGAAGCTGTGCTTAAAGTATAAAAATTGCCTGAAACAACATTTTTCAAAGGGTAATGCAAACCTATTTGGGTGTGTATGTGTTGTACCTAATAAGGGAATCCACCTGCTAAGACTTGTCTTCTTTAAGATGTAGTGTAATAAAGATTCTGCTTAGGAGGAATTGAATCAAGAACATGAACAAAATGAACTGTCATAGTTCATGCAGCATATTTCCAGAGGCATCAAAGAAGCATCGAAGGCATTGACTGGAAGTGTTCTCTGGTAATTCACTCTAAAAAGATCTCAAATCTAAACTCTTCTGATAATGTATCAAGATCCTGTTTTAACCCACTTCTAATTTTAAGTAAATATTTTCAGTAGAGGACAAGTATATGTTTCCTGTTTATGAAAGAAAACATCAGAGTGAAGATTTCAGTTTCGGTTGGCAAATGATTACCACCCTATTCAGAAAGGCATCCAACTCTGCCACTAACTTGATATATAACCTCAAACAAACCACTTAACTTCAGGATACTGGGAATTAGGCATTTGCCTGTTAGACGAGGGGGTTTAATTGCATGATCAAAGGAAAAAATTATAAAGGAAAAATAGTTTTAAAGATTTGAGGCTCAGATCTCAGTGCTACTTCTTACTACATGTATATGCATTCTCTTCTATAAATAACTTTTGTAATTAGTGTGATATGAAGAATTCATATTATGTCACATGACTTGATAAAACATAAGTAATCAATAAATACCACTTCTCTTTCCTTCAATATCTTGGCCTCCACAGTTTCACAGTTTTATAACTATAAATGTGGGAGACCACAAATCTTCATTTTCAGGGGTAAATTCCTTGTGTCTCATTTTCAATATAAATAGGATGAAATAATTAGATCTAGATCGTGAAAGAAGGTTCAACCTCTCTCATGTATTGGTAATGGCCTTCTGGAACATTCTGTTGAAAATATCAAAGGCTATACAGAGTCTCTACAGAAAAAAGATGCTGTTATTAATAACTCTGCCAAGATACAGACATGCTACATATTTCCATCCTTAGATGATTTATCCTATTTTATCCATACTTTAAAGTACAGGGCTATGGAATTTGTTGAAGCTTGCCACTGGAAACCAAGTTTAAAAGAAAAATGATGTATCCCTTTAGTCATAGAAGAGTGACAAGATGATGTCATAAATATAAAACAAGACATGTATGATATGCTGGAGCCTGTGCTAGGGTTCATGAAAGATACAAATTTGAGGAAAACATCCTGTCTTCAAAGAGCAAACTTCTATCTACTGTGGATTCATTAATGGGCCTATAGACTTTTAGAGGAGTGTCTCAGCATTAAAGCATCAGTAATGTTCATGAACACCCTCATGCTTGCAGAACAGATATTTGCAAGCACACTAGAATAAATGTTTCTACTAATTATATGATTAATGAAAATATTTAGATTTAATAAGCAATTTCATGTGCCTAACACTGGGTTAAATTCAACAACTAATTTAACCTCATTATAAATCATTAATCGTCTAATACTGTGATTTCCATTTAATGTAAACTGAAGCTAAGAAAGTTCAAGGCAGGAGTTGAAGGTCACACAGTATATAGTGGAGTGATGATGTGAAGCAAGGTCTGTTTGCTTACAGGTTGGTTGCTTTTACACACAATATAAAATTTCCTCTTATAAAGATGTCGTGGAGGGGCGCCTGGGTGGCTCAGTCGGTTAAGCGTCTGCCTTCTGCTCAGATCATGATCCCAGAGTCCTGGGATTGAGCCCCACATCAGGCTCCCTGAGCAGGGAGCCTGCTTCTCCCTCTCCCTCTGCTGTCCCCCACTGCTTGTATGCTCTCTTTCTCAAATAAATAAAATCTTAAAAAAAGAAAAAAAAAAGATGTCTTGGACTGATCCGTGTTGGAGTAAATCTGCATCACAGTACCCAGTTAATCGCTGACCAAAGAGCAGTTTTGCCTCTGATTTCTTTCTTTGTTTCTTTCTTTTTTTGAGTCTCATGATATAAACAATACATATATTTAACATCCCTTTGAATATTTACCAAGATACATATGTTATATACATAAATGAAAACTGAAAAGAAACCTAGAGGGATCTAAGCAAGTCTCTTAATTTTACAGTTGGGAAATAAACAAATAAACAAATTGGGAAATTCAGACCCAGAATGAAAATAAAACTTCCAAAAGTGGTCAAAAGCTAATCAATGGGCTCTTTTCCTGAATGTTTTACATTTCCCCACACTCAAGCAGTGAGTGTCTTGATGATTTCATTCACAACCTGAGTGAGAAGTGAATGCATTGAGAATGTCTCAACCTGAAAGAACTGTGACTTATCTACATTCCATTCTCTGGACTTGGACTTGGCATATTGGGGAGAAAAAGAGCTCAAAGGCAAAGCAAAGGGCAGAAGTATATAGGTCAAATTAATCTGAGTTTTGCCTTGAGGATTTCTGCGAAGAAATTTAACAAACCAAACAAACTATACAATTAAAATAGCAACAATAAAATTACTCAACACAAATAGGTTAGGCAGAATATGCTGAGGAAAAAAGCAAGAATAGAAGGGTAAATGGCTATTAATATTCATAGCTATAGGAGCTAAGAACATTCACATTTGCAGATTAGATAATTCAGTGGAGGATGCTGGGAAAGTGGCATTACCATCAGAACAAACAAAGCACATTTAAGACATTGTCTGACCCCCAGACAAGTAATCAATGCAAAGATAATTTATCTAATAAATGAAATTGTGAGTGTCTAACTTGTCCTAGGCATGTGCTTGGTGCTTTGTATATGATGGTTAATCTGAAAGATTCAGATTGGACTAATTCTATTTCTACACCTACAACCCTAGACTTGGTCATAAATATAAAGGAGATACCCAGCTTCTACAATTAGGAGATAGTTTACTTCATAGTGAGTCCTCAGAGAATTAAAATACTGTTCCTTATATCATCCCACTCTATAGTCCTAGGATTGAGGCTTCAGTAGCGGTTCTAGGGCCCCAGCAGGAAGGAGAGGGGGAAATCAAGGGTAAAGGATCATGAGATACTTAACAATGCAGTGGTGCATTTGTTACTGTATCGCAAAATACCCATTCCTAGTTGTTGCTATCATAAACTGAACTTAATGCAATGTTTCTGAGCTCTAAGGTTTAATTAGAATCTGTTTCTGTAATAGTGTATGAAATGAACTTTATGCTCACATAAGGATCTCAAGTAATGAGTAATCATCCAAGAAATTGAATTTTCCATGATAAAATAAAAATAGCCATTTCTGTTATAATATAGATCTTAGACCTGGATTAAAATTAGAGATAATTTTGTTCAACTCCATCATTTCACAGTGAAACACCTAAGGAAAAAAAGCAGAGAGGATCATGGGCTTTCGGTCATGTAATTACTTGGGGAAGCAAGGATCTTATTCTCCTGGTTTTCTAAATGAACTTTTTCATTGGATACCATTAAATATATCAAGACCATCACTATTTTCTCATCTCCTAGATCAAAATGAGACATCCTTAAATTCTCCATTTCCCTCTTTCCCTGTAGCTCTTTACTTGATTAATTACTCAGAAGCAAAATCATCAGTGTCTCTCTGATGAGGATTTCATTCCCTCTTTTGTCTTGACAATATTAATAATATTGAAACAACACTAGCTACTACCTCGTTTTCCCTTCAATCCAGTGAAAGCATTTTTATCACTAGCGGTAGGGTGTCTTTCCAAAGAAAAATGGGGCAGTTCCCCGAGAATATGGGAAAAAAACAATCTTAGGCAGAAAAAGAACAATATTTGGAACTATAACATATTTGCAAAATCAATTTTCCTGACATGTAACTCTAATCATATAATTTGCTGACTCTACAACTTCCAACATCTTCTAATTGCCTGGGAAATTAAGTCATAATTTATCATTCTGCTATTCAAGGACTCCCCAACATTGACGGTTCTACCTTTTGAGTTATTTCCCCCATTCTGCCTTGTAGCACTAAACTCTACATTGTGACTTGACTGAGTGGTGTTCATATTTGTTACCCATAATTTCCACATTTACACTTGGAACACTGTAAATAATCAGTATGCACGCAGTAAAATAAATAGAAGAATAGAGCTGGTGACTCTATCACATTTTATATCCCATTGTAAATTAACACAGAAACACTGTAGTTTGTTCAATTGTTTATGAGTTTCTCTAGGGATGGATTACCCCTATGTGAATAATTAGTTGTTCTCAGTTTGCAGAACTGAGTGAGGGCCAAGGTCTTGATCACAGATTGCACCATTAATGTGTAGACACTCATCAGTCATAGGCTGAGGCTGTCCCTCATATTCTCTGTGCCAGCTTGCCCTTAGTAGGTACACAGGGGATTATAAATATTTGTAGTGGTCAGGGAAATGTACTTTGTAGCTGGAAGACGATGGTTACAGTTCCAATTTTGATACTAGAAGATAAATAATGCTTATAATGTAAGCTCTTTAAAAAAATTCTTCACAGCTGAAGAATAAAAGTTGGAAACAACTGCCTCTGTTTTCCTTAATTCAGTAACAGTATGACAAAAACTATCATTTTAAAATAATATCCAAATTCAAAAAGAAAAATAATAATATCCAAATTCAGAAACCGTTTCTAAGTGGAGAGCATTATTGGAGAAGGGCACTTGAAAAATGTCACATTTAACTTTCTCTTAACGTGGTAACACATTCATGTAGAGATATGTAAATTGGAATTGGCATGTTTCTTGGGTCAGACAGACTTGGTTTAAATAGAAATATAATAACTTCTTCATGAAAAATTTTAAAGAAGTAGTTAGAAAATGTAGATAAAAATAATCAACCTATAGTAAACATAATAGCTTCCCCCGGCTTGCCTCTTCACTCTCTTTTTCTCTATGTAGGGACAGATATACTTTATATATGAAGTATAATTTGCTACAAGATTAAAAAAAAGTATTTTCCTGACATTAAGTGGAAAGAATTCATGTGAAGTAGATATAAAAGATGGCAGAATTGAAGGATGCTTGGTGACTATAATCCTTTCAATTTATGTTGACTGAGACATTTATCACTAAAAAAATTCCAGGAAAAGTGCTATGAATGTCTCTTACAGGTTTTCTAGTTATAAGGACTGTACTGAACAAGATTTTAAAGGAGCACAGCTGATAATTTCATTTAACTTTGGGATTTGCGCTATATGAATATGTCCCAATCCTTAAAACTTTCTGATTGTCACACTAGGTAGCCAAATAAAAATATTTGTTGGTTTATTTTTTTTTTCCTGAGCAGAAAATACAAATGAAAAACATTCCTCTTAGAGGAAACTGAGTATGAGATGCAAAGTGGGAGAAAGTGGGTGATAGTTGGAACTTGCTAAAAACAAATAATTCATCTCTGAGCAACTCTAGGTTGATAGCCAACAGTTCATGCAGAATAAAGTAAGCCTAACCAAATCAATACTGCTTAAGGAGTGCTTAGCTGGCTTAGTTGGTAGAGCATGTGACTCTTGATCTCTAGATTGTGAATTTGAACTCCACACTGGGGGTAGAGGTTACTTAAAAAATATTGCATAAGATAGCTGCCAACCAATTTCACCATTTAGATTACTGAGAAGACATTGTAGTATATTCCAAAGTGGACTTTGCCATCAGAAAACCCTGGATTTCAATCTCTACTACTTATGTTTTCTTGAACAATTCTTTTACTTCTCTGAGTTTCAATTTCCTCACTTAGAAAATGGTATAATAATTCCATAAATAATTTTTGAGAGGATGAAATAGGATAACATATATAAAGCAACAGATACATTATGAATGTTACTGACTTGAAATAGGTAGTTCTAGTATACAGACAAACCAATGATAATACATGAGGTCTTCTGTAACTCAGGATCGCACAATGCCAATAGAATGATTGAGGGTATGTTTTGCCTAAATCCGTAAACCATGTCGCCATGTTAATTAATTTATTTTTTTAATCTTTTTTTTTTTAGATTTTTATTTATTTATTCATGAGACACAGAGAGAGAGAGAGAGAAGCAGGCTCCCAAGGAGCAGGGAGCCCGATGCCGGACTCGATCCCAGGACCCTGGGATCATGACCTGAGCCGAAGGCAGACGCTTAACCATCTGAGCCACTCAGGCGCCCCGCCATGTTAATTTAATCTCACAGACTAATAACATAATAAAATAATGAATTTATTCACATACTGTGAATTCACATACCCACACATATACATATGTATATATTATCTCTCTATATATTTATCTGTGGGTGTATATACATACACACACATATATGCATATATATACACACACTTATAGCTTCTGGTTATGGTATAAAAATTTATGTTGAATTTTAACTCTATTATCATTCTAAATTATGCATGTGTACATGCATTAAAATAATGAATTTATTCCCATATTATTTGTATGTGTGTGTACACAACATGTCTTTTCATTACATGTATATTGCTTATTTTCCATCAGCAAAAAGAAAGTTAGCATTAGGGCGCCTGGGTGGCTCAGACGGTTAAGCGTCTGCCTTCGGCTCAGGTCATGATCCCAGGGTCCTGGGATCGAGTCCCGCATCGGGCTCCCTGCTCCTTGGGAGCCTGCTTCTCCCTCTGCTTCTCTCTCTCTCTCTCTCTGTCTCTCATGAATAATAAATAAATAAAATCTTTAAAAAAAAAAAAAAGAAAGCATTAAATGCAGTAGTAAGTTCGGATTAAAGGATACTTCTTTTTAATTAGATAACCATCTAATATCAATTATTCCTTACTGATAAGCTTATCATCAAGGAAACAAACTTAGAAAGTTAACAGGTAAATCTAATTACAGTGGATTGCTTATTGGCACTGTTTTGGGTTAGCATAATGGTTGATTTCTCTGGCTTAAAAATGACTCATTAAAAAAAAAAGAAAATGAATTAATACAGTTTTGTACAACATATTCATGAAAATAAAGGATGATCTCCACAATAATTTTGTTGAGGAAAAATAAAAATACAGTTGAAATACAAAACTAGACTATACAGACATATTTTTAATGTTAAATAAAATGGTAAGTTTAAGAAAAACTGTATCATCAAGGACATTAAGTTGTAGCTATCACTCAATTTTACTGATTATGGTTGTTGTTGTTGTTGTTGTTGTATTAGAGGCAGGGGAGGGATAGAGGAAGATGGAGAGAGAGAATCTTAAGCAGGCTCCATGCCCAACCTGGAGCCATATGTGGGGCTCACTCCTACGATCCTGAGATCATGACCTGAGCTGAATCAAGAGCTGGATGATTAACTGACCGAGCTGCCTAGGAGCCCCTATTAATTATGTTTTTAATAAACTTAATTTAGAGCAGTTTTAGATTTGGAGAAAAATCATCAAGATTGTTTAGGGACTTCCCATGAGACTCATATCCAGTTTCCCTGACAATTAACAATTCACATGGCACATCTGTTAACAATTAATGAACTAATATTGATACATTATCATTAACTGGAGTTTGGGCACTATTCATATCTTTAGTTTTTGCCTAATGTCTTTTTTCTGTCCCAGAATCCCATTCAAATTGCCACATTACATCATTACATGACATTTAGTAGGCATGTACCCTTAGGCTCCCCGTAGCTATGTCAGTTTTACAGACTACTTGTTTTTTATGACCTTGACAGTTTTGAGGAGTAATGGTCAGACATTTTGTAAATTTTACCTCAAATGGGATTTGTCTGACATTTTTCTCAAGGTTATAGTGGGATTATGTGCCTTTGTGAGGAAGACCAAAGAGATAAAGTGCCATTTTCTTCACCTCATATCAAGGGGATGTACTACCAAGAAGACTTAATACTATTGATGTTAACCTTCACACCTGGCTGAAGTAGTGTTTGTCAAGTTTCTTCACTGTGAATTTACTCTTTTTGATCCTTTCATACTGTAATCTTTGAAAGGAAGTAAGTATGTAGAGCCCACACAAAAGCAGTGGGGAGTTATATTCCACCTCCTTGATGGCAAAGTATCTACAGAAATTATCTAGATTTATGCATGAAATATGTGTCTATTCCCCCTTATTTATTTATTCAATCATTTCTTTACATCAGCATGGATTTATGGATTTTTTTCTTATACTTTGGATTTATAATCCAGTAAAATTTCATTTACTTTGTTGCTCAAATTTTTCCAGCCTTGGTCATCAGGAACATTCCCAATTGGTTCTTGTCTCCCCTTGACATAGCACCATTACTGTATTTGACTGTCTTTAAAATATTTTCTGTACTACAAGATACTCAAGGTTTATTTTCTATATCCTACTCCAATGCTAGAATAAGCCAAATCCCCCCAAAAGGCCTATTTTTTTAATTGTAAGAATTGTATTAAAAGCCAAGATCTAAGTATAAGGTGTGCTTGTGGTTACTGAGGTACTGATGCTTCAAGACCCTCTAAGCAAAAAGAGCAAGGCAATATACATGTGTATATTAACCCATGTATATACATACATCTATAAATATTTCTATGTGTAAATATCTCTATATATGTTAAGCTAAACATGAGTTCAATACTGATGACTCTAACTGTAATGCATTCCCACATAAATTACCTCCTCACCCTTGATTATCTATAAATTCCCACTCTAGCAGCAAGAAATGTGGCTTTCACCATCTGTCATCCATTTGATTAATTGTGTATTTCTAGTATACAGGTATAGCAATACCAGAATTATTTACCACTGTCCTGAAGGGAAGAACTTGAACAACTAAACTGCAGTGTCTTTGTATAGCTCTTTTGCCTTTAGTCTTAGACTCCACTCATTTCCAAAATTACATAGGGTAATAACATTTTCTCTCACCCTATTCAGTGAAACTGTTACACATATAATACAGTTAGACTGTTTTTTCCCATTTGACATTTTGTCCTGGGATGCAACCACCCGACCTTTGTGTGTGTGTGTGTGTGTGTGTGTGTGTGTGTTTAATTTGCATACACTGATTCGATTTTTATGTGATAAAGTCCTAGGGCTTTTGACAAATGCATAGTGTCATGTATTCACCATTATATGTCATATAGTATAGTTGCATTACCCTAAAAAAATTCCCTGTGCTTCATTTATTCAGTCCTCTTTACCTCTCTCATCTCTGGCAAACTTTGATCTTTTTATCATCTCTATAGTTTTGCTTTTTTCAGAATGTCATATATTTGGAATCATACAGTATGTAACCTTTGCAAATTCATTTATTTTATTTAACATTAGCTTATAAGCTTTATCTGGGTCTTTTCATGGATTGATAGCTCATTTTTTTTATTGCTGAATAATATTCCATTATATGGATATACCACAGATTAACAATTCAACTACTGAAAGCCATCTTAGTTGCTCCCACTTTTGGCAATTATGAAAAAAGTTGCTATAAACAATCACCTGATGATTTTTGTGTGGACATAGTTTTCAAATAAGTTGGATATAATACCTAGGAACACAACTGCTAGGTTGAATGGTAAGACTGTTTTGAGCTTTGTAAGAAACTACCAAACTGACCTCCAAAGTAACTATACCAGTTGGCATTCCCTCCAGCAATGTCTTGCATCCTTACCACCAAATAGTTTTATCTGTTTTGTATTATTATTATTATTTTGCATTTAAGCCATTCTAAAGATTATTTATTTGAGAGAGAGAGAGAGAACATGTAGGTAAGCAGGGGGAGGAGAAGAGAGAGGGGAGAAAGAATCTCAAGCAGACTCTCTGCAGAGCACAGAGCCCAAAGTGGGGCTGGATCTCAGGACCCTAAGACCATGACCTGAGCAGAAATTAAAAGTCGCATGCTTAACTGACTAAGCCACCCATGTGCCCCTATATTTTAGCCATTCTAATATGTGGGTAATGGTATTTCACTGTTGTCTCAATTTGAAGTCCTGTAATGTCAAATGATGTTACATAGATTTTCATATGCATTTTCCATTTGTACATCTTCTTGGTAAATAAGTCTGTTTAGGCCTTTTGCTCAATTAATCTTTTGCTTCATTAACATTTTTTTTAAAGATTTTGTTCATTTATTTGACAGAGAGAGACATAGCGAGAGAGGGAAGACAGGCAGGAGGAGTGTGAGAGGGAGAAGCAGGTTTCCCGCTGAGCAGGGAGCCTGACGCCGGGCTTGATCCCAAGACCCTGGGATCATGACCTGAGCCAAAGGCAGACGCCCAATGACTGAGCCACCTTATAGTTGAATTTTAAGAGTTCTTTGAATATTTTAAAAAATCATTTATCAGATAGTTTTTTAAATGCTAAACTTCTAATTTATGACTCATTTTCTTTCCTTTCCTTTTTTTTTTTTTTCACATTCTCTTGACAATGTCTTTCACAGGGTAGAAGTCTCTAATATTAATCAAGTATAACTTTTTTTTTTTCATAGATCATGTTTTTGGTGTTTTATCTAAAAACTCATGAGAACACACAAGGCCATCTAGATTTTCTTATGTTTACCTCTAGAAGTTTTACAATTATGTGCTTTATACTTAAGTCTAGACCCTTTTGAGTTAGTTTTGCAAAAAGTGTAATGCCTGTGTTTAAATTCATTCTTTTACATATGTACATCCAATTGTCACATTTATTTTAAAAATACTATTTCAACATTGCACTCCCTCTGTTCCTTTCTCAAAGATCAATTGACTATGTTTCTGTGGCTCTCCTTCTGGGCTTTACATAACATTCCATTGATCTATGTGTTTATACTCTTGATTATTATACTTTTTACAGTAAGTCTTGAAGTCAGGTAATACAAGTCTTTCAATTTATTCTTCTAAGCATTATATTGCCTACTCAAGGTCTTTTATCTTTCAATGAAACTCTGGAATGAGTTTTTGTTATCTGTTTGTTTGTTTTTTAATATGCACAGAACAGTTTTCTGGGAGTTTGTGTGGGATTACATTGAGTCCATAGATCATGTTAAAAAAACCTGACATCTTAACAATATTGAATCTTCTAACCCATGAGCATGAATATCTCTCCATTCATTTAGATCTTTGATTTCTTTTTTAAGTTTTATAGCTTTCCACATACAGACCTTGCAGATATTTTGATTTATACAGGATCATTTCAGTTTTTGATAATATTTTAAGGTAAGGGTTATCTTTAAGCTAAGAATAAGAAAAAATACTTTCATTATTCCTTCTCTGATATTATCCCTTTCTTTACTTTCAAGTTTATGACCTATAGAATTTTCCTCCTCCCTGAAGAGCTTCTTTTTACATTTCTTGCAGGACATGTCTGCTAGTGATGAATTCCCTTAGTTCTTATTTGTCTGAAAAAGATTTCCTTTAATTTCTCCTTTATTTTTCATTATGTATTTATTTGAGAGAGAGAGAGTGGGGAGGAGGGGCAGAGGGAGAGGGGGAAAGAAAATCTCAAGCAGACTCCCTGCTGAGCAAGAGCCAGATGGATGTGGGGCTCAATCTCAGGACCCTGAGGTCATGACCTGAGCTGAAATGAAGAGTTGGTCTCTTAACCAACTGAGCTACCAAGGCACCCCTCTCCTTTATTTTTGAAGGACAGTTCACTGGATAATAATTTTAGTTTGGTAATTTTTTCCCAAACTTTAAATATTTCACTCCATTCTCCTTTCTTACAGTTTTTGCTGATGATGTCACTATAATTCTTTCCTTGCTCCTCAATAGATAAGTTATTTCCCCTCTCCAGCTTCACCATTTTTTTTCTTTATTTTTGGTCTTCTGAAGCTAGATTATGATATGCCTTGATGTAGTTTTGCTGCCGTTGTTGTTTGTTTTTTACATTTATCCTGCTTGATGTTTTCTGAAGTTCCTGAATATGTGATTTAATGTGTGTCATTAATTTTTGAGGTTCTGAGGCATATATTTCTTCTGCTCCACTCCTCTCTCTTCATCTCCTGGTATACCAACTGAGCCACCTTACACATTTTGAAACTGTCCTAGAGTCCTTGGATATTCTGTTTTTCATTCTTTTTTCCTCTTTGTATTTCAGTTTGAAAAACTTCTATTGACCTATCTTCAAACTCACTTATTCTTTTCTTGGCCATGTCTAGTCTACTGATGAACCCATTAAAGGAATTCTTCATTTCTGTTGCAGTGTCTTTGATATCTAGCATTTCCTTTCAATTATTTTTTAGAGTTTTCATCCCTTGGCTTCCATTAACCATCTGTTCTTGCATGCTGTCTACTTTTACATTAGGGCCCTTAATATATTAATCATAGTCATTTAAAATTCCCTATCTGATAATTTTAACATCTGGGCCATTTCTGCATTTGGATCTGATGTTTACTTTGTCTATTCAGACTGGGCTTTTTTTCCCCTTGCTTTTCAGTAGACTTGTAATTTTGTTGTTATTATTTAAAGAAGGACATGCTGTATCAGGTAATGGTAAGTAATTTAAGTAGCTCCTTAGTATAAGGATTTTATTCTAATTAGTAATGGGCAATTTTTTAAAAATAGTTGTTGTAGCTCTGGGTTCAGAGGCTTCAAATCCCTGTAGTTTCTTTGTTTCCTCCCTTAATTTTGGTCTTCACCAGGTAACTCTCCTCAGAAAGAGCTTGTGTCTTATTCTTCTTTCCATTATAATCTTATTGCACTGGAACTCTGTTAGCAAAGGAGTAAGGCATGGATGAGGTGAATTATTCTATAGTGTTACTAAATCCTAATCTTTTAGTAATCCACTGACCCTGCATTGTGACATTCACAGATGTTTCTTAGCCTTTTGCTTCCCTTTTGGTGACACAGGAATGCTAGAGCAGGGTGGAGTTGGGTATCTTCCCTTAACCCACACTGGATATAGCTGTAATAAAGAATTTTTGCCTGGAGAGTAAACCTTTGTTGTGAGGAATGCTCTGGGAGTATTTCAGGAGGATTATGTTCCCATCTGCCTATCAGAGTCAAGAATGAAATCTTTCTCAGATTTTTACCTTGGGAACCTGTGGGGTTCTTGGAGGTAAAACTCCAAAATTATGGTCATCACTCTGAGACTGATCCAACACCAAAGTTTCTCACTCTTATGCCATTCCAAACTCATCCTCCAGCAATGTATCAGAATTATCATTTAAGTCCTATCAATTTATTACTCCAGCAACTTCTGTTCCAGGTAAGTAGATCTCAACTGTGACTCTCTGAATTAACCTGCCTCTCCAGATTTGGGGGTGGCAATCTGCTCTGTGAACTCAGTTCTCTGATTGGTCTAAGAGAAGTTGTTGGCTTTAATTTTCCTTAACTTTCTCTTGTTATTAGGATGAGAGTATCAACTTCCAAGCTTTTTATATGTCAGTGCTAAGACCAAAAGTTCACTATATATATAGTTTTGTATTTGTAAGTTATTTTCATTAGATTTTCAGTTATGTGGCAAGTATGGATATCAGATAACCAACTGTTTTTCAATACAAGTAACTATAAATTTCTTTAAAACAAACTGTATTACTGAGCTCTTGTCCCAATAAGTGATTGACTGTTAATCCCATTCAATTCAGGAATTGCATGCCCTTTTCCCTAGTTGTCTGTCTGAATTCCCAAGAAATTGGATCTATTCTTTCTGAGGTGGGGAACTTACCACTTGGATCTTGGTTATTATGTATCATGGGTGGCACTTAGTTCGACATTCTTACTTCTATCAGATCTCTGGTCATTGGCTCATTCAGATAATGGCTGCTTCTCTCTTGTACTAGTGACATGGCTTTACCCGGGTTGCTGACTTTCTGTGCTAATTCTATTCCTTTCTAGAATACACCAAAAACAATCTGTTGATTCTTACTTTGCACACACAGTTTTTATAAGGAAGCATCAAGCCTGTCTGCCTAAATGTCACGCATAGCAACTTTTACTCTACTGTTTCTAATGCATGCAACAATTGACAGAGAGATGTATAAGGCACAATCTGGAAACAACTCAAGGTCTTTTTTACTCTCAAATCCCCAAACCTATGTGGATTCTATAAATTCCTCTCCCTCCAATATCCAGCTTTAGGAACAGCCTCTTCTCAAGGCCACAACACCACCTAATCTCCCGTCTCCTCACTCTGATGTACCCCCTACTTTTAGAAACATTGACTGGTCTGTGGTATGAGAAATCAACTCTGACTGATCATGTACTCTTGCAAATCTATTATTCATGACATAGATATTATGCCCGAACATTTTTTTTTAATTAAGACTACTTTTTAAAATAGTTTTAGGTTCATAGCAAAATTGGGAGGAAGGTACAGAGATTCCCCATGTTCCCTCTGCCCCCCCCCACATGCATAGCATCCCTCATTAACAACATCCCATTCTAGAGTTATACATTTGTGACACTGATGAACCTACAATGACACATCATCGTCACCAAAGTCCACAGTTTACCTTATGGTTCACTCTTGGTGTTTTACATTCTATCAGTTTGGGTAAATATATAATGACATGATGGTATCATACAGAGTATTTTCACTTCCCTAAACATCCTTTGTGCTCTGCCTATCCATTCTTCTCCTTCCCCCTATGACCAACTCCTGGCAACCACTGATCTTTTTACTGTCTCCACAACTTGGCCTTTTTCAGAAGGCCATATATTTGGAATCATACAATATGTATGTAGCCTTTTCAGGTTATCCCGGGACTTAGATTTTATGTTCTTTAAGTTAAGAATCTCTGGCCATTACAATGTCTTGATATTCACAGACCAAGAAACAAGGTTTAGTTTTATCTGTTTTCCATAGCAATAATTTTATATTAAGTTGTGGATGACAAACATATTATTTCTGATACTGGAAAAGGAGAGGAGTATTAGGAGGCACTAGCAGGAGAGGTCACTCTTCAGGAAATAAAACAAAACTGTATTCATTTTTTGGGGGGGGGAATAGGTGCCAGAGGAGGCACGGACAATATGGAATCAGAGAATTCATTCATTCATTCATTCATTCATTCATTCATTCGGTAAATATCTGTAAATTTCTTAACAAAATTGTATCCATACACAATTACATAATAGCTTTAATATTTTAAACATAAAACATTTAAGCATAGTTTCATGATTGCAAAAAAACTACAAAACATTAAAATAAAAAATTTTTTCAGAATTTAATTTTATTTACTTTTTAATGAACTCCGGTTCAGAATTATTGGTGGATAGTATCATATCTGTTCACTGACTATAAGCTAATGCCAAGGCCCATATTTTATGTATGAATATACCTTCTAAAGTATCTATCACTAAACTGTACACACAGTAGGTATAAAAAACAATAAAGTTAACAATTATTTGAGCAGTTAACACCATAAGATTTAGTTCCATCCATTGCGTGACAATTGCTCTGATATGATGTACTGAATCTAGAAAGCTTTCAGCAACAGGTATCCAATGAGTACCTAATGTATGCTGAGTGTAATTAATCCTCATAATTATTATAGATGTTTAAAGTAAGAATCAGCATATTTATATAATTTCCCCAAAGTCACTCAGATAGCCAGCTGCACAGTTCAGATGTGAATCATGAATGCATTATTGTCTCCAAAGCTGCTATTTCTCCTTCCTCTATATCAGCATTATATTGATATAGATTTACAGATGTAGGCAATTGATTTGGCATTTTGTTAAGCACTAGAGATAGAAAGACAAAGCTTATGGATGAGAGTACAGTAAGAAATCAAGGCATACTACTTCCTTCCCATCATCCAAAGTACCTGTATCCTTAATACTCAAAATTAAACCAGATTTAAAGATAAAAATATAAATAAATATAGCCATAAATCAATTGAGACAAATTATTGACCTGCATAGTCAAGATCATCTTGCAATCCCATCTTGATTTCTTCTCTTTCCTTTTCTTAATATATTATTATGGATTTTTCAATGGGGCATTCAATACTCTACATAATATCCTTTTGTCTTTTATCATTACATGCAGAGGAATTACTGTCATTTCCTTTTTTAAGGAGAAAACTTGCTATCAGTTTATTTTAGATATATTGCCACAAATGCTGCATTTTCTGCTTGTTACTGCTCTGGATTGGAGAGAAACACAATTAGTGGAAGAGAGGAATCTATGCAGCAGGCTTTTTCACACTTTACAAATGGTTACAAAGTGATAATTAACAATGTGCTAAATACTAGGTGATAATGCTCAACAGAATAAGGTGAAAATTAATTGTTTGAGATATGGTATCACTGAAATGGTTCATTTCCTTAAAAGCAATTGAAACAGACAAAAATTGACGGTCTCTAGTTTTGAGGTACATAATACACTATCATCAACTCAATTGAATTGAACCACTCCTAGTCATTACCATCATCTTTCATTCATGCTTCTGTTCATTCAACAAACATTTATTGAATATCAATGTTGTGCCTGTGATAGATGCTGGGGATAAAGCAGCAAACAACAGACACATGGTCTCTGCCCTCATGGGAATTATACTATATCAATTGTCACCATCGATATCATCATTGTTGTCTTCAATGTTATTATCCTCATTATAATCCTATCATCATCATTATCATCCTCATCACCACTTACTCTAGGGACAAATTTTCTACTAATGGGTGAAGTGAAAGATGGAGAAAGGAGGCTCTTATATTTGATAGTGTACTCTTAACCCTTTTCTTCCCTAGCTCATTCTTACCATTACAGAATAAGTTTAAAATGCCATCTTCCCACAAAACCTTCATTGATTGCCCCATTTAAAGTAACCATACCCTCGACAATCCTCTATCACGTCACCTTGGAATATGGTGGATACTCAAATCACATCTACTGAATGAATGCATAAAATAATAGAGATATTTGTCTTCTTGCCACACCTGTAATTACCACTATAACAAACATGATAAGAAACAGTCCCTAAAAGCATCAGCCCATGAACTCAGAACTAGCTCCAGTGTTTTATGTGCAACCAACTGCTTTGTCAGCATCCCTTTTGGTTTTAGTTTTATGTCTTGAAACTCCCTCTATTTCAGACTGGCTGTCTTACTCTGATGATGCTTGTCTGGACTGTACTAACCCTTCACCACTATCTATCCAGATGTTAGCAGCAATAACCCACCTGGTCAGCCCTGGGTCAACTACATTTTAGATTTGGGGAAACATACAATATCATTCATAATACTAGCCAAAATCTTGAAGAGTTAAACTGGTCTGATAATAGCAGGGATTGGAAAAGGGAGATAAACCAAAAAGACAAGATAGGGTATCACTATATCTTGAAAAAGAGAATCTGAAAATGATGCAGATATTAGAGGAGAGACAGAAGAGTGATGTTGACATTCACTGCAAGTGGTAACTCAGGAGGAAGAGCTGAACAAGAGGAGATGGTCAGTTCCATCTCCTGGACGATCAGTACATAAGCTGGTGACATTGCCACTTATTGAAAAAGGTACTTTTTTTGTTAGGGCTCTCCAAAGAAACAGAACTAGTATAAGAATACATAATTTCTTTTGAGGAATTAGTTCATGTGATTATAAAGGCTGAGAAGTCCCACAATTTGCCACCTATAACAGGATGAGGAAAGCCAGTAGCATAATTCAGTCCAAGTCTGAAAGCTGGAGGGCTGTGTAGCCAGTGGTGTAAAACCCAGTCCTAGGGCAGAAGATGAGGTGCCCCAGCTCAAGCAGTAAGGCAGGAAAAAAGGGTGAATTCCTACTCCCTCTGCCTTTTGTTCCATTCAGACCCTCAATGTATTAGATGATGCTCAACCACACTGGAGAGGGTAATCTACTTTACTGACTAGTCAGCTGATTCAAATGCTTAACCTCATCTGAAAACATCTTCAGAGACAAAGCCAAAATAATGTTTAATGTGGGAACTCTGTGGTCAGTCAAGTTAACACATAAAAATAACTATCACAAATCCAACTTCTGTCAACTTTGTACCCATTCACATCTCCATAAACTGTACTTAATCTCCAAACAAAGACAATTACAAGGTCAAAATTCCACCTAACATGATACAACCCAAAATGTACTTATTGCTTCCCCAGAAGAGGAGGTAAAGTCCTTGATGATGATTCCTCTTCTCCTAGATACTCCATAATTTAAGCACTATGATGCAAAGTTAATATATGTAAATACTATGATATAAAATCAATATATCTTAGGTACATGATAAGGAAATAAGAGAGTAAAAGAAAGAAAACAAAGATACACCACATAGCAAAATAACAAAGAATATTCATGACAATTACAGTTCTCATTTCTGTAACTGATTACATGGTCATAGCTGGTATTTGTAACTACCTTCTTCTCCTACCCAACCTGTATACCTTTTGCCTTCAGCAAATATCTCAACTAATCATTGTTTTTTAACCTGGTAGGGTGATCTAAACCTTCACTTCTGAAGGGTTTAGGCCATCAGTAGTCCTTCCTGGATTGGGTTGTTGTAGTTTTCCACTGACATTGATCGCAAGGCACAGGAATACGAAGAGATACCCTAAGGGATCTCCTGTATTCCAGACACAAACTTCCTTACCTCAGCTGTAGAGAAGTAACCAATTTTCTTTTGGTAGTCAGGATCAATCACCCCAGCCAATATTGTGAATTCTTTCTTTGCCTATGATTCATAGGCCTGAGGAGCCCAAAGTGATGGTGTGACAGTTTTAACTTAGAATAACTGTTATGTCTGTAGGTGGAAGCATTTCTCCCTCTAGAAATAAGACCCCTAGGCCAACAGAGCATAAAGCCACTTGAACAGGAACCAAGAACTTCCTAGTGAGTCACTAGGGGTAATGGTAAGTGGTGCCACTCCCATTTCCAGCCTTTGATTCCTGGACCTGTGAATTCTGGCTATCAGAAATAGCATCATATATCAGACACTGATTCAGAGCACAGTCTTCTGGAGAACTTTGCCCCAATTCTGCAAGGGAATGACACCTAAATGGCGGTATAATTGAATTTTCAAAAGGCCATCGCACCATCCTATCAAGCCAGCTGCTTTAGGATGGTGGAGAATATTGTAAGACCAGCAAATTCTGTGAGCGTAAGCCCTTTGCCACACTTCTTATGCTGTGAAGTGAGTTCCTTTGTCAGAAGCAATGCTGCATGGAATACCATGGTAGTGGATAAGGCATTCTGCTTGTCTGCCTGTTGTAGTATTGACAGAAGTATTGTGTACAAGGGAAGCAAGTCTATATCCAGAGTAAGCGATTATCCAAGTAAGAAAAAAACACTGTCCCTTATCACAATTGGAAGTGCTCCAATGTAATCAACCTGCCAACCAATAGTTAGCTGATCACCACAGAGAATGGTGCCATACCAAGGGCTCAGGGCTGATCTCTGTTGTTGGCAGACTGGATATTCCACAGTGGCCAAAGCCAGTTCAGCCTTGACAAGTGGAAGACCATGTTGCTGTGCCCATGCATAACCTCCATCCCTGCCACCGTGGCAGTATTTTTCATGAGACTTTTGGATGATTACAGGGCTGGCTGGGGAAGGAGGCTGACTGATATCCACAGAATGGATTATACTATTCACCTGAATATTAAAATCCTCTGCTAAAGCCACCCCCTGGTGAGCATTCACATGGGACAAAGATATATTCACGTTTCTTGTCCATTCAGAGAGGTCAGTCCACACACATCTTCTCCAAATATGTTTCTTACCAATTTTCCACTCATGTTCCTTCCAAGTCCCTGATCATCCAGACAGACCATTGGCCACAGTCTAAGAATTAGTATATAATCAAAGGTCTGGCCATTTTTCCTTCTAAGCAAAGCGGACAACCAGGTACACTGTTTGAAATTATTCCTACTGGATTTATCTTCACTGCTATCTTTCAGGGACATCCCAGAGAGTTACTTAGTGTTGCAGCCGTCCACTTTCAGGTAGTGTCTGCATATCAAGCTGAACTATCTATAAACCAGACCTCTCTTCTTCTGTCAACCGATCATGGGGAACACTGGGGTGTAGCCTGGATGAGAGAATGCAGTGTAGCAGGAGATGGTACCACGGGTATTTACGACATTTCTTCATATAACTTACTTATGCCCTCAGGGCCTTCTCAGGCCCATCACATATATACCACTTCCATATGATGATGGTGTGATTCTGCTTGATGAGTCAGAGAACTCTGATCACCAAGTTTATGCTTAATGAGTCAGATAACAATCCATTCATAATGGGCTCAGCTGCAGGGTAACTTGGTGGCCAATAGTTAAGTATTCAGTCTCTATGAAGTTCCTGTAGCAGGCCAAGAGCTATTTCTCAAAAGAAGAGTAGTTACCTGCAGATGGTTCAAGATTCTACTCCAAAACCTAAGGCTTACTCTGCAAATCAGCTGTAGGGGCCTGCAAAAGGATCCACACAGCATTGCCATCTGCCTTTAACACTTCAAATACCATTGGATCTGATGGATCATATGGCCCAAATGGCAGGGCAGTTTTCATAGCAGCCTAGACCAGTAATGGGGCCTTTTTTTTTTTTAAATCCTAGGCCTTTACTAGCTATTCACTGAGGTAGTAGGCCTCTGAATTTTAGTTGGATTTATTTTCTACTCTCTGACATGTAAATGTCTTAGCAGTATGTCTAGAGTAACTGCTATTTCTTGTTCACTAGATTCGATCAGCATAATGTCATCAATGTAATGGTCCATCATGAGCTCTTGTGGAAGGAAAAGGCAATCAAGATCTCTGTGAACTAAATATGACACAGAGCTAGAGAATTGATATACCACAAAGGTAGGGCAGTGAAGCTATACTGCTGGTCTTACCAGCTAAAAGCAAAATGATTCTGGCAGACCTTATTGACAGGGATGGAGGAAAAGGAATTTTCCAGAAAAATAACTGCATATCAGGTACCAGGGGATGTGTTAATGTGATCAAATAATGAAACCACATCTGTTATAGTGTTTGTAATGGATTCATCACCTGGTTAAGTGTCTCAGTCAGTTTGGGCTGCTATAACAAAATACCAAAGACTGGATGGCTTATAAACAACAAAAACCTATTTTTCACAAGTCTGGAGGCTGGGGAGTCTATGATTAAGGTGTGAATATATTTTGTTTATTTTGAAAGCCACTCAAGTGGACACATAAAATTAACCATCACAGGTTGCTTGAGAATAAATCTGAAGATATAGAGATTTTGAGCAGTGATAGGTTGGAAAATGCTGTTACCTTTCATTGACTTGGGAGCAGACAAAAGTAGGATGATGGTTGGTTCCATTGTAGAAATACTGAAGGCTATAGATTAAGCAAGCAATTTTAAAGAGGATTCTCAAATCTTTTGTAATAATCCAGTGCTCTAGTTATGTATTTCTGGTTCACTATAGACAACAAGAGAAGGAAAGGAAATGGATATAATACAAATCAAGCGGAGAGAGAGAGAGAGGTTGAGAGAGAAGGGGAGGGGAGGGGAGGGGAAGGAAGGGCCCAAGAGTAGAATTTTGGAGGAGTGAGGAAAGGAAGGAAGGAAGGAAGGAAGGAAGGAAGGAAGGAAGGTAGGAAGGAAGGAAGGAGAAAAGAAAAGAAATGAAATATGGTGGAGAGGTAGAGGGAGAGCCAAGAGCAAAGGACTGAAAGTATTAGAAGGATATGGATTTGTTGGGGGAGGGGGTAGTGGAATAAAGGAAATAGTATCAAATATGTGGGAGAGGTCAGAGAAATGAAAGCAAATCCAAAACCTTTCTGGTGTGGAACTTATAAAAATTTTGGGACCTTAGTTCAAATAGTGATAGGAGAACTTTGGCATTGGGGGCAGATTGCTGTAGACTGACAAGTATAAATGAGGACAGTCAGAAATTTATAAGGTGTAAATATTTTTTTTGGAAATAATATTCTCAAGATCTTAAAAAATTTTGTTCCCTTAGTTTTGAAAGCATTTCTTCCAGACAACTGTCAGGATCTCTGTCCTTTAACTAATTCAAATCTCTGCTCAACTATCACCTCCCAGAGACGGCTACCTTGAATACCTGTGCTTCTATCTTCTATTTGCCCCTCTGTACCCATTCTCTGTCCTTCTCTATCTTGTGCTATGTCCTACCAGGCTGACCAGTATCTACTGTATAGATGAAATTCTTTGTCCTCTTATTTCTGGTAGGGTTTGTCCATTGAGAGCACCTGCTGCAGATTAGCAGGAAGAAGGGGTGTTAGTTTGGGGTACTCATCCCTCTGCTCTTTTTGTAAGAGTCACTACTAAAGGTCACAGTTCCTCATCAGGAAGTTCTTTCCATAAACTTTCTTCCTACTCTAGATTCTATTCTGGATCCATTTAAGCCTGGTATGGTAATATACACAACTGTTACTATCCCCAGAAATATGAAACCAAAATATGAGATTTTGGGATCTCAATGCACCTAGTCTATATATTTATAAATAGTCTATTTATTAATTCACCCTCAATTACTCCAATTTGAATGTATCATCTGGTTTGTACAAGAACCCTAACCAATATGTAACCCTAATAAAATAGCAGTCCCATAACTCATCCTTTTACTGTACTTTTCCTCCAGGGTTTCGATTACCCTTTTGCAAGGCTATATATCTATTTGTTTACTGTCTTTCCATTATAATAGGAGCTCCACAAATCAATAGGTTTTGTCTATTTTTCTTTCTTTTTTAACTATTATATTCCATCCTCTAGAACAACACCTGGCATATAGTAAGCACCCAATATAGATTTGTCCAATGAATATGCATACAAATAATACACTACATGTTTCATTTATCTTTATTTTTCATCCCTTCCTGCATTATTTTTTGTGTAAGAAAAAAATTATTTTTATATTGTAAATTATTTTGACACTATCATAATCAGTAATTATACCCTGTAAGTTTCCAGAAAACTTTGCATGTATGACTTACTAAAAAATGCAATCCTGTATGTGTATAGGTATGTGTATATGATGGATATTCCAAAATTAGTTTACTTCATACATTTGTAAGGACTGAGTTTCTATTTACCTACCACTATTTCAAAGTTTTGAAATTGACTGAATGAATCCATTTTTTAAGAAGTATGTATATTCCAGAAGGAAATTGGAGATGAAATTATAGTAAAAGAGGAAAATAACATACCCATCTGTATTTCAATTTAACAGTACCTTATAAAAAGCACTGTTTGAAACCATTTTATATCTCCCAACAATCCAGAGAACATTCAGAGACTGCCAAAAAAAGGGTAATTGCATCTTTTAAAATTTTAAGCAGTAGGATGTGTTTAACTGTGAGCTATTTTTGAGTATTTAAGCCTCATGTATACATTTTTAATTTTCATTGCTTCAATAAGCTATGCAATTTTTTGCTAGAGATACACTTCAAAAAAGAACTACCAACATGGTTAACTCACCACTTATACTTGCCCACTATCTAATTACATGTGAGATGGCTTTTAAAAAATCACTGCTCTTTTAAAAGAAATAGTATATGATATAATAGAACCAAGTATCTGGCACAGATTCATAATAACCTTTATAGCATTCCATAATTGTTTCTAATAACAATAAGACAATTATATTGCCTTGTATGAGTTCTTATAATGTACAAATGTTTTCATATGAGTCATTTCCTTTCATACTCATAACAAACCTATAAGGATTATTATTATCCTTAATTTCATATGAAAAAACTGAGCAATGAAGCAGTTAAGGGGCTTGTTTGAGATCATCCAGTAAGTGAGTAGTTAAGCTCAGATACAAGTTAAAGTCTTCATTAGGTCCTACTCAGATGAAACTGAGGAACGCTGGAACCTTTGGCAGATCATTCACATTTTCTGATTCTTGGTTTCTCTAACTATAAAATTGTTAGTAATATCTGGGTTATATTTTGATAAAGATTAAATTATATAACTAGTTAAAAAACTGACACATGATGATGGCAATAATGCTAAAATTAATAGTATCAAGTCAAGAAGATGCAATTGTAGTTTTGTTATTATTTTGTTAATATTCTAATTCTAAATTCTGTGATTTAAATTTGAATTGTATCTGAAATCCAGAATATTTGGTTCTATAGAATTGTTAATGCAATGATAATCATGTTTCTTCCTAAATTATCTGAAATGTTTTCAAATTTACCTTGGGAAAAAGTAATCATTGGCATTTACAGAGATATGGGGATCAAACCGTCCTGTATCTTCAGTGGCAGCCTTCGGTACACTGATATGTAAATATCACATTGTTAAATCCATTAGGAGGCAATGCAATGTAAACATTTGTTTACACCCTACCAGAGGTAGAAAATTGCCCAAGGCTCAGAAAAAATTATGTTCCAAATCTTGTCTTTTCTTCCCCCCACATACCTTCTCTTTGCTTTTAGTGAAATTATGTAGCTTCCTAGGTCAGCTTCCAAATTTACAAAATTGACATAATGCTAGGTGTTTATTTATGCCTACAATAGAGTTTAATGATTCAATCTCTATATTAGAAGAGCCAAGTTCATACTAGGTTAACAAGTAACCCCAAAGTGTCAGTGTCATGTCAAGACAAAATGTATCCTCGTGAATGTTAATGGTTGGTCCAGGTGATTCTCCAAAGCAGCTGTCCTCTACATGTTATCTCAGCACTCCTGGGTGCATTTATTTGAATGCATGCTTCTACACTGTTGCAGGGGAAGCATGGTATAGAGAGTCAAACACCAACAATTAAATGCTTCCACCTGGAACCGTTACATACAATATGTACTTATATTTTGTTGTTTAAAAGCAACTCATATGGCTCTACATAAACTTTAAGAAAGGGGAACTCAGTCTCTCCCATGGACTCAGAAGTAGATGCAAACTGTATAGTGATGAACAGCAGTGCAACCTACCACAACTAAGATCATAACTGACAAGGGAGTCTCTTCAAAGAATGCTCAACCATAAAACTCTACACTGATGTAAATCACAAAGCAGTTTTCTGTATATGAATAGGGCATGACTTTATGTCAAATTACTTCTATGCTATAATGGGTTATTCTTAATCTACAACATGTCTTCTCACTACCACAGAGAAACAGAAAATTCCTCCAGTGTTATAAAACAAGTGTGAGGGCTAAGAAAATGATGACTACTCAAAGTAGCAGATATTAGAACTAGAGAAGTTTACTGTGTATTTATATGAAAACCATACTGACCATTTTGCTTATACTGATGGACAGAAAGAATGGATTCTAAAACTTCAGCTTTGCATGGACACAAATAGATACCACTGCACAGATGACAACTGTGTGATCATTAAGTAACTGTAATAGGAGGCATTTAGTCTGCAATTGACAAGTTTAATCATTCCATTAGAAAATATAGTTTGAATTTGGATATTTTATAGTTTCAGTCATGCTTTCTCATTTATTTTTCTTTTCTTTTTTTTTAAAGATTTTTTTATTTATTTATTCGAGAGAGAGAGAATGAGAGACAGAGATCATGAGAGGGAGGAGGGTCAGAGGGAGAAGCAGACTCCCTCCCTGCCGAGCAGGGAGCCCGATGCGGGACTCGATCCCAGGACTCCAGGATCATGACCTGAGCCGAAGGCAGTCGCTTAACCGACTGAGCCACCCAGGCGCCCTCATTTATTTTTCTTATATTCATAAAGCTTGGTGATAAAGAACCCCTTAAGTTCCTGTTCTTGATTGCTGTGTGGGCTGGTAAAGTAGATGCTGTTGTTTAGGATAGTCTCTCAATCCCCCAGCTGGTTTTGGTCTTGACTGCTAACAGCTAATACTTGTACCCACCTTATCCAGAGCATTGCCCCTGACTAACAGGAGCTGAGTTGCCCAGATATGTCTGGGATGTTGAGAGATCATACACCTCACACCTTCAAGGCAGCCCATAGGTACAGAGCAACTGATGCTATAATGTAGCAGTCTTGCCTTTTTGCCTCTAAATAGGACATCTATGAAACAGTTTTTCTCCCAAATTTCCCATGATATGAGGTTGAAGTTGGACTCTGGAAACAATATCTCTGCCTACACTGTTTTCCTATTCTCACCTCTTCCCTCGTCCCTTATAGATTTCTCTTGAGAGCACTCTTTCAAAAAACTTACTTTCAAAGAAAACTTGGCTCTCAGTCTCTGCTTCCAGGCCTGACCTAAGACATTGGGTATGCTCAACCCAATTAATGTAGTCAATATTCTAGTGCCTAGAACCAAGTAAGAGCAACTCTTACAGAAAGCAATCTTTACAAGGTTATTCCAGCATGGGTTTATGTATTAAACAAACAAGCAAACAGAAAAGTAAACTACGAAGACTTAAGACAATAACCCCAACCATGGGGCTTTGCATTGAACCACAGAATATCGATGTTCAGCCTACTGTATCAACAGACAGTTCTGAGTTAGTCAAATAGATAAAAAGATACCACTATGTTCACTTTATCTGCCGACTGCATTAAAACTATAGTGCGTTTTGATGGGTAGACAACAAAATTTAAAAATCTTTTGAGACTATAAGTGCTGCTAACCTTTCAGATCACAGGAACAATATGAAATGCTTTGTGAACTTTATGAGTACACAGAAGAGTATGTAGTCCTGTTGTATTATCCTTGTTGAGGTCAAAGTTGCAATATGTCAAGCTCTAGAACCACATTCTGAGGCACATGTTGGCAATCTGACATCCAGAGAAAAAAGATTAGACTTTTGGGAACATGTAATGTAAACATGTGTCACATGAAGAATTATAAAGAGTTATGGACATATCCTAAACATCTCCCATCATGACTAATTAGTACCCAGTAGATATATTATGGACTTGTACATAAGAAATAGTTACTAAGTTCTGAGTATTCTAAATTAACAGCTTTGAATACAAATTTTATAATCAAGTAGAAATTGAAATTTGTTATTTAAATCTATTTCACAAATTATTTATTGATTATTAAAACAATTATCTTCTTTAATCATATTTTTATAAAAAAGTCAAAACAGATGCTAAAATTTGATGTAATATTTTACTCACTGTAAGAAAATGGGTATTATTCCTCAATGAAACCTTTATGACAATGATAAAATACAAAAGAAAAATTCATATAATTAAGGGAAAAACAAACAATTCTTGGTTCAAAAACTAAAGAGAGATGTTAATAAATACCAAAGAATTGAGGGGATTAGGGAGCCCATCACCAATGGGAAGCACATTGGTGTTGAGCATCTGAATATCACTGCTACATACAGCATCATCTAGGATATGATCAAGTTTTATTACCATACCCCCTTCATACGTATAAGCTGAAGGGTTTGTAAACATGAAGATTCTCAAGCCCTATCCAAACAAGTAGTATAAACCCTCTGGAATCAATATACAAATCATCAAGCATCCAAATGATTTTTATACAGGTTAACCTTAAAAGAAATTCTGGAATCCTCTCTGAGCCCAGATTGATTCTAGTGACATTGTCAAGCTAAAATAATCACGAAGAGTAATCAACTCATTTCTTACCTTTTTTACCTGGAATGTAGAAAACATTTTCTATCAATAACTACCACTGGCCAATGGTTGCAAAATAATCAATTACAAACGAACTCATCTAAAGCAATCCTCCAAGTTTTCATGCTATCCCACTATCACCTTTTCAATCTAGAATTTGCAACAATAAAAGTATACAAGGCAGAGTGAAGTAACTTAGAATAAAAGGCACAATAGTTATGTCAATTACAGCTGGGGATTTATAGAGTTTATATTTAACGGTGAGAAAGAATCAGCATCACTCCAAATAGTTGGTATGCATGGAATGTGAAGTGAGATTTCTTCTCCACCTGATTAAATCCTGGAACAGGCAGGGTCATAGCGGAAAAAGATAAAGCTTTGGAGTCCAACACATCTGTGGTTGAGACTTAGATCTGATGTCTTCTGTTTGATCTTGAGCATATGACTTAGCCTCTCTGAACCTCAAAACACTCTGATAATTTTAGAATAATACTTCTCTGCAGGAAAGAGAATAATGGTTAACATATATTGAGTGCTGACCACGTGCCAACTGCATGTTAATAGCTTTATATGTATAAATAATCACATTTAATACTTGCTGAAGCCCTTTAATAAGTACTATCATTGTCTATTGCATTTCCATTGTGTAGATAAGAAAACTGAGGCATAGAGCATTAAACTAATTTTACTAGGAGACACAGATAATGAATTGAAGATCCTAGTTCTAGTCATAACAGTCTAATTCCAGAGGAGAAAAGTTTGGATACTGTATTATATATACCTCCAGGTGTCATTGCAATGAATCAATTTATGGAATATTACCATACATATCATAAGTAATCAAAATATTAGTAAGTTGTCTTCCTCCCTTAACTTTTTGGATTAAACTAAACTACAAATGATAAATATTCTTAGTCTACCAGGAACACCAATTCTAAAATCTTATTCCAAGTGATTCTCTTAAAATGACAATGTGTACTTCCTTTCAATGAACTTTTTAGTAAAGCAATGCGGTATACCAATGCCTCCCTCACAAACAGCCTTTCTGTAATTTCCCTGGAAAAGATAAAACTGCAACATATAGGTTTGTTTATGTTTCACCAGCACAGACTTACATGTAAGTGCAAACTCTGTATTTTAGTTTGCCCAGCAAATGGGAAGTACGGAAACAATGTATTTTTTTAAAGATTTTATTTATTTATTTGACAGAGAGAGCGAGAGAGCACAAGCAGGGGTAATAGCAGAGGGAGAGGGAGAAGCAGGCTCCCTGCCAAACAGGGAGCCCGATGGGGGACTCCATCCCAGGACCCTGGGATCAGGACCTGAGCCGAAGGCAGATGCTTAACCATCTGAGCTACCCAGGCGCCAACAGAAACAATGTATTAAAAATAGGTGGTTATCCCAGAGTCCTGGGATCCAGCCCTGTATCGGGCTCTCTGCTGGGTGGGAAGCCTGCTTCTCCCTCTCCCACTGCCCCTGCTTGTGTTCCCTCTCTCGATGTGTCTCTGTCAAATAAATAAATAAAAAATCTTAAAAATAAAATATAATAAAATAAAAATAGGTGGTTACTGAAGTAGTATATGCTTAAAATTCAAGATCTTAAATGGTGTGTGTGCATGTGTATGTGTGTGTGTGGGGGGGTGGGTGGGTGTGTGTGTGGGTGTTTACAATCCCTGCAGATCCAGCATCAATTATGCCATTTGACTATCCAGAGACCCAGGACTGATACTATATGAAGCGTTTGACAATTCAAGTAAAAGATAATCTGATTTTTTCCAAACCTGGTCAATAATAAATGAGTTTTTAGAGTTTAAATCAAAACAATGGATTTTTCTCAGTACATTATTGATAAGGCACACTTACTCCAACAACATTTTCAGAGGATAATGCATTATTTACTGCCGCTACTAATAAAAACTCCAATATAAATGCAAGTATTAAACTAAAAAAAATAATAATAATAGATGCTTGAGCATGTTAAACATTCTGCAGAGTAGTTTATTTGGTATTTGGGTAGAGAAAATACATAATATGATTTGCTCCTCAAATTCCTGAAAAATTATTTTTTATATTGATCAGTAAAACATAAGTTTCTTATAATGGCTCACGTTCTAGAGCCAAACACTAAAAAGTCTAATAAGTATTGCATGTGACTTAAAGTACATACTGCTGATTTTATGAGAAAGTGACTAGTAACACTTACAGTAGTAAAGTTTTATGATGTCAGAATAGTACTTTAAATACTTATTACAGAATTGGAAAATTTACTCTGATTTTTTTCCAGGAGCATTTTGATTCTTTCATTTTAAAATTTTATCAAAAAATCACAGCATTCATAAAAGTGTGCTGCCTAGAATTGTGTGTTGAATGAATAAAGGAATGCGTGCTTAGTTACTGAAAAACGAGTAAAAAGGGAAGATGGCAGGGAGATTTCTAGTGAACAACAGAATTATAAAGATAAAAATCTAACATAAGAGTATGTTCTTTTGAGTCTCTGATGTGTGTTAAAACATTTGTTAAAAATATCCTTTTAAAAAACTTAATTTTCAATTGCAATTTATTTTGAGGTCATTGTAGATTTACATGTAGTTGTAATGAGTTTCTCCTATGTACACTTTGTCCAGTTCCCTTGAATAAGATCACTTTGTAAAACTATACTATAATATGACAACAAGGATACATATCAACATTAGCATACCAATCTTGCTCAGTTTTACTTGCAATGGCATGCACACACACATTTATGTGTGTATTAAGTTCTGCACAATTTTGTCACCTGTCTAGGTTTGTGTATCCACTGTTACAGTCAAGATAATGAACAGTTCCACCCCAAATGATCTCCCCCCTCACCCATATTTTCTGGCAACTGCTAATCTGTCCTCCATTTCTAAATCTGTGTCACGTCAAATATATTATATAAATGAAATCATATGGTATGTAACCTTTGGGGATTTTTTTTTTTCCATTCACTGGAATTCCCTGGAGATTCTTCTGAAGTATTTTTTTTTCTTTAATATTTCATTTATTTATTTGACAGAGAGAGACACAGCGAGAGAGGGAACACAAGCAGGGGGGGTGGGAGAGGGAGAAGCAGGCTTCCCGCAGAGCAGGGAGCCCGATGCAGGGCTCGATCCCAGGACCCTGGAATCATGACCTGAGCCGAAGGCAGATGCTTAACGACTGAAGTATTGTTTTTTACTGGTGAATAGTTTTCTGTACTATATATATCCACAATTTGTTTAATCATTCATCTATTAAAGAATATCTATGCTGGAGTTTTTATCTAAACTCAAGTTCCTATGACCATTCAAACACAGGTTTTTTTGTGTGTGAACATAAATTTTCATTTTGGGGGGATAAATATCAAGGGCTGCAACTTCTGTGATATATGGTAGTTGAATGTTTAGCTTCCTAAGAAACTTCTAAAATGTTTTCCAAAGTTCCTTCATCATTTTATATTCCCACCAGCAATGTATAAGTGATTCAGTTTTTTCACATCCACACCAGCATTTGGTGTTGTCACTATTTTTATTTTAGACATAGTTGTGTAGTGATATGTCATTATGGTGTTAATTTGCATTTTTCTGATGGCTAAGGGTGTTGAGCATCTTTTTATGTAATTATTTGCCATTTGTCTATCCTTTTCAGTAAAATGTCTGTTCATGTCATCTGCCAATTTTCTAAGTGGATTACTAAATTTTGTTGTTGTGGACTGAGGTTTGAGAGTTTTAAAAAATATATTCTAGATACCCGTCCTCTGTCAGATTTGCCACAATCAAATGTTCCCTGGTCTAGCTTCTCCCTTCATCTTCCTTGCATGGGTTTAATGAAATAAAATGTTTTTGTTTGTTTTTTGTTTTTGTTTTTAATTTTGATGAAGTCCAGTAAAACAACTGTTTCTTTTATGGATCTTAAACTTTTGGTTTCAAGACTAAGAACTCTGAGTAGACAAGTTTCTGAAGATTTTTTTTTTTTTCCCTTTGGAAAAGTTTCACAGTTTTACATTTTACATTTATTTTTAAAATTTATTTGAGAGAGAGAGAAAGAGAGAGTGAGCAGGGGGAGGGGCAGAGGTAGAGGAAGAGAGAGTCCTCAAGCAGACTCCCTGCTGTATGCAGAGCCTGATGACTTGGGGCTCAATCCCAGGACCTGAGATCATGACCTGAGCTGAAATCAGAGTCAGTGGCTTAAAAGACTAAGCCACCCCAGGCACCCCTACATTTTACATTTAAATATGTGATTCATTTTCAATTGATTTTTATATAAAGTGTGCAGTTTAGGTTGAGGTTCTTTTCTTTTTCTTTTTTCTGCCTCTCAGTGTCCACATGCTCCAGCATTTGTTGAAAAGATTATCCTTTCCCCCACTGAATTATTTTTGTACTTTTATCAAAAGTCACTTGAGCAGGTTTGTGCGAGTTACATCTGGGTCTCCTAATCTAGTGACCTCTAGGTTTTTGTCCACTATTTCTACTGTCTTGATTACTATAGATAAACAATAGTTTTTTTTTTTTTTTTTTTAAGATTTTATTTATTTATTTGACAGAGAGAGACACAGTGAGAGAGGGAACACAAGCAGGGGGAGTGGGGGAGGGAGAAGCAGGTTTCCTGTGGAGCAGGGAGCCCAATGCAGGGCTCGATCCCAGGACCCTGGGATCATGACCTGCGCCGAAGACAGATGTTTAACGACTGAGCTACCCAGGCACCCCAACAATAGGTGTTAATACACCGTAGAGTGATTCTGTTTTCTAAGGTTAGCATGTTCCATACATGCCATTTAGATTCTACTGGTTAATTGCTTTATTCAGACTTTATATTAATTTTCTGTCTAGCACTTTTATCAGTTCCTGTGAGGTGGTACAAAGTCTGCAACAACAGCTGGTGGTTTGCTTATTTCTACTTTACGCTCTTTCCGTTACTGCTTCATGTATTCTGAAGTTCTGTTGTTTGATGCATTCACACTTAAGGATTGCTGTCTCCCCAGTGAATAACCCTTTTATCATTATGTAATGCCCCTCTTTGTATATAGTAATTTTCTTTGCTCTGAACCCTACTTTATAAGACACAATAGCAATTCCCTTTCAAAAAAAATATGTATCTTAAACTCTTTTCCAATCTACATATGTCATTGAATTTGAAGTTAGGTTTTTTTTTTTTATATAAGAAGGCAATAGTTGGGTCATATATTTTTAATCTAATCTATCATTATATTTTTTGATTTGTATATTCAGATCATTTACATTTAAGGTAATTATTGATAAGTTAGCACCCATATCAGCCATGTTATCATTTTTGTGTTTGTTTCCTCTGGTTCTCACTCCTCCTTTTTCTTGTCTTCTCATGTGTTACTTGATCATTGCACATTTAGGACTCCATCTTGACTTATTTATATTATTTATGAGTGCATCTCTCTGTACAGTTTTCATAGTGGGTGCTCTGGGTATTACAATATACACATTTAACACCAGAATCTACTACCATCAACATTTTACCTCTTTAAGTATGGAAATCTCTCTTTCATTTAGGTCCCCTTTGCTTTCCCACTTTCAAGTATCTTTGTCTTGAGTACTGCTTTATAATTTTTGCTTCAGCCATCAAATATGATTTATAAAACTCATAAAGAAAAGTATAGTCTATGTTCTATACCCATATTTCTGCTCTTCCATTGTTTCCTCATGTTACTGAATACTTCATGATTCTTTTATAATGTCTTTCTGTCTGAAGAAGTTTCTTTAGCCAACTATAAGGGTGGGTCTGTTAGCAGTAAATTCTTTTCATTTTTTCCAAATGAGAATTTATGTTTCACTCATTTTTGAAGAGTAGTTTTGCCAGAAAAACAATTTGTGGTTGACTTGTTGCTTTTCACCAGCTAAAAAAAGTGGTGTCTCCTATAGGTAATACACGGTTTCTCTTTGGCTGCCCTTATGATTTTTTTCACTGCCTTTAGTTTTCTTTCTTTTTTTTTTTTTAAGATTTTATTTATTTATTTATTAGAGAGCTAGCGAGAGAGAAACAGCATGAGAGGGGAGAGGGTCAGAGGGAGAAGCAGGCTCCCCACTGAGCTGGGAGCCCGATGAGGGACTCGATCCCAGGACTCCGGGATCATGACCTGAGCCGAAAGGCAGTCGCTTAACCAACTGAGCCACCCAGGCACCCTCATTGCCTTTAGTTTTCAAAATTTTAATTATTGTGTGTCAAAGTAGACTTCTTTGTGTTTATCCTAGTGGGGTTTGCTTAGATTCTTGGAGCTGTACGTTTGTTTCTTCACCAAATTTGAGGAGCTGTCAGCCATTATTTCTCTAAATATTATTTCAGCTCCACTCTCTCTCCTCTCTTTTTGATAACTCAAATAATATAAATATTGGATTTTACGTTTTTGTTCCATGGGACCCTGAAGTTCTGTTCAATTTTTTTTCAGTATGTTTTCTATTATTTCAGATTGGATAAATTGTATTGATCTACCCCCAAGTTCACTGGTGCTTTCATATGTTATCTCCAGTCTAATATTGAGCCCATTCAGTGATTTTTTAAATTCTGTTATTGTGTTTTTCACTTCTATAATTATTCTTTCTTTTTTATATAACTTATTTCTTTGTTGTTGTTTCTATTTTTCCATTTGTTTCAAGAAAATTTGTAATTGTTTATTGTAATACTTTCTTGGAGGAAGCTTTAAAATCCTTGTCAATTAATTCCAACATTGGATTCATTTGGGCATTATTTGCATAAGTTTACCATCTTTTCTCATTTAAGTGGTTTTCTTGGTTCTTTGTATGATGGTGATTTTCTCTTGTATTCTCAACATTCTATTATGTTTAGTGACTCACCATCCTATTTGAATATTTTGTTTTGGCAGGTAGTCATCTGGTTTAGGTTTAGCATACAAGTCTTGGCCTTCATTTGTGAACTCTGATTTCAATGGTACTTTAATTATCAAAGGCTTTGTGGTGTTACTTTGATATTCCTGGTTTATCAAGTACCAGCAGGGCTCCTACTGCTCTCCGCTAGTGTTGCCTGTGGACATGGATGGGACTTCCCTATCCTATGTGGCTAGGTGTCTTCTCATGGGGAAGGGATGTGGTGGGATTCCCTTTAGCAGTGCCCCCCCACTCCACCCCACTACCTCTGCCTGCTTGTCTCTAGAGAGACAGGGAGTCTTAGGCCCTCTAATTGAAAGAGGATCTCCAGAACATTCAGCTTGCTGCTGCTGTCATCTTGCTGGCTCTGCCCAAACAGTGTAGTACCTCTGGATGGGGGTGAAGTTTTCTCTTTCTCACCACTTGCTGTGGCTGGACTCCTCCACTGGTTGTGCCCTGCGCCGAGTGTCTCTGGATCGGGCTGAAGGGTTGGGGTGATGGACGAAAAGGTCATCTCAGGACTGTGTGAACAAAGAGACTCCAAATGGAATTGCTTATTGTGACTCATTCCATTTTGCAGATTCCACCCTTCTCTTTCAGTATTTCTCGGGGATAAAAGAGATTCTCAGGCCCAGCAAAGTACAAGAGCAGCTTCCCTGGACACTTGTTCAGTGAAGAGCTCCTGATAGATCCCCCTTACTGGCCGTGTTGCTGTTAAGCTCACATGACATTGTCACAGGTACTCCATTAGATTCAGGGTCAGAATGAGCCTACCTGAGCCAACTTCAAAGGCTAGGCTGCTGTCAGGACATGTCAGAGCTCAGAAGCCTTCTTCTGTTGGGTGGGGGCTACCTTTAAAATGCCCTGATGCCAGCTTGTTCTTCCAGTTCTGAGGTCCCAATCCAGCTCACTTTTTTCTCACCACCTTTTCAGAGTTCTCCTTTTGTTGTCTTCTATGCCTTTTCCAGGGCTTATGCTGTGCTTAGCAAAGGCAGGGAGGTATGGGTCTAGACCATCTTGTCTGAATGTGAAGTCCCTAAAATATTCATTTTTATTCTTAAGATAAAGATAGATATTATTTCCTTCCACTTACCAATAAGAAAAACTAAAGTTCAAAAACATGTACTATTTTTTCAAGGTCATGAGGTGAGCAAATGGTAATAGAGATCTTCAGCTTGACTTGTCAGTACTAAAGGAGAAATTCTTTCCACTTCCTCTCTTTCTTTGCACATGAAAATGGTACACAAAAACAAAAACAAAAGCAAGTTCTGAGAAACTATCTTTTACCTAATACAATTTATCTGAAGCGGTTAAAAAGACAATTTGCGTAATTAAATGTGTTCATTAAATTGTGCCATGGCAAACGGAGAGGCAAAGAAGATAAGTACAAAACACTTTCTGGGAAGAGCCAGACAAAGACAATGAGGACAACTGTAATGTATACAGGATATTCTCATTAAAGAAAAGCAGCAATTTAAAGGGCAGGTGTGGTCTTGACAAAATACTTGGCTCAGTTATCTTGCTGGCTCCTTGGCCCCTCTATCCAAACCCAATTTCAGAAGGACTAGCACCGAAAAACAGGGGCACATTTGGCCTGGGACCTTTCCAAAGAGCAATGACAGCTGAGTTGATTTCAGGCTATCTTTCCCATTTGGAAAGAGTAAAAATGGCTAACTCATTTTCTTTATCTTTCTTTGTTAGATAATTCAGATGCTGGCAGGAAGGCAGTCTGCAACTGACAACACCAGCAGTAATTACTGAGGAGACACTCTGTAAGGATATGCTTTGTTTTGTTGTCTTCAAATACCAAAGGCAAATAATGAAGTGTTTACTAGAAGTGAAAGATCATCCCTCACTCCTCTTCATGTTGATAAATCCCAGCATAAGTAAAAAAGATAATCCAAGCTATTGAGCAAACATGAATGAGTTCCAAATACAGCTCCCAGAGAAATGGATGGTCGGGGAGGATGTAACTGGAGGAAGACAGGGAAAGATCTGGGGTGGGTCTATGGGGAAGGGGGGACACACTTTCAGATCTTTCCCTTGTCCTTCTGTGAGAGGTGAAACAAAAACAATTTTATACCTCCTTAGATTCTTTTTTTTTCTTAATGAAAAAGAACTTTTAAAAAATGACATAGAAGTACTGATTTGCAGTGTTCTGACTTGGTTGCTTCCAAGCACAGGATAGGTGTCTGCCAATGTGACACAAAGAGCTTAGCAATTCTTTCCTTCCTAAAACTAGGACTTTATATAAACTGTTCACACAAGGCAAATGGATCTAATAGACAGTGCTTTCGCACCAAGGCAAGTATGTGTTTGGAGCAACAAACATGGATTCTGTAGAGGAAAGAAGAGAAAAATATCTAATATTCATTGAACACGTACTCTGTACCAAACACTGCATATGAAATACTTTCCTCAACTGACACTATTCTGCAATAGGATTACCCAATTATCTGATGAGCAAACATCAACTCAAAGGGATTTAATATGCTGCCTAAAGGAACATAGCTAGTAAGTGGTAGAGCTGAGATTTGAATCTAAGACTTTCATTCAATATTTTTATTCATATTAAATAAAAGTTTTATTCAAATTGAATGAAATTATTAATTATTCATAAAATATTGAATGTTTTGTTTTATTGTAAAAATCTCAGAGCCTTTAATATGCCAATATGCATTAAATATGTCAGAAGGAGGGAAAATTAAAAATCATTACAAAAAAAAAAATGGTTTATCTTTAGGACATTTCCCTCAGAAGCACCTATGAAAGTTCCAGGCAATAAATTTTGGAAAGGTATTGTAGGAGTTTCAACCAACAATTCCAACTCACCAGTTTCCTTTCTGAAAACTTTCTCATATTTTTAGGGTGCTTTAGAGTTTTAAAAACATATGCATTTCCATCTGCTTGTTTTCATTTCACAAAAATCAGCAGAGACTAGAATGTTTACCCCCATTTTGGAGATAAGGTAGTTATCATGAGAAAGGTGAAATTCAAGGTTACAGTGCTCTTTTTCAGGAAGCCTTTCCCAAACTCATCAAAGAAGATGTTATTTTTACTGTTTTATTCACACTATTATCCATGTTCTCACTTGACAGCTCTGGTAGAGTGGAGACAATGAGCAAAACAGGAGTCTCAGAGACCTGTATTTGAACCATGGCTCTGCCATTCCCTACCTCTTTGATTCTTAGGTTTCATATTTGTAATGTGTAGAAGTAATAAATACTCCACATAGTTTTGAGGACATAGAACAAAACATGAAAAGTCAGAAGAAAGTACTAAGAATATATTAGTACCTCCTGTCACTCTGCCTTTTTCCTTCTCAGTGTTTGCAGATGGTTCCCACATGGTCCATGTCTTCACATATCTCTAAGATATTTTTTTTTCTTGGGGCGCCTGGGTGGCTCAGTCGTTAAGTATCTGCCTTCGGCTCAGGTCATGGTCCCAAGGTCCTGGGATCGAGCCCTGCATGGGGCTCCCTGCTCAGCGGGAAGCCGCTTCTCCCTCTCCCACTCCCCCGCTTGTGTTCCCTCTCTTGCTGTCTCTCTCTCTCTGTCAAATAAATAAATAAAATCTTAAAAAAAATAAAATACATATTTTTTTTTAAAGATTTTGTTTATTCATTTGAGACACAGAGATCCAGAGAGAGAGAGAGAGAGAGCATGAGCAGGGGCGAGAGGCAGGCTTCCCGCCGAGCCAGGAGCCCAATGTGGGCCTCAATCCCAGGACCCTGGGATCATGACCTGAGCTGAAGGCAGACGCTTAACCATCTGAGCCACCCAGGTGCCCTCTCTAAGATATTCCTAATCACATGGGAGGTTTATCCATTTTAGGTCACTGACTACTGCACTTGGCTAAACACTAACCTGAAAAGAAAGTGGTGGTGGTAAACATTGGTGGTGGTGGTATTAGACATTTATTTATTTATTTATTTATTTTAAAGATTTTATTTATTTATTCATGAGAGACAGAGAGAGAGAGAGAGAGAGAGAAGCAGAGGGAGAAACAGGCTCCCAAGGAGCAGGGAGCCCGATGTGGGACTCGATCCCAGGACCCTGGGATCATGACCTGAGCCGAAGGCAGACGCTTAACCATCTGAGCCACCCAGGCACCCCCAATTATTATTTAGTTTTAAGAGAACACAAAAACCAGGGACTTAGGGAGGAGAAAGAGATAGACAAAAGGTTTCATAACTTGAGACAACATTTTAGCTAAGCTTAGTGTTATAGTTTTTAAACGTATTATTCAGAAACTGCAATCTATATATTCTCTCTCTCACTCACTCACTTTTTAGGTTTGATTCCTGTTCTCATAGAGGGGTCAGTCAGTAACTACAGCAGGATTTTATTTATACCTTATAATTTCTTCTCACAGCTCACCAACTTTTACCCTGTATGTCTCAACAAAGAAACTGGAGATTGCGTATTTCCAAATTTAATTATAATCTAAATACCAAATGAAATATTTAATAATAATCTACATATTATCTGACAGCATTCATCTATAATAATAACAGTAATAAAAATATAGTAGCTATTGATTATTAAATACATACTAGGTATCTTTGCTGTGCAAGGGCTTCAATAAAAATATCTGTAATCCCTAAGGGAAGCAGGAGAAATATGTCATCCCTCTTTATGCTGAAAATAAGAAAGAGAGAGTATATAAACTGGACTGAAAAGTCAAAGTTATGGGGACCAAACTCAGGTTGTGATACCACAACTGTCTTTCATACCATCCCAAGCTGCCACTGTCACATATTGTACAGATCCAGCTATACTGTTTGCTGAAAATAAGGCAATGGCTGCATTCAGGGCCTTTGTCTTAATGTCAAGTCCACAGCTATACCTATAAAAGTCATAGAAACAGTTTTACTAATCTTGGTTTTACTAAAATTTTGGATTTTT
>NC_138384.1:19527552-19596090 GCF_054177405.1 Leptonychotes weddellii | reverse complement strand
GCCGAGCAGGGAGCCCGATGTGGGACTCGATCCCAGGACCCTGGGATCATGACCTGAGCCGAAGGCAGACGCTTAATGACTGAGCCACCCAGGCACCCGAGATCACTTGGTAATCTTGAAATCTTTGTATGTCAGAGTTAAAAGACATTATGCCAATCATGAGGTTTAATGTCTTAAATTTCCTAACAGGTTTGTAGCCCATACAAGTATAGAAGACTTGGTTATGCAGACACTATGAACCAGTGGTGATGACAGGGCTTCAGGCTTCCCCCCTAATGTGTAAGATCCCTCTTCTTAAGTATTTCTGGGCTCAGAGAAGGGAGTGATCTCACTGCGGTGGGCTGAGCTACTTACCAGGTCAGGTGGTATGTGAGTCAGTGTGGCCTGGGCAAGGGAAGGGTCCAGAGATTGGAGACCATGACAGAGAGTGCACATAGGGCTCTATTTCTAGACTTTAGAGTTTGCTTCTGAATTTGTCATCTTGATTTGCTTTTCCTACCTTCTGTCTATTTTGCACTCACCCTGAAATAAGACAAATTAAGACAAAACTATTTTGCTTTCCTTCCCTTCTCTTTTCCTTCCTCTTCAGTTCTTTGTTTTTGCCTGTTTTCTTTCACTTTTTATGCTTATTTAAAGACAATAATAATATAGATAAATAAATAGTATTCTAAGACAATATACCTATACCTATATCTATCTGGAAGAATACAATTTAAAAATGCAAAGGGGTGTGAAGATTTTAACTTCTTTTTTACACTTACTTTATTTTTTTAATGAGAGTTAAAATTACATTTACAAAGAGAAAATATTTTGATACTGATACTCCTAGATTGTTGGTCCTTGGGCAACTCATATATTCTTCATAAGCCTCAGTTTACTCATCTGTCAAATAGAACTAATAATTAGCACTTGCCTGATAGGTGGTTGGTGCTCACTATGCATTGATCAGGCTTAATTTCCCACAGAGAGAACAAGTTGTGGAGGATGGCCATTCACTGACTAGGAGTGCACCAATATATGATTCAGGGAATGTGGGAATGCACCTTGAAATCCAAGTATTAGGATTTATTCTTTTATGTCTGAAATATAAGTAAAAATCAATCACTTTTTGCACTATGGCAGTGCAAATATGTTTTTGGTTCTGGGAATATTTTGATGTACATGAGGCATTGACTTTGTTATAATTTCAAAGAGCAGAAAAGAAATCTTTATCTACATGGAGATTCTCCATTAAAAAGGAAAGTAAAATCCATCCAGAGAGATCTGCTAACTTGCTCAAAGCCAAAACTTTGTGACAAAACTAAAAACAGATTGCATAACTGTACACTTTAAATCAGACTAGAAAGCATGACAGCATGTGCTCACAAGGCAGAACCGAATATTAATAAGAGCAATAATAACTAATAGCTAATACTTACTGAGCACAAACAATAGATCAGGTACTGTCTTAGGTGATTAATATATAAAAGCTCATTTAATATTTATAAAACTTCACAAAATAGATACTATTCTGTTCCCGTATTACTGGAAATCAAATAATCTAAAGATTCTTCCCCATTAAATTTATCTAATTGCTTCCAGATTGTAAATTGAATATATACTGACAATTTTAAGTTAGGATGATATCTAAAAAAAAAATACTGGTTTCATATGGCAAGAAGAAAATTAGTAATTATGTTTTTAACCTTTTTAAAAAAACCTAATTATTTTCTGGTCAACTAACTGTATGATAAACACATCTTCTATTAACAGGTTTCTATATTCTTTCTTTCTTTTTTTTTTTAAAGATTTTATTTATTTATTTGACAGAAAGAGAGAGACAGCGAGAGAGGGAACACAAGCAGGGGGAGTGGGAGGGGAAGAAGCAGGCTTCCTCGAGCAGGGAGCCCGATGTGGGGCTCGATCTCAGGACCCTGGGATCATGACCTGAGCCGAAGGCAGATGCTTAACGACTGAGCCAACTAGGCACCCCTATATTTATTTCTAATTACATGATACTATGCAACATTTGCTGTTAAGCTCTGTGGGTCAGGGCCAAATAGATTTTCTTAAAGATAGACAGACAAAGCAGAGGAATTGGAGCACTTGCCATTTTTATTATTGAGCTCTGACAACAATTTCAGCATGTTGAACAGAGTTCCTTTGGAAAATTAATTTTAAATGGGAAAGGCATTCTGCCTTTGGTTACATGGTTGATTATTTTTCAATGTATATGGCATTCCTGCCATTCATAATAATTACCTGTCAAAGATTTCTGCCTTACTCCGTATTCTATTTTTGTCATCAAGATGTACCCATTACTATTTTTAACATAATATGCCTATCTATGTATATGGATATGAGACATGCAATCAGGAAGTATTGTATTGACTAAAATGCTCTCTAAATAGACAAATTTATCTGTGTTAATATCAAATCATGTCACATTTTATTTACAGAATAATAGGACATGGATGGATGCCTGTTTCAGTAAAAAGTACATTACACTTCAATGTGGTTATTGGTGGTGAAGATGTTAATGGGTAGCATAACAAGGGGGATTTTACATGACTGGGGAATGCATGTAACATGAGGAAAAGTTAATTTCAGCCTTGCCTCATTAATCAGATGTGCCACCAGCTAAAAACTGTCACCTTATTGTGCTTTCTGCTGTGTGGTACTGATGAAGATACTGACTTACAAAACTGAAGTAATTGGGCTAGTGCCAAGAAGAGGGGGGGAAACAGAAAGTACAGGTGAATGTGTCTTAAGCTGACCTTTTGGAAGAATTGCCCAAGGTACCTTGAAGTGGTTCCTGTCACTGCTAATGGAGACTGTGCAATTCAAGACTGTTTACACAGTTCTGCATGTGAACTGCTGAGAACTGAAATTAACTACAATCGTTTGTATGTGCAAGCCTTCACACTAACGCCTGCAAAACAGGCAAGACTTGGGGTCTCTGTAAAGCACATGCTAGGATGTGGAAATTCTAGGGTATGGATTTGCTCTGCCAGCAAATGCTAGTCTGGGTATGCAGCAGCATCATTACTTCAAAGCCTTTACATGTACAAAGCTTACAAAAGGCCAGGCTGTAACTGAAGAGGGGGAGAAAAAAAGCGCTGTGACAATACTGTTGGAACAGTTTACACAGAGCACTTTCATATGCACAATTTCAATTGTTCTTTTTCAAAATGGGAGATAAATATTATTACTTGCAATTTACAAATAGAGGACTGATTTCATAGACTGTATTCTACATGTTTTATATCACATAGCACATCTTTGCATAAAAGTGAACCCATGTATTTAGATCACAAAAATCCTACTCTTTCCAATGGATAGTTTTTGAACAACTTACTGATGTATAATTTTCATATAATAAAATTCCTACATTCTAAGTGTATAGTCCAATGAGTTTTGGCAAATAGATACATAATATAACCATCACCACAATCAATATTTTGAACATTTCCATCCATTCAAAAATGTTCTCACATTCTCTTTGCAAGCAATTCCCTTATAAGCCTTGGCCTCAGGCAATCCATGATCAGTTTTCTATCCTTCCATGTACGCATTTCAGACCGTCATAGAATAGAACTCTACAGAGGTAGTCTTTTGTAACTTGTTTTGCTCAGTGTACTATTTATGGAGATTCATTCATGCTGTTACATGTATCATTGTTTGGTTTGTTTTTATTGCTGAGGATCTATTCTATATATGTGTATGTGTATGTATATATATATACAGCCTAATTTATTTGTCTATGAACCAGTTTATGAAAATCTCAGTTGTTTCCAGTTTGGGGCCATTATGACTACTGCTATTATGAACATTTGTGTACTTGTGTTTTGTGTGGGCATGTATTTTCATTTCTGGGGGCTAAATACCTAGAAATGCTATGACATGTATGGTGGGTGGAACTTAGGTCCTTGATATTTTTTACCATCCTCTTAATCGAATATAATTTTGAAAATTTTTAAATATAAATTTCCCAGTAAACACTGCTTAAGCTGCATCTCTTACATTTTGATAGCACCTATATTTATTTTCATTTGTTTTGACTTATTTTCTAATGGCCCAGGTAAAATCTTTATTTGTTTAATTTCCAAATATTTGGGTTTTATTCCCTATCACTTTTTATTGAGTTGTCGGACATTATGCATTTGTCAAAACCCATAGAACTATACAACACAAAGTGAACCCTAATGTAAACTATGGGCTTTAGTTAAAATTATATATCAATATTGGTTCATCAGTTGTACCTAATGGACCACACCAAATCAAAATCATGGTTTTGATACGCATTTCTCTAAAGACCAATAATGTTCAGCATCTTTTCATGTGCTTATTGACCATTTGTATATCTTATTTAGAAGTATGTCTATTCAGACAAAACATTTTCAATATTCTTTTATGTGGAGAAAATAGAAATCACCAATTCTCTCCTCTATCTAGAGTTTTTATCTATTTTTAAATTTTTATTGATATTTAGGATGGATAAAAGATGAAACTTCAAACATAAACCTTTTGTGGCATAGAATACTGCCAAAGGTTTGTGTTCTACAAATTCAGGTATTAATAGATTATATCCCATGTGATTTATATCAAATTATCTATCATCTATCTATCTATCTATCTATCTATCTATCTATCAATCATTCTATATATTTACTTTATATGATGGCTAATTGGTATATTCCTGATAGGGGAGAGAGAGGTTCTGTTTAGCCAGGTATTGATGAGAGCTGAATTTTGCACTTGCTATTTTGCATGATAATGTTTTGAATAATTTAACATTCTATAGACTAGTTTCTAGATCCACAAATTTAAATCAGCTTTCTTCCCCAATGCCCACATATTTTTTAAGATTTTATTTATTTATTTTACAGAGAGAGACACAGCGAGAGAGGGAACACAAGCAGGGGGAGTGGGAGAGGTAGAAGCAGGCTTCCCGCGGAGCAGGGAGCCCTATGCGGGGCTAGATCCCAGGACCCTGGGATCATGACCTGAGCCGAAGGCAGACGCTTAATGACTGAGCCACCCAGGTGCCCCTCAATGCCCACATATTTTGAGTACTATGATTCATAAGACATTCGTATTAAGATACAACATCTATCCCTGCACTTTTGTGCTGTGATGTCAAATAAGTCACCAAGTTTGTTTTAGGAGTATTCCCGGAAGCTCTTTCTATAAATGAAAGGCCAGAACTAATTAAATTATAGTTAGGCATGATGGTAAATCATGTAACCATATTGTATTTAAATATAAACTAAACATATTCTCATTTAATTTCCCCTTAGCTGGATGATGACAGTGCCCACAGCTATTCTAATACTACCTGACTTGAGATAAAGTGTGATGCAGGACAATTAAGAATAGAAAAACAAAATAAAACAAAAACAACAACAACAACAAAAACCCAAAACACAGTAGCTTTAATCAATCATGGTCAAAATATTTTCATTTTTATACTTTTACATAATTATATGACCATGTGATAATAGTACACAAAAATACTGACAGATATTATCTCATGTTATGGACATGACCTGTGAGTCCTAGGCATTGGAAGTACGCGGGCAGTGAGGGAGAAATCCAGTCTTTATGGAGACCTCATTAAATACTTGTGTTTTTTCTTTGTTTTTTTTACATTTGATCCTCAGCAATGAACACAGTCCTAAAACTTTATACATGCCCAAATAAACAATTAGTTTGGTTAATTTTATATTTTAATTAAAAGAACTCAAAGATAAGGGCCTCGTGTTGGCAGAGAGCCAGACAGAAGCAATATACTTCCTCCTGAATCTTTTTTCTGTTATTGTTATCAGGGAAAAACTACAGAAAATTATATTCCATTGAATACTTACTATGTGTCAACCAAATTGTTAGGTGTTTTTACATGCATAGGCCTATTTTATATCCAACTTTGTGAATACTGTTGACATTGTTGTTATTGCTATTTTAATCACTGCCGTTACTATTTTACTGTTTTAATCATGTAATGAAGAAAATGATAGGCAAAGAGATGAAACAATTTGCCCAATATCACCTAGTTAGTATGCCATGGAGCAAGAATCATGAGCATTTTTTTTTTACCTAAAAACACACATTCAAAAGAGGTTGCAAAGAAAACTTTTTTTTCCATCCTTACTTAATGGCAAAATGTAAGAATTATACCAAGAAGCGAATAAACATACCTAAGGTTTAAAAACAGTAATGAGAAATTCCATGTAATTACCTAAGAAATTAATTATTATTTGCATCAGAGGAATCCCCCATATACTTTCACCTAATAAGCCTCATTACTTTCCTATAAAAGTAAACCCTATCATGACTTTTGTGATAACCATTTTTAATTTTTTTTCTTTATAATTCAGTTACTAGTAAACAATATACTATATGGGTCTATATTATCTATAAACAATATTATACATATTGATCTAAACAATACAGTACTACTTTTCACATTTTGAACTTAATATAAGTGGAATCTTAATATATTTATTTTTTATGCTTTTATTTATTTTTTTGCCCAACATTAGGTTATTTTGATATAGGTAGATAGATTTGTCATGTTTATTGATAAATGAATATACCAAATTTTATATAAATATATGAAAATTATTCATACATTCTACTGATGATGGGCCTTTGTGTCCTAGATTTTAGGTTTTAAAGGAAATGTCATGAGCCTTCATGTACATGTATCCCATTATATATGTGCAAAGGTTTCTCTAAGGGACATTCTTTGGAATGATGGGTCATAGTTGAACCATGATAGTAGCATCTACAGGGTTACTAGATCATGACAAACTCTTCCAAAATGGTTGTGATGCCAACTGTCTTTCTTCCTTCCTCCCTCCCTTCCTTTCCTTTTTTCTTCCTTATACAAGAAACATTTGTCCATTACCAATTTTTATAACTGTGACACCTATTATGTGAGGAACTCTTCTTCTTCACAGAATCCTATTTTTCAATAAGTGTGCCCCACTTCAAGTGGGTGGATGACAGAACCCAACATAGATCAATTATATGTTTTGTTTTGTTTTTTCCTTGTGTTTCCTTTTCAGGTTGAAAATGATTTGTAGCTGTTGTCTTTTCAAATGCAAGCCAAAGCATAGAAACCTATGGAAACTGGGACTTCCTCTCCATTACATGGAGGAGTCCTTTACAGAGAGAAGAAAGTGAGCCCAACAGAAGCATAAACATGGAGAGAAAAAGAATTGAATGAAGACACGTTGGAATCCTCAACTCCACTCCAATATCTTTTATATCCAAATTTTACTTTGTATCTAAAACGTTCAAAGCAGTCTTTAATTAACACAACCTACAGGAACACCCAGGAGGCTTGGTGATATTGTAGTATAAAATGCAGTACTTCACTACAAAATGCGAGAAATTCTGAAGTGAGTTACTGGGAAGAAATGCACTCAGAGTGGAAATGTGAGTGTTTCTAGAAGGTTCCAACAAATATTGTTACGCTGATGTGAGTTATAGTTTTGACACTTAAAACAGAGAAAAAATACTAATATATATAGTGTCAAATATATTGTATACATGTAACCAGATCTAATACGTATTTCCTGAACATCTGCAATATGCTTCCTTGAGACCAAATACATCCTCTATGAGATTAAAACTGTGCAGGACAATCAGAATATTTTGAGAGAACGTCTCTCCTGGAAATCTTTTGAATGATGTTCAGGAGAGACCTATAGGTTATTTCGCATTTACTCATCATTCACAAATTACCACAAGGAAGACTAATATCCTATATGATAACTAGGAGTGATTCACATTATACATGGAAGCAACATTAATTTAGAACACTGGGTAACATTCTAGACACCAAAACAACCAGGGCAATGTTGACCATCTGGACCATTTCTCCCCCCAAAATTATTACAACGGTGAATACTGATACATAGACACCTTATGAGAAGCAGCTGGTAGAATTCAGGATGGTGTCTTAGAAAATATCTAGGAAGGAGGTGATTTTCTAATATATGAAGTATGCAAAAGGAACAGTGTATAATTTAATTTGGTACACTAGAACTAGAGCATAGAAGAAATAAGTCGTAAATTCTAGATCCTTATCATGGGTTATACTTGGACTACTGCAATGTTCCCATGACCCCATCCTTGACAGAGTCTTTCATGTGATTCTTTTTTTTTTTTTTTTAAAGATTTTATTTATTTATTTGACAGAGAAAGAGAGACAGCTAGAGAGGGTACACAAGCAGGGGGAGTGGGAGAGGCAGAAGCAGGCTCCTAGCTGAGCAAGAAGTTCAATGCGGGGCTCGATCTCAGGACCCTGGGATCATGACCTGAGCTGAAGGCAGACGCTTAATGACTGAGCCAGCCAGGCGCCCCTCATGTGATTCTTAAACATAAATGAACACACACAGTTCTTAAATTCTTAATATACATTGTTCTGCCCCAATTTCTTCAGATGATTTTTGCAAGGACTTCATTATTACAAATGAAGTTCCTATGAAAAGGCTTTACATATATTAAGTGCTCAATAAATGTATTTCTTCTTCCTCCAACTTACTTTCTTCCTCTTCTTCTTCCCATTATTATTATTACTATCATTACTTCACTCCCCCATTTTAAACTTTTTAGTCCCTCTAATAAGATAGATTCCCAAAGCCCTTACACATCATCCTTGATATATGACTTCTCTTTCTCTTCAGCTAAATCTTTCTTTACTCCACCTCTCCCATTTTATACTTAATTGCCCCACACCACTTGTAGTTACTATGAAATCCTTTGTTGTCTTGTATGAATATATCTTTGTGCATGCTAAGTTCTTCCCCCATTTTGATTCTTCATTCAGCAGTACACCAATTAACTATTATTTTTCTATTAAATCTCCAAGGAAACAATGAATCCCACCATCAACTGTGCTAAGTCTACTCCTGATATAAAATTCTAATATTGGATATATTGCAATGCATGGTATTTATTGGCTTTTGTGCCCTTTCCAAAAGTAGACTGCAAGGTCCTAAAAGAAAAAGACAATGTCCTGTTACCTAGCACAGTGCCTGACCCATTGAAACACTCACTAAATGCAATATTTGTTGAACTGATAAAAACTCCATAAGAGAAAAATTAAAAATAAACTGTTTCACAAATAGATGTTTACATCCTTAGAACAGATTCCTGACACCTTATCATCATTCCGTCTAAAGTCAAATTTCACCTCAGTCTATCCTGACCACCCATCAAGGTAATTTATCCCATTTTACTATCCTCTATTTCAGAATAGTTTCTTTCACAATACTTAGATCTCTTAAAACTAATACATTTTTTACTTGGCTAGGGATTGGTTGCTTTTCTTGTTTTGTTTTGTTTTTGTCTTTTTGTATCATTGTAAGCTAGATAAGAAACTAGAAAAGTTCTTAATTGTATCCCCTATTCTTTAGTGAGCTCTGGTTCATAATAAACATTCAATCAGTAGTTGTAGAATTTAAAACTGAATGTTGATACACAGACTTGAATATAAACTGAACTAATCTATCAATGATATCTTAGAAATTAATTCGTCAGTACAGTGAGTTGGGCTATGTGTTCCCCAACTCTAAAATTTTACTTTCGGTGCAACCACTGGATCGTAGCACCACTGAGTATGTGAGAGCTACCAGACTGAAATTTGTGTTACCCCAACTCAGCCAACGTTACTGCTGCCCATATAAGTTTTCCTTTTGCCAGTAACAGGACTCATCTGTTCTCTTTGCCATTTAGTTACTGAGCTTTTCTTGGCCAGGCATGCCACCCAGGGCCAGCCTAGGCATTAAGCTGACTGTTTGGCCTTCATTAGCTACATCTAATCCATTCCCCAGAAAACACCCTCAGGCCATAAAATACATCTGTGTGTTGTTTTTATTAGGTCATCTGATTGAGCAGATGCTGATAGTTCTAGAAAAGGAGTATTCCCCCTGCCAACCTTAATTTGTTCTGTTTAAGGTACAGGCAGGGCTCATCAATAGTGCTATTTCTGTGGTTTAACATGCCATTTCAGACTACATAATTATTTCTCTATTATGGAATCTTCAAGTAGAGAGAAATTACTGAGAGTCACCTGATAACTCTTCTTTAACACATCATTGGTTGAGAGATATGGTAGGCATAAAACTGATGTCCTCGGCTTTATGTCATACTATCCTGTCCTCTCTATACCTTTTCCAAATGAGGATTGCTGCACACGTTATTACTGGGTCACCAATGGAACTTCTTCAAATTATTCTCCAACCACAAAACAAGTTGGCTTAGGATTTCTGATAGCAAGAGATCTGTCAAACTACAGAATCACCTAATTCCAGGATTAAAAGGGGAAAAGGACTTTTTTTTTTCCCACTGCAACACCCTTATGAGGCTTAACATTTCCCAAATATCGGTGTCCAATCTCTTCTTCAATGACTCTACTAATCTCCCTCTTTTAAGGCTGTTTATTTGTTTATTTATTTATTTATTTATTCGGCAGAAGAGTGGTGTAAGAGTGAAGACACTGAATTATCATAGAGCTTTCTTTTTTGTATACTGAGACAAAATCAGCTTCCTTTTAACTTCCACTTTATTGCTATGTCTGGCCTCTAAGAATACTACCCATATCATTGTCCTTCAAATAATGACAAATAGGTCACCCCAAATCCTGTTCACCTCTTTTCCCATGTATTTCCTTTATTTTCTCCTCAGAGATGGTGATCAGATTACTTACAGTTTTATACAGACATGAAAATGCTATTTATGAGTGAGAATTCCTCTCAGTGAAGTAGTAGCTATGACTAAGCACACAATGTAGGTTAAAATAATGATGATTAATTTGAAGAAACTATAGAATTCTTTCTTTCATTAACTGAAAATTAAAAGACAATAATGCCTCTTTCATTTGCAACTGTGCCAGCCTCCTCTAAAACCCACACTGATCTATAAGGATCGGGGCTTATTTTTCACTCCATTTCCCCTTTCCAGAGTTTATCAAAAATAGGCAAGAGGTGGCTGACATTCAAAGGGATGCCAAGGGAGCAGCGGGGACAGAAGAAAAGGAGCCACCCCAAATGCACCTCCTATTTCATCCTCACAGAGAGGGTCAATGGCCCCAGATCCTCTAACCAGCTGGCTTTTTCTAGAGGATAAAATGTTCCCCAGGATTTAGGCCTTTGCAGAGCTGCATTAGTTATTTGAGGACACTAAGTCTTGTACTGTGTTAGTGCTTTGTTAATTGGTATCCTAGTGGCTTGAAAAAGTCATATACATCCAGTGAAATCTGTGTGCAGTCAGCTCATCTAGGAAAAAAAAAATTCAATGTGGTATGGCTCAAAGCCCTGGAGGATCGATAGGAGTTATCTGGGAAGAGATTTCATTGTATTTATATTACACACCTTGCCCTCTTTCAAGCTGTTGTCTGGTTTTCTTGATCTGACATGTGGGACTGAGGACAAAGCCAAGGTCAAAAACCACAAGGTAAGCTGCAGGCCAGAGGCATTTTGCATCCCCGTGACTCGGATGCCCAAACCTCAGAAAGACTCTCAGATGCTTCTGAGTCACTGACTCAATCCCAATACTATTTAGCAAGAGAAAGTGCTATTTTTATCAAGGTTGTAAGGCAGCACATCTAGCAAGAAACATACTCTCTTTATATGACATGGTCTTCTGTCATGTTAGACTGTAATATGACTCTCCACAATCAGGTCAGATCAATTCATATTAGTTCTCAATTTCCTATCCAGACTTGGCTAGGATGTGATTGACAATGACTGTGGGAAGGAGCAAAATAAGAAGTGAGAGAAGTAGACTTTAGTAAAGAAGACTCTTGATGTATTAAATCCTATACATGAAAATGGATAGTAATAAAATATAAGAATCAAGTGGGCAGAATGGGAGCAAAGACAGATAGCAGCCTCAAATTGGCAGAGTCTTTCATGACATTTAAGTTTTCAGATTGTTTAATTAGAGGTGGTTTTTTTCCAGCTGGTAACGTCTTTTTGTTGTGTTGCAAAAGATAGCTGAATGTCTATTTAAACAAACAGAAAAGATCAGTGATAATATTTAAGTAAGGATAGATGCATTTTTATTTTACTTCAAAAACCCCGTTTTCTTACATTTTGTCCTACTCTAGGCCCTGCAATGACTTCTATTCACAATGGCTGTGCTGTCCAATACCGCAGTCACAAGCTAGGTGTCACTAATGAGCACTAGAAATGTTAGTGAGAATGGGAACTGAGTTTAGCATCTGAATCCAGATGAGTATCAAGTGTAAAATGCATATCAGATGTCAAAGACTTAGTATGACAAAGGATATAAATATCATACTAATAATGTTTTTATAGATCACAAGCTGAAATGACAATATATTGGATATACTGATTTAAGGAAAATAAATGAATTTTACTTATTTCTTTTGCTTTCTAAATGTGGCCACTAGAAATTTAAAAATTAAATATGTGGCTTGCATTCTATTTCTATTGTATGGCTCTAAAGCACCAAGTATGAACTTTTATCTGACTTTTTAAAGTTGTCTAAAACTAGGTACACAATTAACCTATCATTCAGTCACTTATTTATTCATAAAACGGTTATATGAGCATCTACTCCATTCCAAACCTTCGGAGAGTTTCTGAGGTTCAGAGAAGTGTAGCCTGGAGATGTTGATTTTAGACTCATCAGTTTATATAATTAAAATCATGGTGATGACTCACAGTACCCAGGGGGAATGAAGAGCAAATAGGGAAGATAAATTGCAATTCAAAACTGTAGATACTGTGAAACTATTGAAGCCAGGGGAAAGAGGAATCTCTGAAGGAAAATGAGAAGGAATGGTAAGATCTGCAGGATGAGAACAAAGGGAGAGCTAAGCCAAATCTGGAAGCTAGGATACTGAAATATTACAGAAAAGAACCAGTAAGTTTACAGAGGGTAGAATGCTCTGTGCTCTCAACTGATATTTTGCTTAAAATCCATGGTGATAATGTCATTGAGGAAAAAAAATGGTATTATTTGGAGAAATCTGATTTAACAAGCTTTCCAGAGCACATTTTTTTATTTGTACCAATGTCTGAGACATACAGAGACTAACAAGCATCGTCTCTAAGATTTTCTAGTTCAGCCAAGAAGATAAATTAGCACTGAAACCACTACAGCTAACCTGGGAATAGAACAGCTCCTCAGATAAGAGTGTGATTGGACAGTGGAGGGACAATTCCGCTGGAACCCAGAGGAAGTACTTCTGGGTACAGACAATGCAGGACTTGAAGAACAACAATGATTTCATCAGGTTAAGAGGAAAGCACAGAACTCCTCCAATTTATGGGGCACATGGATACAGGTGGATTTGAGTTGAAAGGTGACAATAAACTCAGCACTAGGTCCTGAACGTCCTGCAAAAGAATTTGGTCCTAACTTGGACAGAGTATGATGAATAGCCTAATGGGTAAGACAAATGAAACCTAAAAAGTATTGAAGTAATATTCAGCTACTAAGACTTCCTCTTGGCTATTCCAAGTACCACTGAAAACATTCAAGATTCACAGTCAACTGTCAGAGGGGAAATAAGAATAAAATAGTGTGAATACTGGGTGAATGTGCAGAATATGCTTAACTAAATGAATGTCCTTGGCTGAAGGAAAATAAAAGCTAGTTAATAGAGAGACTTTTACTAGGAACACAGACTGTTACTTGAAGGAGTCACTTGGAAAATTTGAATATGAAACCCCTTCCTTAAGCCTAGTCTCCCCACAATGAAGACTGATTTACCAACCTTCACAGAGAAGCTTGAAAGAAAGAAGTAGCCATTTCAGAGACCTTAATGGGGATGCAGAGGCTGTGACTATTAGGAAGTGTTAAAAGCTCTGGCTGGCATCTTAAACAAGAATTAGAGCCACCACAAATAACCAGAGGGAACTAATGTTTGTTAGTATTCTGGGAGATGTTAAATCCATAGAAAATGGAAGTCTTTTTTTTTTTTAAAGATTTTATTTATTTATATGACAGAGAGAGACAGTGAGAACAGGAACACAAGCAGGGGGAGTGGGAGAGGGAGAAGCAGGCCTCCCGCTAAGCAGGGAGCCCGATGCGGGGCTCGATCCCAGGACCCTGGGATCATGACCTGAGCCGAAGGCAGACGCTTAACGACTGAGCCACCCAGGCGCCCTGAAAATGGAAGTCTTAACACTGAGTCTTTAAGGCAGTTTAGCAGTAACCTCAGTCCTAAATACGTGGCCCATAGGGCAGGGTCATCAGTATTTCCTGAGCTCCTCTGGTGTGCCTGGCACTGTCAAGTGGGTTAACTCATTTAATCCTTTGAAGCAGATTAAAGAATTATGCAGATGAAAAAACTGACTGTCAGGGCCATATATATATATATAGGAAGAATTTGAACCTAATCCTGAAATAGTTCCCAAGTCCTTACACCAGAAGTATGTCAATGCCAATTCATTTTATTTTCTTTTTCCTATGAAGAGCTAGAGGGAAAGATGGATATAGTTATAATTTATTAAGCACCAACTATAAGCAAGCTATCAGTACTAGTTTCCCTAATATATATCATTTACTTAGTCTACCACAATAACTTTAATTGATATATAATGTTGACTGCTCTACCCCATTCTTCTATCTAATGAATTTGGGGGATTAGAAAGAATGTATTCAAAGATGACCGAGTCAATTAGGACTCTTCTCAGCCTTCTTTGGCTGTTTTGTAATTAAATCAGACTAGGAAGTAGATGAATATTCTTTAAACATAGGTTTCCACTGGTAGTGTTAGAATCAGCTGGACAACTTTCTAAAATAGCTCTAATGCTAAGACCTTGCCCCCAGGTATTATCATTTGACTGGCCTCCAGCGGGGAGGGCACATTTGTATTATTCAAAATCTCCTTATTGGAGAGCCAGAGTAACTTGATAATACTAGAGTTATTCATTTACAAAAAGTGGTGGTGGTCAAAATCACATTAATAATGGGAACACTCATTCTCATTTAGAAGTAGAATGTGTATTGTCTTCAGAACAAAGAAATAGTTGCTCTGTCCAGAGTGGTCTCTTCCTACTAATTTCAAGAAGAACCTGACTACCACCATGGATGGGAAGAGCTTTGAGGGGATGTCTTGGAATTATTTCTACCATGTGGGACTACCCTCTTCAAAGCCAAAGGAGTCTGAGCAGAATACACCTCCATTATCATTTTTTGTTTGTTTTTATTTGTTTGTTTGTTGTTGTTTTTTAGAGATGACTGGAGATAACAGGGCTTAGTTGGATAAGGAAAGGTTGAGGGTTGGAAGTTTTTCTTTCTTATCTATGAGGAGTTGGGTTTCCTTGGGGAAGAAGAGAGAAACAGTCATAGATAGGAGTACATGGAGGAAATGGTGGGGGAGGATTAGGGAATTAAAGGGAATTAGAGGACTGAAGAGGGTCCATATGGATAACCTCCAGAAATTTTTAAAACATGATGTACTCTGGCCTCCTCCCATTTTGGGTGACACAAGAGGTGAGTTAGATTCAAGAGCTCCTAGATGCTCCTTCGTCCCCCCCCCCACTTTTTCTGTTATGGATTTTGGCACGTTACATGTACTTTGAATAGAAGAACATATAAATCTCTATTTGAGAACAATGCATATTTAGCGTCCCTACACCAAACAGAAAAATTCATGAACATGCTCCTGATGAACTTCCTGGTCATTGAGTGTGACCCTATCTCTTCCTTCTTATCTGTGGATGTCAAGGTGAAACAGAAACTGCAAGGCCTGTTTCCGTGGTCCTCCCTGAAAAGCACACCAATGCTACAGCGGCCAGGCAGACTGTAGTATCCCCATTTAAAAAGGCTCAAGGTAGTCAAACAGTTTGCACTAAGTGGCTGAGCCAGAAGTCAAACCCAAGTCAGCCCAAAGTCCGACATTTTTTAAGACCACACTGTAAGCTTGCTCGCTTGCTTTCTCTCTCTCTCTTTCTTTTTTAAGATTTTATTTATTTATTTGAGAGGGGGAGAGAGGGAGAGAGAGCAAAAGCTCAAGAGCAGGGGGAAGGAGAGAGAAGCAGACACCTCACTATGCAGGGAGCCTGACGGAGGTGGGGGTGGGTTGCGATCCCAGGACCCTGACATCTTGACCTGAGCAGAAGGCAGATGTTTAACCTACTGAGCCACCCAGGTGCCCCCAAACTGTAAACTTTCTTGGGGAAAAAAAAAAAAAGACCACACTGTAAACTTTTTTCCTTACCATCATTTTCTTCTGAGGCAAGAGAGAGGTTAGCCTTTGTTAACTATAGTGTTTCTCCTTTTTTGTCTGAAACCTCTTCCTTCAGGTGTACACAAAATGAAATACGGAGGTGAGCGAGAGAGTAGACTCTGAACAGGGCGAACAAACCCTAAAGTATTATTTTCTACAGAGCTTAGAGGAGAAAGAAGCAGTAAAGTGTTTGCCTTCTGTTTGTGCCTTGTTGCCACCAGAGTATTTCATTGCGATGCTTGAGCCTCTCTTTGTTTCTATGGCTCATATACTCAAACTTTAACAGCCTTAAGAATAACCTAGAGGGCTTGAGGAAACACAGGTTGTTGGGTCACTCCCTGGAATTTCTGATTCAGGTAATTGGGTGGGGTCTGAGAAAATTGCTTTTCCAAAAAGTTGCCAGCTACCGCTGCAGCGGCTTAGAGACCAATTCTGAGCACCACAGCTGTTCTGGGGCTTGTTGGGGGTCCTCAAATTTGGTTTAACTTCAGCACCACCTGGCTATGTTAAAAAAATATGCATATATGTGTGTGTGTGTGTGTATATATATATATGTATGTATATCTATCTCAGTTCCTAAATGATTCCTGGGTCCTTTTACACTTTTTCTACTTGGTGAAGTTCTCAGAAGAATACCAATAATTGGAGTCCAGTCATGCTTACAATTAGTTAAATTACTCTATCTTTTTCTGTTTTAATTTTCCTGACCTTTATACCATTTAATGATACCACCAAATGGTACTCCTTTTGATAATGCCCTGAATTTTAATGACATTTTCTTGCCACGGTAGAAAAAAAGCAGGTCTCTGGAATCAAATAGGTCTGGATGCAACCTCCAGATCTTTCACATACATGTGTGTACACTGATGATAACATAATCACTTTAATTTTATAATGATTACTTGCCCCTTTCACATAGGGTCTAAGACGTATCTAAGTTTACTATTATTTCTTAAAATGGCACATCAGTAGTGTTATTCTTTATTCACATGTTCCATAAATGTCATTAATTTTGTTTTCTGACACAAAATATTTAATATCATAATTGTTTATGGTGTATCAGATGCTAGAATTGGGGAATATGTTGTTTGTGAAGCATGGAAAATAATGATTCTTAAAAAAAAAATCATTAACTGCAATGTTAACAAAGATGAAAGGATGCAGTTTACAAGACGTCACAGATCTCATTCTTGTGTTGATGATTTCAACAAAAAGCGGGAAATGAAGAAGTACTTCAATGTGAATTTCAGACCCAGGTATGCTTTGAGCAAAGAAGTCAGTATTATCCTCATTTGAATGTGGTGGAAATAGGGCTGCTGGAAGCTTATATTACAGAGATAGAGGCAGGGATGCTCCACGTGTTATGCACTAGTCCTGCTTCTAGCAGAGAGCAAACGTAGTGGGGCCTGCACATGCGCAAGTCAAACAATGTTGGAATTAAATCTGCTACAAGTTAGGGTGAACTTGTGATTGGGAACGAATCCTCCATGATCACATAGGCCCATTGCCAGTGTCAGAAAGGTAACAGATTACCCCTGCCAAGCAGGGGTGCTAGGCCCAGCAGGTGGCCTGACCTGGTTTGTGCAGAGCAAAAGTTGCCTTTCCTATCCAGCTGGGGGCTGGAGTTTCGCAGTAGTCCTGAAAAGATCTCTCAAAGCATCTCTCATCTAAGGAAAATGCTACTTTTACAGACTGAAGGCCACAAAACTGCCTTAAAATGATTTGATGAAGACAGCCTGGATCTGGGGCTCCCCAGGGAGAGGGAGTATTCCGATAAGAACTTGCCATGTGCTTTACATGCCTTATCTCACTTAATCCTCACAGCTACCTACTGTATAATTATACACAGTTTAAATGTACTATTTTATTTTACATAATCATTTTATGTAGGAGAACTCAGGCTTCAGGAGGGATAGTAGCTTGTAGAGATTTAAATAGCTAGTGAGGGTGGAAGCCGGAATTCAAACTCAAGACTGTCTGATGGCAGGGCTTTTTCTTACCACTCTGGGTAAGCAAACTCTGGGTCATTTGAATGTGACCTGTACTACAACTGAATTATGCAAATCCCCCCCACCATTTTTTGCTTAAATGAATTTTGCCTTATCCTTAGCAATACTACCCCCTGCCTAAAACAAAGTAAAACAAACAAAAAAACCTAGATGATCTGTTTCACTTCTAAATTACTATTAGGAAACATCAGGGAAACATACTGACCACAGCAGGTAGCCTCTCAAGGAATTTACACTTCTTCACTGTTGTTTATCATGCATCTTCCTTCTTCCTCTTCTTCTTTTTTTCCTCTTTCAATCCTTCCCCCTTCCATCCTTCCTTCCTCTTTCTTCCCAGAGTCCCCTGGCATCCAGCTAGTTTGGCCTTGTTACTCCTCCCACCATCTCCACATGGTTTTCTCAGCTTTGTCCTTCAACGTTTGGTTGCAAATTAGGTCACCACCTCCCTAGATCTCTACTTCATAGCCTCTGGTTTCCCAAGATTTTCTTTAAAGAAACAGAATGGAGATGTGGGAAAGAAAAACAGACCGGATGATGATGATTGATAAAATCCAAGAGCCCTTACTATGTGCTAGGCTTTGGGGTACGTGCTTATTTTATTTTGACTCTTTTAAACCTCACTACAACTTTATACAATAATAATAGTACTATTCAGTTTTATAGATGAGGAAATGGAAACTGAGAGAGGTTGTCTTTTGCCGAAGGTTACCAGCTGGAAAGTTGTAAAAAGCCAGGGTGTGGAACCAGAGTTACTCAAGAGCTCAGACTTTTAAACTCTTTATTCTGAATTTGGTGATTTAAAAAATTTTTCCTTGGTGAATTCCTCTCTACAATTTTTTGCTAAATTCTTTAGATTTTCTTGAAAGCTTTCCAAAATGTTCCAGAAAAAAAAAAAATCCTAGCCTTATTATTAAACTTGTTCTTATTTTTTTTTTTTTTTAAGATTTTGTTTATTTGAGACAGAATGAAATAGAGAGAGAGCATGAGAGGGGGGAGGGTCAGAGGGAGAAGCAGACTCCCTGCCGAGCAGGGAGCCCGATGCGGGACTCGATCCCAGGACTCCAGGATCATGACCTGAGCCGAAGGCAGTCGCTTAACCAACTGAGCCACCCAGGCGCCCCTAAACTTGTTCTTATTTTTAAAAGGAGAACTCATGAACATCCCAACATATGCCAAACTTCATTTTGAAATCCTACCAAGATATTGTGAATATATAAATCAGAGTTCCTGACTCGTGGCATTGCTAGAAAACCAACAGTGTAAGAAGATCAAATTTTGACTAATTATATCTTTAAAAAATAAATAAAATATAACCAACAAATCTGTTTTTATATTCTGGGGGAAAGGCTGATAAACTGGGATGACTGTTGCTTTTGGAATTAGGAAGGATTTCAGTTAACACCAGGCCATTACTGAGCTGCAGGACATAACATTGCTCAGCTTCAGTGCCTTGCCTAAAAATGGGGTTAAGGGGTACAGAGGGATTTAGGAATAAGTAACTGCCTAGGTCCATTTATTACTTTGGTATGGAGAAGTAATCAGTGCTACCTCAGCCCATATTCTCTTTTTGCCCTTCACTACCATAGCCAGCAATCCTAGAGTCCATATTCTCAAACCACTTCAAGGCTCAAATCAAAAACCACAAAGTCCTTGGAGCATTTAATTTTCCCTCAGACAGACATTCCATCTTCAAATTTGAAAATACTTGTAGCAACTTCCTTTTGTAAAATCCTTATTCCATAAATCCTGGATCAAGAAATGTCAGTTTCAATTACGGCACAGTCTTTCATTGGGAAGCTGAGAATTATTAAGGAGGATTAAATTCATACAATCCAACAATACTGTATGTTTCCTCTGTGAATCTACTCTAGGTGGTCTTTCATCCCCTTCTAATGTCCTCTGTTTATATCTTTCTCGCTCTCCCATTCCATGGTCTATTATGTCCTTCAGCGTAGCCCCATTTTCTTTCTTTTCTCTATCCTCTAAACAGCCTACTTCCTTTTCTTCATTGTCCTATTTTTTCTCATTCACTTCCTCAGAAATTCATCTGGCAGACAGAGGAAGGACTAAGGGCAATCATGTATGCAATGGCCATATTGTCTTAAGTAGACGTGTTAAGGAATGAAAATGAGAATTTACATATTATGTTTGTCAAAGTGTATATTTCAGTTACTTTTACTTTTGCCTCATGCTATCCTGCCCTTCATTTTATGAGCTTCTGAGGACATTTCTTAACTATACCTCTAAGTCTGTCAACTGTGGATCCAGAGAAGCTAATCATTTCTTCCCCAGCCCTTCACTTTCATTTTAGAGGCCTGCATTGCTTTCTCAGTTGACCATCACAACCTCAATCAAGATGTCAGAGGGTATTATGACCCTACCCCAGTCCACTGCTGATTGGATCCAAGGCAAACCTCCCTCCCTCCAATGGAGGCTCTATCATATTCTTTCTCCTAGGTGTTTGAAATCTATCATTATCTTGTTCAGTCAGGTTCTGCTTTGAAATCAGAGGCAACGGGTAATCAGGATTGGGCACACTTGGTCATGTGTTTGCAGAAACAGAAAAAGCAGAGAAAAGTTATTGTGGAAAGAGGAGAGAAAAAAAAGAGAGAAAGAGCAAGAGAATCAGAGGTAAGAGATTATGGTGTCCTCAGAAGAGCATAGCTACCTTCAAACCAATAGCATTTTACTCCTCGGTTCCAGGCTCACAGGAGACCCAAATAACTTTCCTGCACTTGGGTTCCATAAAAAGTCTCTTTATTTTAAGTTACACTGTAAAGGTTATGTCCCTTATTCCAGGCAATTTCTGAAAACAAAAAAAATGGCATGAGACATGGAAATGGCAAACCATAGATTTGGTTCACACAAACCTATAGATTTGGTTCACAGGTTCTATCCCTGAAGAATCATGTTAGAAAAATATGATGCCATTTTATCAAAGGCTGCTTTGATGCATTGGCAGTAGGCTTGGTGAAATATTTAGACTCATATGTCAGCAATTCTCAAACTAAAACTAAATTGGACTCCTCAGTAATTCAGTAACCAGAGTTAGAGATCTCCAACAATAAATGACACAATTGGAAAAATGGACTAGAATTTGAGAGGGGAGGAAATATTTTTGACTGTGTGATTTGGACACAGACCAAGCTAGGTATAAGTTTTCAGCTCCAACACTTACTAATTAAGATTTTGGGCAAGTCGTTTAATGATATTAAGTCACAGTTTCCTTTTCTGTAAAAGTGATAGAACAATAATTATCTTTCACGTGAGGATTATGAAGGAAAATAAAAGAGGAAGCAGAAAGAAGAAAAAAGGGGAAAAACAGCACAAGGGGAAAAGGGTGAGTTGCAAGTAAGAAATGAGACAAGTTACATCTGCATTGTTCATGTGTCAGCTCTCTCTGAAGCACTTACAGACTGATGTGTATACATAAAGGCATTTAATCCATACAACTTGAAGTAGTAGGTATGATTCATAAGTGTCATCGTTCTTTCTATGTAATTCTTTAGAAATACTATTTTTATTCCTTTACTAGTTGTTTTAATTTTTTTATGAGTTGTGGTTTTTTGGGGTTTTTTGTTTTGTTGTTGTTTTGTTTTTTTAATTTACCATTAGTGTTATAGACAGAGATCAATCATATCATTCATACTCATCACTGGTCAAGCCTCACTGACCCTATTTGGATACTGTGAGTTGTATTTCAAACACAGGCAAAATCTAATTTACTGTTATGTTCTGGAGAGATTGCATAAACTCATTCATTCAGTCATTCAACAAATTTATTGAATCCCTACTAACTGGTTTACAATTCCATTTCCTATTTAATATATTTCCTATAGGATTTCTAGGTAACAGAAGCCCATAGAAATTCCAGATTTTGTCTTACTCCTTACATGAATATGTGTTTTTATATAACAAATCTCAAGGCTACATTAGGAGTTAAAAATCTCTGGGAAAAGATATGTATTAATGTAACACAGATGCTCATCTGTGACTTATCTTCAGTCCCATTATTACATTGCAATATCATACGAACTTCTCCCATTTTATTTATTTTTCTATTCCTTATGTTAGGGGAAAGTAACTTTCAACTTCTCTATTTATATAAAAATTTGAGTTGTTCTGAATTAAGAATTCAAGTCTGGGTGCATATCCTAATTCTGAAATTCATTAATGAGATCTTAAATCATTTAAATCTGAGGTGATGTGAAGGCAGGTCTGGGAAAACCATAGTTGGCCATATGTTGGCACAAACAGAAAAAGCAGAGGTAATTGTGGAAAGAGATGGGAAAGAGAGAGAGAGCATGTGTTTCAAATGAGAAAAAAAACTAACATAATCTAGGTCATACACTCATTATGATTAGAAATTATGATTTAACCCTACTGATTTTCAGGTTTTTTTTTTAATTCATAAAATAGCAGTAATAACACCTATCTCATTGTATTTACCTTGGATGATACCATGTGTGTGCAATGCAAGAAGATAAAAGGTTTGTATTATTAAATACTGAAGTTTTATTTTACTCATTATTATTATAGTTTAATGATAATGACAGATTGTTCAGGTTATTTATGTTTATCCTATTTCATTTTTATGCTAAACCCATCTGTTACCACACTGAGTTTTTATTAAAAAAAAAAAAAACTATTAAAAGAGTTATGTGACCTTTAAAATGTTCCAGTGAGTTTCCATTGCCTTTATCCTCCCCCTCCTCCTCCTCCATCCTCAATATCATAGTAGGAGTATGATAATAATTTTTACAGTTTAACTTCTAAAGGAAATCATAAGTGCAGAGAAGACTGAGTTGTTTGGTAATGGGGCAAGTCAAAATTTTGCCTTATCCACACCTGCATACTGTTGCCAACGTTCCCTATCACTTTAGACTCTATGTTTGAGAAGTGTGATATTGATTGCCATACTGCGGAAGCCAGCCTAGCAGTCTGCATCCTCAGGAGAATTGCCCATTGTGGAGGCACAGGATGGATGACTGACAGCTGGCACCCAGTCCTTTTTTTCTGACAAAGCTTTCACTTGTGATTAATTCTCCATCTCCTCTCCTGTTAGCGGCTGCCAGTTTCCAACCTAATGCCCAACTGCCAGTCAGGTTTCAGTTATTTTTAATTAAGACCACTCACAAATTTCCCTCACGTAACTTGAATGGAAAGAAGGGGAATCCTCTTATTCATAATCAAATTTCATGTGTAAATTGCCTTAATCACACTTGTCTGGCAGTCTTCTAATGTGCTACAGGAAGTGGCACTTTTCCTGTTCAGTCATGCACGGACTCCACACCTTACCTCTCAGATCCACAGCCACAATTATCTGTTTTTATTTGTGTCTCATTAAATCTGAAATTTCCTTCAGTAGCTGGATAGTGAAACTCCGCACTCTGCTGCCTCAACCTTTGCCCTCTGCTGCCCATGAACAGATGGCACTGGCTTCACCCGGGTCAAACTCAGAGATGGACTTCGGGAATCACTTATAAGAAATTATTGTGGGGTAGGCAATGTGGATTCACTGACAATGTATAAACTCTGTCAGGGTGACCCAACAAATACCAGGACACGTATGGAGATTCACATTTAAGGTTCACTTGAACACCAAAGTCAAAATAACTTCAATATGGGGCGCCTGGGTGGCTCAGTCGGTTAAGCGTCTGCCTTCGGCTCAGGTCATGATCCCAGGGTCCTGGGATCAAGCCCCACGTCGGGCTCCCTGCTCAGTGGGGAGCCTGCTTCTCCCTCTCTCTCTGCCTCTGCCGCTCCTGCCTGTTCTCTCTCATGTTCTTTCTCACTCTCTCTCTCAAATAAATAAATAAAAACTTAAAAAAAAAAACTTCAATATGTAGAACATTCACTAAGTTAATCCTCTTTGATTTAGATAATTGCTTGTGTTTTATTCTCTAAATAATATTCTTACAAATACTTGAAGGCTACCCATAAAAATGTAGAGGAAACTGTCCTTTTTAAAATTATTGTAGTATGGAGTAGTCAGGAGCTTGTGTGAAGGTTTAGATTAAAAAAAAAAAATAAAGGTGGAATCTGGATCATACATTCATGATTAGAAATTGTTCCCAAACTTAGTCCTGAGCTTGAAATCCAAAACATACTTAGGGGTTGTTATATCCACCTGGAGAATGGCAAAGTGTGGGAAGTCTCTGTAGTCTCTGAATCACAAAACAGATATTGGAAAACTCATGGCTATGGAAAGTTTTATATAATGGAAAGGAAACTCTGCCAGTCATTCATTCAGTCACACCAAATACCACTAGAGCTCCCTTATTCAGGATGTAGAGCCTGGTTGATGAGCTCTGCTTGTGTGTGAGTTTCCGTTGTTCCTATCTTCTCCTTCATCTAAATCCTGACCATAGCCCTTTGTGCTAAAATCTTTCAACAGAATTCATCACTTGGAATGTTACAGTCCATATTTTCTGGTAGTCTAAAATGCTTTCACTGAGCATCCCTCCTCCCCATTCCCTCCCCTTTTAATTTTGACTGGCATCTGAGTATTCAGCATGCATGGCACTCCTCCATGTCCTTTACATGTATTTTGTCATTTAATTCTCACAACATATGAGTTTGCAGATGCATGTATTGAGACTTAGAGATGCTGTAATTTGCCTAATGTCATAATAACTGTCAAAGATAGAACTGGATCTCAGAAATTCTGCTTCCATCACCTGTGCTCTTGAGGATTTTGCTGTACAATTAGCCTTAGCTTCAACAGTAAAGGGTTACTAATCAAAACACTAAACAATATAAAGCATCACTGTGTTAGTGGTTTAGCACCTTGTTCCATTCTGCTTTGAAGGCTTGTGCATGACTCCCAACAGTACATTCACCATGTGATTTTTGTCATTGGTCCTCTTTCCTATAATCTTCTAAGGAAGTATATTTTATTTTGGCATATCTAGCACATAGTGAAGGATACATAGTATATACACTGAATAAATAATATTTTTCTGTAAATAAGGATATTGTTCATTGAAGTGATGAAAATGCAGAATCATAGTGAAAGGATACGAATTCAATGTGAAGGATGCCATAATGGATAATTTTATAAAAAACATCAAAAACTACTTATGTACCACTTTCACATAGTTTATTGTATTTGATCTTCAAATCATATGGGGTAAGGACTGAACTAACTTTCCTTCTTTCTTTTCTTTTCTTTTTTTTTCTTTCCAAATAAACCTATTCAACTCCTCTATATTTTTACCAGTCTATCTTTATTTCCTTAGCTATACATGAAAAGAAACACATCTGAAAGTATAGATGCCAAAATCTTGACCAGCGGCTTTTTTTTTTAATTTTGCAAATAAAGTTAAAGGAGCTTTCATTTTCTGCTCTACTTATTGCTCTATTTCTTGAATTGCATGCTCAAACTAAAGGCTAAAAAAATTCTCATGATGTAAGTTGAGTATGAGACATGAAGGGTTCAAAGAACTTTTGTACAATGAATTATATACCAGTCTGGAGTTAAAAAGTTAAGTCTGCACCAAATAGAGAAACTTTGTAGCCACAGCATAAAAAAAGATCATTTATACCAAGGGGACAGACGGTATCAACTACCAGCCAGGTAAAATATAGAAGAGATGAATAAGATACCTTTCCCTACTAAAGCATTCATATCATCAAAAGGTTTATTTCATTCACACATATTTAATCATCCTCCTCTCCCAAAACACTTGGATATTTCCAATGAGGTCCTTACTTTGAGAAGCTGTAAATTAATTCAGCAAATGCCCATGAAGTTTCTGCTTTGTGCCTAACAGTAGTCATTGCATATAATTTAATATATGTCATCTACACAACCACCCAGTGAGGCAAATACTTTTATTACCACCATTTTACAGATTACAAAATTGAAACTCAGAGTGATTAATGTATTTCCTAAGGTTATTAATAAGTGACTGAGTAGGATTCTGAGTGAGACATAGTCCCCCTTTAAACAATCTGGAAATGAAAAAATTGCAATAGTGATGCTTATATAAATGATGATGTAGGAGCAGAAATGAGAGCCCAACAAATTCTGCTAGAAGAACTCAAATCATAGATGTTGATTTTCATATAAATTAAAAATAAATAATTCCAATGAGTTAGGGTCTCAAATGGGTAGCTTTAATTTTATTTGTCATCTTGGGACACCTGGGTGGGTCAGTCAGTTAAGCGCCTGGCTTTGGTTCAGGTCATGATCTCTGGGTACTGGGATCAGAACCCCTTCATATGTCTGGCTCCATGCTCAGCGGGGAGTCTGCTTCTCCCTCTGCCCCTCCACCCGCTCCCCACTTGTCTTCTCTCGTTCTCTCTCTCTCATATGAATAAAATATTTTAAAAAAGTATTTGTAATCTATTTTTTTTTTTCTATTTCTCTTCATCTCTTTCCCCTTATCTATCCAAACCCATGAAATACTGATGCTACCAACAGAACAATTAAAACACACTTTTGGAGTTTTTATAGAAGGATTAATTTGAAGTTACACTCTGGCAGATTTAAAGTGGTCATACGAATTTTGACACTTCTCCCATTGACAGATGGGATATATATCACCTCCCTTTGAATGTGAGAAGGCCTATAACCACACTGATAAATACTGTACCTCAGAAGTGATGCTATGCCAGCTCAGTACCCACCTCTGAATAAGACAGGCAACTTCTGTCTTATTTTCTTGGAGCTTCAAGCCACAGTGGAAGAACTTTGACTACTCTGAGGCAGCCATGTTGTGAGAAAGCCCAAACTAGCCACATGAGAAGTGGTGTGGGAGAAGGAAGAGAGAGACAGACAGACAGACTTGCCACAAAGTACTTCAGTCACTCCACAAGATCACAGACATCGTGGAACAGAAACAAGTGGTCCCTGATGTGCCCTGACCCACAATACATTGAGATCCATTTAAAATAAACTAAAGGTATGTGTAATTTGATATTCCATGATAGATAACCAGAATAGACAATTAATTTCTTCTTACTTCTAGGGTTGGAAGAATTGAAGAATCGCCAGCAGGTTTTTCTTCCTGTCCTCTCTTCCTTATCTTTTCCCCACACTGCACTTTTTGATATGGCAATGCAAGGCCATTTATTCCCAGATGTACTTCTGTCAGTATAGGGAGATTTTAGCTGTGAATTGCGGTCATGGTTATTACACTATCGGCAGGATGAAGGGAAACATGGAACTAAAATTTTGAAACTGAAAGGAAAATAAATTTTCCACACAAATATCTCCTTTAAATCATTCAGCAAACTATCCCCACATCCTTGAGTCTATCCTTATCAGTGGCACACACTGCTATGGTCTCAGGTAAAATGGCCTTTCACTGAGACTTGCGTAATTCTGAATCTGTAGAACAAGAAGCTCTAAAGAACCTTAGATTCTATTTGGCCTATCTCTTTAATTCTGTTGCAGTCTTTCTCCGCATGTGAGAATCTCAAAGGTTAATACAAAGCGTGGCTAAAGATCAGTTCCAGATACTTGCAAAAAACTATTGCATGATCTATATCAACCACGTTTCAAAGCAAATGATTCAAGTAAATGCATATTTTCACCTTTGCCATGTGTTCTTACTTATTCTTTTTTTTTTTTTTTTTAAAGAGAGAGAGGGAGCAAGGAGGGGGAGGGGCAGAGGGAGAGAGAGAGAGAATCTCAAGCAGTGAGACCCCGACGCCCCAGCTGGATCCCAGGACCCTGAGATTATGACCTGAGCCAAAATCAGGAGTCGGAGGCTTAACCAACTGAGCCACACAGGTGCCCTGAGTGAGTACTTTTAAATACTTTTAAATGCAAACTACAATGTGGGAAAATTTTTAAAAAAAATGTTATGTTTTCTGTTGTTCAATACTTACAGTCAAATAAAATAATTAAAAAAACATAAATATTCATTGAATTTATTTTTCTTTAAAAAGGCCACCTGACTTCGATCCATCTGGTATTTATACAGAAGAAACTAGAATGACAACATTTCCACTACAGCAACTAAAAAAAACATCTACATGATTTTTCTAATCACAGCTCTAAATTTTCACAGGTCTACTTCCAATAGATAGATATTAATGCGACCTACCTAACACAAATTTTAGCTTATCTACTTTTCTTTTTAGAATGACCTACATTTTTTTCCTCTGTCAAATCCACACACTGAGTTGCCAAAAGGACAATGAGTTAATTTGAAAGCTTAGTATTCATTAAGGTTTTTTTTTTTTTTTAATGTGTGGTCACTGGGGATCACATAATTCTTCTTTGATGTCCATTACTTACCAAGTATAAAATTAATGCATTAACCAAGCATTATAAGGAAGCTTTCCTAAATCAAATACTTAAGAGTAAGGTTTTTTCCTCTGATTATTAGCCTTTAAACAATGTCTTCCTGTTCACAATGACCTTGCTTTGTGTTCTAAAGCAGGATAGCAATTATAGTAATATCTTCCTTTTGATTAGGACTTCAGAGGGAGTAACTAGATGATATTGCCTAAAGAAATTTCTTAAAATGTACTTATTTACTTATAATACGTAAATAATGTACTTATTTACTTATAATAACTAAAACAAGATGTTCTTCCTAATGCTATTTCAGAAAGAAAAGAAACCAAAAATCTAAACTCTTATAAAAAGTAAATAAAATTGTAAGGTATATATGTCTAATGAAATATGAGGAAATAGGCAAATAGTGGTTTACAAACTTTGTAATAAGATACAAAGAATAATACTAAAGAAATCCTAATGTGCAGGATTTTAGAAAAACAGTAGGTATTCATTTAGAAAAACTGGAAAATAAAGTATAAAGACAAAGAAGAAAAGCAGAATCTAATAGCCATCTCTGTTCTACCATGCCAGTATTTTAGGAAAACTTAGTTTCGTGGCTTTGTTTTAGCTCCATACACCTAACTGTGAAAATAAAGGCTAACCTGTATCAAGCTTCTTTTGTGATGTACTTATCCTGGGTGACTCACTGAGTTTTTCTCATTTAATTTTATGTATTAGTAAGCTAAATTTATCGGTGAGAAAAGTGAAGTTAAGAAATCTAACTTGCAAAGGCCAACCCTTTAGTAATTAGTGGTGGATGATGTAGTAATCCAGTGTATTTTTTCCTCCTGACTGCATTGCATTCCTAGATATAAGAAAACCTAGAGGGATATATTTCCATCTGTTTTTAACTTGGTCAGATATTAACAAACACACTGATCCTCATTTGGCCTTCATTGAGAATTCATCATGCACTTTGCATTAATCAGAATTCTGTGATTAGTACATAAAGAAATATACCCCAGTAGGGACAAAATATAAATAAGTATTGAGTCCATTAGGTGTCAGGACTTTGCTATTGTTTATTTGCTTCTCCTAATAACTGTGTAATATCTTTACCATCTGATTTCAAGATGAGAAAACTGGAAAGGAGCTGTGCATCTAATATATATAACTGGAATTCAGCCTTAGCTTTTGTGATTCCAAGGTTTATGGGGAGTTTCCACTGTCTTACCATGTTCAAAACATTCAATAATTGGAAAATATCACTGGAAAATGCCTTTGAAAATGGAAGCCCTAAGTCTGAGGGTCATTCTGGGAAAAGATGGAAAAGGAAATACTTTCTATTAAATTACTATGTGAATTTGGACATATCTTTATGAGGCAGTGTTTTCTAATCAGCAAAAGGGTGTTGATACTACTTTCCTGCAAGTTAGATAGATACAGAGAGATGGTAAAACAGAAGTTGACCAGCAATCTTTTGACAATTTTTAAGGCTACAGTGTATACTACAATGTGCCACCTGTTTTTGGAATATAAAAAAGAAAATACAGATATTGTCTGATCCCTTAGAGAGCTTATATATAATAAATAATATCTATTGTTCCTTGTATCATCTTTAGTTTATTGTTATTCTAAAAGCAGTTACCATAAATAAGTATACAGAAGGAGAGTAAAATCTTGTGCAGAAAATGGATGGTTAAAAGGCATCATTTCTTCTCTAATTGTTACCCTTCCAACTTTTCACATAAATTTGTATACTGTAAGCAGACTTAAATGACAGCAAAGTGCTAGTAATAAGGGAAGACTCCCGTCTAAAGCCTTACAAGTTTGGAGGAATAAACACAATATGCTGTCTTGACTACTTTTGCCAGGAGTGTATTGTTCTCATGTTAAATTTCTTTTATAATCCATTGCCTTGCACCTGGGAATATAGTTGCCAAGTAATGTAAGCACTCCAACCCAAAGACTGTGCTGTAGAACAAGAACAGCCCTTATTTTCTGGCAGATGGAAATAACTGTAAACAAAATGTCCCTGACGTACCATTAGTTGATATGAAAATGACTCTTGATATGGAAGACGGAGAATGGGAAAAAGCATTCAGTATATGTGTGGCAGATTTGGAAAAAAAATCAAAAAAGGAAAAATAAACACCTACAACATAGGTTTCCCACATCACAATGACAAATAAGAGATAAATGTTTTCTTTTAACTCTCTCTTCTGGGCAGGGCTAGGACAAAGTGTGGATGGATGAGGGTTGTTAATTACAAGATTTGGCCAATTTTGTACTGGACACTTTATGATATTCAGTAAGTTATAGCACCATGGCTAAGCCAATAGACTTTCGAATCCATCAAACTTAGGCTGGAATCCCAACTCTTTGACCTAGAGCAATCCAATTACTTCTCTAAGCCTCAGTTTCCCCAAATTTATCTGGGCAATAAAAATGCCTTTCTCATTAGCACGATTATGAATCAAAAAACACAAAGAACAATATACAAAGAAAATTAAACTCAGGGGTGCCTGGGTGACTCAGTTGTTAAGCGTCTGCCTTCAGCTCAGGTCATGATCCCAGGGTCCTGGGATTGAGCCCCACATCGGGATCCCTGCTCTGGAGGAAGCCTGCTTCTCCCTCTCCCACTCCCCCTGCTTGTGTTCCCTCTCTTGCTGTGTCTCTGTCAAATAAATAAAATCTTTAAAAAAAAAAAAAGAATATTAAACTCAATGCCTAATACATAATGAGTGATTCATTCTTTAATGTTATTAGAGTCAGGTGTTGTCTACATCTATGACAATAACTAGAGATGTTCTTTACCTAGGACATGGAGAAGGAACCAAAATCTGATAACAGTCGTTTAACTATGTCTTGTCTGGATTTTCAGCTGCACCCCACGTATTTATTTCCAGTATGTTTTACTATGTGAGGGCCTGTTTTGCTCTTTAGTGGTATGTGAGTTAATAAATAGTATAGTATATCCAGAATACATATTAGGTGTATGTGGGTATATGTAGTATTAAATATATTAATATATAGTATTATATAAAATCAATATGAAAATTTAATATTTATACTAAAATCATATAATGTGAATGTCCTCAAGCTCTTCTTCCCACTGATCTTAATTACAAAGTCCTCAGGCTTTTTTCCCCCTGTATACACTCTAGTCAGTCATCAGACTAGTGTTTTTCATTGGTCTTTGTTTTGTTTCGTTTTTAAAAAGAGTGGTAATCAAGATCATGTTTTTCATCTCAAGGAACTTATGTGCTAGGAGGAATGAGCGGGGGACAGACAGCATTCATTTAACTGGTAATTTAATAAAGTAAAATCAGGGATTCATAGATTTAAGGGAGGTCATGGGTTAGAGGATGAGAGGGAGATGCTTTAGTTTGGCTAGCTGGGCATAACTTTCTTAAGAAAGTAATATTTGAAGTGAGGAGGAGTCTGTCTTTCTTGGTTGTTCCTTTGGACTTTGGTCATAGGAACTCTGAGATGGAAAGGGAGAAGAGAGAATGGGAAAAGACATGCATTGGCTGGGGGTTGGGGAGTGTTTACAGAGCCCATGAACAAACACAGGAAATTGAAGAATAGCTTTGCTATGCTAGAGTAGCTATGATATTGTGAGAATAGAAGGGAAACAAGAAAGAAAAATATTATTTCAGACCTGTGCCCTTTCATGGCATTTGAGAACTACAAGTAAAATGCATGAACTATGTTGAAAATATATATATATATATATATATATATATATTTTTTTTTTTTTTTCCCTTTCCACAATAGTGACATTAAGTTAGGGGTATGAGACTTGGAGTTGGTTTACTTGATTCAGATAGTAGTAGAGATATTTCCTACCTGGACAGCTCATTTTTCTCAGCTATAAAGTGGGGGAAATGAAGACATGGAACAGTGTTGTCCTGAGCACTGAGTGATTTCATATTTGTGAACTGCTTTTAAAAACCTTTGACATGTAATAATCACTAATTGTTAGCTGTCATTTTATTGTTAGTGTTAAAATATTTTGTATTGATGAATTCTCTCTATAAAATCAATTACATTCACTAGATAATGTTTGTAAGAAAAAGTTCTTTCTTCATTGGAATTCTCCAAAAAATTGTTTCCCAATTTCACAAAGTTGTTGTAATACCAAACAATACATTCACTCCTCAGTTGTACATAATTTGATTACATAAGAATCAACATTTGGTTTATAAGCACAAGTACCCAATAGCTAGTTATTAAGTTAAAGGAAGAAGAAACTAACATCATAAATGTAAAGGACATAGGATACCAAGGTAAAACAAAGGGTCTGATGATCTATTTTAAAGGAGATTTTTTCCTTTTTAAATAATAGAGATTTAAAAAAATTATTTCACACTTTATAAATTCAAATTACACTTTCTGTAAATGCTATGGATTGTATTCCTTATATATTTGATTAATATTTAGTGTTTTTAGGTTCCATAAAGAGAGAAGTGGTAAATTCATCGTCCCTATCCTCTAGGGGTCATAACTTCCTCAGGAAGGGGAAAAAAAAAAAAAACATATGCATAATTAATGATGTTACAATGTGATGAACGCATTGTAAAGATGTGAATAAGGAGTCCTGAGAACAAAGAAAAAAACAAGTAACAAAATTTCTCAGAGGGAAAAACATGTGAGTTTGGCCTTGAAAGATGAGCCAGGTGAAATTACCCACTGGAGAAGGAAAGGTGCAATCATTCTAGATAGAAGGTTGAATATGAGCTAAGACCTGAAAGGATACAGAAGTTGGGGAAAATACTAATGTGGGGAAATTAAAGGAATGACCAAATGACTAAAGGTCTGTATGGAGCCAGAGACATTGAAATTTGTTCTCTTCATTTAGGAGCACCATTTTAAGGAAGGACAGATTAAGAGTATAATCGTCTATAATAACAATTATTCTGGATATTCCTGTCTAGGACAGACCAAGCACCCAGACTTCTCCTGGTCAACAATATAAATTTTTTGCGGGGGTAGTGAACTCTTGATGGGCATCTACAATATAGACAGCACTCATTTTCAAACATCGTTCTGAACAACCTGAAAATAGAACAAAGAATACATATGGAAGCCACAATATATCCTTGGTTATTGTTACGGAAAGATAAGATCAGAGGATGCAGCATTAGATCTATTAGCTGGACGAGCTTGCTACTATTTTAACCCAGAATTTGATATGGGGTCACCCAGTCCCAAACGAGTCTGGGCCAGGGCCATAGGCCTAATTACTTAGAACATGTCTGCCTAAGTAAGATGGCTTGTAGGACTATTAGACACATGTAGGCTTGAACTCAAGAGGAAGAAATGCAACTCAGAGCTCATGATTCCTACTCTTCACAAATTTACTTGTATGATTGTCACTCCAGATTCTCCAAGAGAAAGAGTATGAAGGAATGAAGAGCACCCAGGTGTATCACAATACCGGAGTTCCCTATACCTGAAAGAAAATAAGATGCAAGGGACAAAGCATTTTCTCCACTCCAGGGAGTCTTTGAACCCAGTTAGTTACTCCAATTCCGTGTTGTTATCATTATACTGCACTGATCTTAACTTGATCCTCATTCCTCCCCTCCCTCACTTCCAAACAGCACCGTTGTGATAAAAAGCAAGCCAAAGACATCTGGCTAGAGGAGAGCTGAGTTTTGGAAAGAGAATAGTTAGTTTTTGAATTGCTGCACTTATGAATTAAGACTCCTGGAATGCTGTTCCAATGCAGGCATTAGGCTAAACATGCTGGGTAAAGAAGAATGCACTGTGGTCTTTCTGCAGACTCTTTCTGAGTGAAAGCTGCCATCGAGCATTAGTGGCATCCAAGAGGGAGAGCAACTATGCAGCCCACTGTGCCTTTCACAAAGGGAGATTTGAAGATTCTACTTAAACACACACACACACACACACAAACACACAAGACTTTCCAACATCATTGACTATATATTGTTAAAATTTAAAATCTAGTGCTATGTTTCTCTGTGGACTTTACCATTTCGATGGGCCAGGGGGGTCAAATTATATCATCAATGATGTCTTCATTACATCCCCTGGGGAGTGAATCAAATGAAGAACAACTATTCTTCCTAAATAATTATACCTCTATGTATATCTCATGCTGCCTTTGCAGAGAAAATGGTGTTCTTTTTTAACTTAGCCGCACAATGAACTTGGTGAAATGTGCACAATAAAGAGGTTCCTATTTTGAGCTGCTTTTTAACTAAGAATATTTTATACTACTGCACCTCCATAGTCTTTAACACACTGACATTATGTAAATTAAATATGTTAATCCCCAACTCTATGCAATCTTCTCCCATTTAAACTTTTTCCCCCTTTTGTTACCAGAGAGGCGAAACAAAAAGAAAAAAAAAAAAGATGTAAGAAAAGACTCCTGCCAAAAATAATAGCTATGTTCAATGTTTTCCCCGGTTTCTTATTGTTTAAAATGTACTTTTCCTGCCAAGGTCCCGTTAAAGTGCATTACCTCCACATGCTAATAGACTAATTAAAATATGAATAAATAAAAAAACCCATTTCCTGTAAACTTTTTTTCACCTTTTCTGGTGAACTTGGAGTTGGAGTTTTTCCAGACTTGGAGTAATCAAGATGTCTTTTACTTTATTGTTTTTTTGCTAGGAAAAGTTCAACTCCTACCCCTTCTTCAGTATGAACCTAGGACTGGATGGTTCTCCATGGAGTTACAACAAAAATGTCATTTGAGATTAAGAAGACTACATTAGAGTCTTCTCTGTGCAACCTTGTTCTTAGTATCTCTTAACTTCTCTGTGCCATGGTTTTCTTATTTATAAAATGGGTATAAATTTACTTCATCTCAAAAGGGAATTATAAAGAAAAGATGGCAGGTTTGGTCTGTCCCTGGTCTACAGAAATTACATCTATTTATCTTTTATCCTAATCATTTAGCCCAGGTCTGGAACATAAAGGACTTGAGAAAATGTTCATTACACAGATATAGTTTTGAGGCTTATAGAGTATGTTAAACATGGAGGTCTGTGACAGCTGATCTGAAATATGGCTTAGAGGAGTTTGGCCCAACTATCCATGTCCTTGGTGTCCTAGGTAAATAAGGGAGAGCAAACACTAGCCAAGATGTGAGGCAATAAATTGGATTCATGAAAGATAAGCTCATTGCCTAAATGTTGCTAATGGAATTTCATAACTATTGGGTATTTAATGAGTACTCAAGAGCACACTATAGGCTACACTTAGAAGTAATGTTTAAAATGTCACTACAAATGGGACAGATTACACACTGACTCAAACTTAATGCATAATTAAGGAGGAAGAGATTTTGTATTTATCAGTTATCTATAATATCAGCCACTGTGATAGACCCTTTCTTGGAGCATTTGTTTAACCAGTGTGACTATCAACGAAGGATAAGTAATACTGTTTCCATTTAACACCTAAGAAAAATGAAGGAGCAGTACTTAGAAATCCGTTCATGCACAATGATTTTATTTATGAGTTGTCCCAGTTTTTATGTGTCTAAATAAATCAGATTGTCATTAGTAGGATGGGCAGATAAAGTCATTGATACAAGTGCTATAATAAGTAGCTGGTATAATGAAGACAGAGAGTGAAGTGAGCATTGTGTGTCAGCATTTTCCTTGGCGGGAAAGATATGGGTCCATAAGGATATGAGAAATTCTTATCACGGGGTTTTATAGCCCAGGACATCTTCAGCAAGCATCTAGATTCTCCTAACTATGGACTAGGCCAGAAAGATCATCTTTTCTTTTGACGATCTATCTAATGTCTCTTAGAAAGACAGGACTGACTGACTTTATTCTACAAAATCTGACCTTTCTCACATGTATTGTCATTTAAGAACTGAGTTTAATGTCACAAGATCGCAGCTGCATAATTTCACTAAAAAGAACAACTCCCCTTTCAGCAATAAGTATTCCATATTCGTTGATAATGTTTGGTGCTTAGGATCCTTTTCTCATCTAACATGGGATCTATGGAGCAACTTTAGGATTAAAACAAATGTCTTTCCCAAGGTTACAGGCTTGACTTATGGATTCCTGGAAGAGAAACGGGGAGGAAATAAAGAATGTCAAATCTGGGGTTCAGAAATCAAATTCGGCAGCCTTAATCTCAGGACAACTCTTGGTATCAAAGAAATAAGACCAATCCTTACACCAAGCTCCAAATTGGGTTAGACCTATATAATGGCCCATATGCCCAATATTCACTGACCCATTCACCCAATATTTGAGTGACTACTCTATTTAGCCACCCTGCCACATAATGGGGATGTATTAATAAATAAAATACCTGTGGCCCATGCTCTCAAGAAGCTTGCAATCTGTTAGAAGAGATAGACAATGCTCAAGTAAAGAAATAATTCACTATATAATTACTCATTTTGATAATTCTATGGTGGAATCAAAAAAGGTGCAGTGACAGAATAAGAGGGATCTACTTATTTATGGGTAGTATTTAAAACTCTAAGCTGGGAAAAAGAGTAAAATTTTTGTCAAGGGAACAGGCATAGTTTACAGGCAGAGAAACCATAATGTGCATAAGCCCTGTGGTGGGAATTCTACATATTCAGCAAAAAGAAAATCTCTTTTACATGGAAGTTGTTGAGCTTTCCTGCACCAGCCTATTGCCCTTTGTTCTGCCTGCTCTTCTTCTGGGAAGCTGTTTTTCATCCCTTTCTGTCTACTATTGATACCTACGTCTTTGTCTCTAGCTAAGTCTTCTCCCATGAGTTTCAGACATTTCTATTGAGCATCTTAAACTAGGCATCTCACAGGTGCCTCAAAGTGACCATGACCAGAATTAAATTATTTATTTTTTCCTTCAGCCCTCCATCTTGTCCTGCCCCATATTCCCTGTTCTATTTTATCCTCATGTCTAAGTAGCAACCAAAGTCCATCAGTTCATCCTTAGATTTTTTTTCCCTATATATTTCTCACCTCCCCACCCTATTGTTCTTTTTCCATTAGTCTTCTCTTTCTATCTGCTGTTTCCTCTCTACTTCAGCTTTTGTCATCTTATTTCTCATCTATTATGCTAGCTTTTTATCTGGTGTTCCTTTTAACATCCTCAGAATGATTTGTAAAAACCCTAGATCTATCATTTCACCTCTCTGCTTAAAACTCTAGTGATTTCTCATTGCCACAAAAGAAACTGTGCATTCTCCTTAAAATAGAAAACCCTTATCTAGATGGAAGCAGAATATTTTTTTGACTGCCCCCTACCATTCCTCTATTCTACAATTTATCATTACATTATTATGTTCATTATTTTATACTAAATATCTTTTAGCCATTCAAATAAAGAAGAATGTGCTAACACCTCTCTGCCTTTGCACATGATGTGTAGTCAGCATAGAATATAACCCACTTCTTTGTGTGCCAGTCATATTTCAGTTCTCTCTTGTCATATGTTACATTCAGCACTTAGAGGCTACGTCTATCATAACAGTTGTCACAATTATGTCTGCTTTTCTTTCTTGGCCATGACTCTTTTGAGTTCCTTCATTATGGTATTATTATATCTTCTATCTTCTAATCACCTGAACACATATCAGGATACTCAGTACAGAGTAAAGTCTTCAGTGAATGGGTCATGAGTTGTCAGTGGACAAAAGTGTTTTACAAGAACCACTTGCTTTCATGATTCTGAAGACTTTAAAGTGAATGACACATTTGTCTCCACAACAGAGGAATTATAACCTCACATAAACATCAGGTCATCATTAGAACACATTGAATTGGGAAGAATGTATCTGAAATCAACAAGCAGAATGTTTTATGCTCAAAGGGCTATTTTGTGGGGGATTTTTTTCCCAGTCATTCTGATGAGAACAGGGATTGACATTCCCTACCTATTCGAAAAAACAGGCCTTGAAGTATCAGACTTCATTAATTATTCAGTAAACTGTTATAGCAACAGGGGCCACTACCAGAGAATTCTGGAGGGATACAGAAGCAGAGGAAGCTCTGGTCTCTGACTGACTTAAACATCATTTAGGCAACATCATGAGAGGTGCATTTTTTGTTGAACCCCCACACACAATTTACAACCATCTTTAATCTATCATACTCTGACATCTCTGAAAAGGAAAGCACATTGTAATTTGTCCCTGTTGGAGGCAGACGAATTCCAAGTTGGGTTGGTGGCAGGGGGTGAGGGGATGGGGCAAAATGAAAAGAAAGAGAAATTCATATACTAGACCCTCAAGAGCAGTGATTCTCATCCGGGGAGATTTTGCTCCCCAGGGTATATGTAGTAAAGTCAAGAGACACTTGTATGTATCACCAGGTGAGTGCTACTGTCATCTAGTAGGTAGTGGCCAGAGTTGCTGATGAATATACATATTTATATTCATACAGGATGACCCCCAACAAAGAATTATCCAGCCCCAAATGTCAATAGTGCCAAAGTTAAGAAATCCTGCCCTATTGTCTGTGGTATTGATTCTGTGATCTTAAGGCAGTCACTTATAATCTTAGGACCTCATTTAACTCATCTGTGGAAGCAAGAATTTGAACTAGAAGGTTACTGAATTTTCTTTGTTGTTTGGTATTATATCAGTCCAGATCCCATTATAGGATAGAAATATAAAGACAATATAAAATAGAGAGCAGAAAATTAGAATGAGTAAGGGGATACCTGGGTGGCTCAGCTGGTTAAGCATCTGACTTGATTTGAGCTCAGGTCATGATCTCAGTGTCGTGAGATTGAGCCCCAGCTCATGCTCTCTCTCTCTCTCTCTTTCTCACTCTCACTCAAAAAATGAAATAAAATAAATAAAATAAAAAATAAAATAAATAAAAGCACTCACTCATAGAAAGATAACATCACAAGATTTTTATACTCAGAAGGGAAGTGAGACATGGCTGGTTCATTGATTTCCAAACTGTGCCTCTCTGGCAACTCAGAGGTCCACAGAGGCAGTTACGGCTGTAGGGACTATTTTATAGTTTTCAAAGATTTATTTTTTAAAATATTATTTTAAATATCATTAAGGGGCAAAATTGAAAAATCACATTTTTTTCTTCTCTTGTCCTCAATTATATCAGTAATTACATGGAGTTTTACATGCTGAGCAAAAACTTTAGTTGACTATAGTATATATATATACATCTATATATGTGCATATATAGATGTATATATGTGTATATATTTATAACATATATATGCATAATATCACAAACATAGCATTAAAGCATTAATAAATTTGTTCTGGGCCTACTAATGAGAGTTCAGGATACAGCATTGAGTAAGATATAGATAGTCCTGGCTCTCAGATTGAGGGATACAAGTAAATAATTACACTTAAAAGGTATATAGGGTGATAAATAGGTACATAGATAGCAAAGAGTAAATGAAAAGATTGGGACATAGAGGGTACTATGTGACAGAAACATGCATGGTGTTTCTAACCAAGTCTTGACATTAGACAGGAAGAAATATCCAAGTTAAAAATGAAAATATAGTACAAGTTAGACAGTAAAAGTGAAGAGTATTTTCCAAGCAGAGCTAACAGCATTACTGCAAGATTAAAAAAAAAAAGAAGAAGAAGAAGAAGAAAAGGAAAAAAGAGGAACAATATCTTCATAAAAACTTTGATGGTAGCTAACTAACTGACACATGTAAATACATATGAAGGCTAAAGAGTAAATGCAAGAGGTCCTTGGTGATGGAGCCTCAGACAACACTGACACTGTCCTGTTACAGAGTAGTAAATCCTAGACTGGGCTTTACATTATAATCTAGAAGACCTACTCTAAAAATGCTGACTTTCTGGCTCCACTCCTGGATATTTTGATTCAGTGGTATAGGACAGGTCCAGAAAATCTCTTTTTAGCTTGTTTGATTATAGAGCCACATTTAGGAAGGAGGAAAATCCAACCCACTCATTGAAGAGTTTAATCCAAGGACACTGAATGAAATAGGTTTGTTTAGTATTTCTCAAATAGAATTGCAGAATTAGGGTTAGGATACAGGTCTCCCTCCTTGTAGACTGTTGCACTTTTTTTTAACTTTTTTTTTTTTAATATTTTATTTATTTGACAGAGAGAGACACAGCGAGAGAGGGAACATAAGCAGGGGGAGTGGGAGAGGGAGAAGCAGGCTTCCTGCAGAGCAGGGATCCCGATGTGGGGCTCAATCCCAGGACCCTGGGATCATGACCTGAGCCGAAGGCAGACGCTTAACGAATGAGCCACCCAGGCGCCCCAGACTGCTACACTTTTGACAACAGTGACCTGAGGACTACTGTGGCACTAGGTCTGGTGCTGTCCAATACCAAGTTCATCTAGAGAAAGTAGAATTTTCAGCTGATCATGAAATGAACTGTCAATGACAATACATCTCTCACTCCACAGTATCACAATCATCATCCTACCCAACCCTCTGTTCAACATTTAACCCCAGATGCTTGATGGCCCCTCCAGGGCAGGGGTCATTTTAGACTCATATCACCCAGGGTTTAGTCAAAATGTTACAGTTTTGTTTTTTTTTTTTAATATTCCTCCAGGAAAAATATTTAAAATAATTTCTTCTGAATCCTATTTTGTGTGTGTGAGAGAGAATGTATTTGTGCACATACATACATACATGTGTACACAAACGTGTATATATACACAAGTAATTTTTATCTATCTATGGTACAGGGTTAGAGTAGTCTAATAAGCTAGTCAGAGAGAGGCAGGAACTAGAATAGGACCATTTACATGTAGACTTTAAAAAGTTCAGTCACAAAGCTCATTGGAAGTACGATGTGAATCACGAGTGAAAGGGAGAATGTTAAGAATGAAGTGAAACCAGCACAGTCATAAACAATATCCAATAAAGCATGCTGCTTGGGATTCCACTCTGGCCTATGTGAATATCCAAAAGAATCTCACATGTTGAATGCCCCTCCCCCAAAAAAAGGCATTCCAAGCAGTGCTGATGAAGGGCTATATTATAATCTAGAGTTGACTGTGTGATGTTAGGCCAAAGATCCTTACATAACTTAGGCCTATGACAAATGGTCCATTTCCAGGAAACGGAGAAGGCAAGGGAAGGCTGAGCATGCTTTCAGAACCTCTGCTAGATGCCTAAGTTTAAGCAAGGAGCTATATCCTGCAGAGCACTGCAGAGTTTTTCCATAAATAAAATCAGGGGGTCTCAATAAATTTTAGAACAATTTTCTGAGTTGTGACAAGTTGAACATGTGGGTTGATAGGTAACTCTAGGGTGCACTAAATGACAGGCTTAAAAGTACCATGGTAAATTTCAGAGCAAGTCTGACTGAGGAGAGACTTGAGGGTAGGACAGTTGTATGTGTACAGAGTTCAGATTCAGCCTAAACAAAAAGACTATTTTAACTCTCATTTTCTATGATGATGTTACACTGTGGCGGTAACTAGTAGAATAGGGCTTATTAGTTTCAATTACTTAAGGGGATTACTCTCAATTGAAGAGGCATATGAAAACATCAGAGATTATAGCAGGGTGTGATAATTAGGAACACAAAATGTGTTTAGCTCACCAGTGTTCTTAGAACATGTTAAGCATTTGAGAATATTCTTAATGAATGCATTAATCAATAATTAACTATATTATTTGATAATATTCTTATGCATAATTGAGTATATATTTGCTTCTGATCTACTACCCAGTATGACGGAATTAGGGATTTTTTTTTTCTTTGTATCACATTCTCATAGTTTTAATTCCATGAGTTGTTCTGATCTGATCCAATTATAAATTTCCTCTATTCTACACTGAACACAAGCAAGGCTGGTACATGTTTTTGGCTGTGATTCTCCATTTTCTGTGTCCATTTAAGCATATTCATCCAGTACCAACTTCTCAATCTCCAAGTCTTAGGTTACATTCTTCTATCTAGGATTCAAGATCACTTTTATCTTCTAGGTTCCTCCAGCCCCACTTCCTATTTCCCAATGTTCTTCATTCTTTCTTATATTCAACATATTTGGGGCAAGTTTACAGCCAGAGATTCCAGGTTCCTTTTAGATCCTACCCTAATTGTCCCAAGCCAATGGGGCAGAATTTTTCAGTTTAACACTGAATGGCAGTGCCTTTAAGTGAGCTAGAAGTTTGGACTGAAATTATGGATTAACTTCTAAAAATAGAGGAAAAAAAAACTTATGAGGTCATTCATTCCTGTCCCCATCTAAAACACTTTAAAGACTACCCATTACCTGGGGCACCTGGACGGCTCAGTCGTTAAGCGTCTGCCTTCAGCTCAGGTCATGATCCCAGGGTCCTGGGATCGAGCCCCACATCGGGCTCCCTGCTTGGCAGGAAGCCTGCTTCTCCCTCTCCCACTCCCCCTGCTTGAGTTCCCTCTCTCACTGTGTCTCTGTCAAATAAATAAATAAAATCTAAAAAAAAAAAAAAAGACTACCCATTACCTTTGGGATATTCTCCGTTTATTTGGCCCACAGTGCCCTATACAATCTTATCCCTATCTAGCTCCCCAGCTCTGTTTATCTTTTGTCAACTCTCTCTCTGTATAGAGAATATATGAATATTGAATTACATATAAAATTATATTGACTATATAAATATGAATATATTCAATACATATTCCATTCAATACGTGTCTATGTATATATACTGTGCATGTGTCTATGTGTGTATATATATGTGTACACATACACACACATATATATATACACATACACACATACACACATACATAGAATTTATGTTATCATATAATTTCCTTAGATCTTGGAAACACTGGCCCTCTCTTAACTTCCTTGAACTCAGCACAATTCTTGACCCACAGAACCCCTACCCCAACCTCTCCACTAATTAACTTCCCTCATCCCCAGAGCAGAATTGAAGCAGGAATTCCTTAGGTAGGCCATTCCTGACTGGGTCAAATTCATTCAACACAAATTCACTAAGGGTCCACTATGTGCCAGCCACTGTCCTAGACTTCTAGCAGTAAATGAATTGTCCTAAGATACACTTTCATCATTCCTTGTAACTCTGCTATATATCACTTGTCATTGGTATAATTTAACTTCTACTAAAGTAGTACTTCAATACTTACTGCCTTACTTGTTATTACTCTCCCTAAAGCCAGCAAGTACAGCTGCCTTTGCTCACTTTTTGAATCAAAACTCACAGCAGTTTGGTACCCAATATTTGTAGAATAAGACAATAAATAAAGTTATGACTCCATATCATAAGAGTAAAAGAATAAAAAGTAGCTTTGATTTGGACAAGTAAGAAGTATCGTGTCTCCTGATTCATGAGTAAAATGTTTACCTATTTACCCCTGGTTTAAGCTGAAATGGAAAGTTAAGTCAAAGCACAAAATAGGTGTACAGAACACTTATCCAGGGGCATTCATCACATCTTAGCCATGGGCAGAGCCCAGCCAACTTTGATCAGTGACGTCCATCAGCCTAAATCTAAAGTACACTTTGGGCATAAAGAAATCCAATTTTGTTTTCTGCATTGATCAAATTCGCCAGCAGATATCCTTCTCTGTATTCAGCCACCACTTCCGGAAAACCAAACAGTTCATAATTCTTAAAGACATTATAAAGGAAGGCTGGATTGCCTTTGCCTTTCCAAAGCTGCAAAATCCTCACAATTATCTTGTGATTCCTTTTCTCTTTGTAGAAGCAGCATTTATAGTTTATTTATTTATTCATTTTTAATTTTATGAATGGAAAGAAGACAGGGTGGTTGCTGACACATGGTAGACAGCCAGTAATTACTTGGAAAGGGAGATGAGTGAGGCACAAGATGGGATCTAGAGTGGAGTTCTCATCTCTGCCATCACCATAGCTTTAAGGATTTCTCTCAACTTATTTCTTCACCTGACTTAACCAGACTGAACATATTAGTCGCTTTTACAGCTCTAAGTTCTATAATTTTATATAAGCCCTTGTTGCTCTTATTTTGAAAGCTTTCCAAAAATTTGCCCTCCTAAGAGGAGAGTCAGCATTAAAGGAAAATAAAGGTCTTCCATGAGTTTGATTTTATACAAGCCACAAACATATTTTTAATATGTTTAAATTATCCTATTGTTCCACTCTTTCATGGGGTACATTTATTTTAAAGAACTTAGTACATGTATGTGTATTATGGTTTCCCTTTGCAAAACAGACAGCAAGGAAGTTAGGAAATTTTGAAATAAAAAAGTCACTTGCAGTATCATTAAGTTTATTTCATTTCCCATTCTCATTACTATCACTGTCAAAATAATAGGTTCAATTTGTGTTATGTTCTCATTACAACCTTGAATGAGGCATCAGAATTTTAATGCCTCATATTTTCAAAGAATTAGAGAGCATGCTGTATTACATTGACCTTTTCAATATTCCATATAAATGGATTACTAGAAACCACCTTTGAGAAGTGTTTGTACCTCTCCTGCCCTCCCTGCACAGCAAATTCTCCCCAGCCCCCCAGCTTAACTGGGGAGGGGAGCACAAGAAATTGTCCAATCAGGCAGATACAAGTCGTGAAAAGGTTATAATGTCTGTGTATATGCACATGTGTATAAACACATATGCATTTACACATGCATATATACATGTACATATATACATGCACACACACATATAGAATATTAAGTATACACACACTTTTTATAATTTAAATATATTGGCATCTTTAACAATTATATCCTAAAGTTTAGAATCCATTCAAATGATAACATTCCAGATTGTCACATTAGGGGAAATTTCTTCTTATCCCCATTTATGAAATACAGATTGAGGCTGGGATTAAGTTTTAGTAGATTAATTATAATAATTCAGATAAATAATTCCATTTGAATCTACTAAAGTGAGTATCATAAAGAAAAAACAATATTATATAAAATTTACTCAGAACTTATTAAGTGCCAGTCAGCCTAAACAATGTACTTTTAATAAAATATCCTATTCTCATTACAACCCAAGGTATCATCAATATCTGCAGTATATAGGTGAGGAAATGAGGCACAGAGAGATTTATCCACTATTCAAGGCCACATAGCTAAAATTATAATGCCAGAAATAAACTTTAAAAAGAAAAAAAATCCTATATTTACTATGACATTACCATTAAAATCATAGGCTTCTTTCATTTCCTTGAAAAACTGCATTTCAAGTTATAATTTTATCATACTGATACCAATTTTTTTATAATTTTATCATGCTATAATTTTAACATACTACTATAATACAACTTTGTCATACTACAATCTGCAATAAGAGAGATGAAGAGAAATTGAATGGATAGCCCTTTAACCTCATGATCATAATAAAATCCATGAGTGACTAAATCAGCAGTTTTTGCCACAGGATCCTCTGTCCCACTGCAATCAAATTCAGAGCCCAGGATTATTATTGTTGTTATTATTTTACCAGCTAGACCACATGTAACATTTTAGATAAATGATACCTAAAACCATACTAAAACACAAAATAAAAATCATAACACCAATTTTTTTTTTAGTAAGACTAAATGTTTGTAATCATCCAATTAGATGTAATTTATAACTTACTGTACTTGTAAAACTTCCTGACTCTTGATTACACATTAAAAAACAGAAGTGGGATGGGTTTTGGAGGGGACAGTTTATACATGTTAAATTGTTTCAAGGGCTTTAGTTCCATATTTAATTAAGAATATTAACATATCTTATTGGTAAAAAACCACTCAAATCAAAATTGTGCATTGTAGACAATTGATTCAGTACTTTCTGATTGTAGGTTCCCTAATCAAAAATTTAAACTAAATTGAACTTTTTTCTCTACCTAATACACACATACATACTCTACAGACACCTAAAACAGATTTCCAAATTTTAATATAGAATTTAAAGACTATAATTTCCTGTATCTTCTTTGTGGATTTTGAGGGCTTAATTGCTATGTTATGGCGGCACTTATCAGAAAGCATTGAAAAGTGTTAATTACTTTGTACTTTCATTAGTTATGAATGCATGCAAAATTTAACTTTTTCACTAGAAGCAAATAAAGTTCACATTTATTATGTTACATAAAAGTTACAGAATGATTTAAAATAATTAAGCCAAAGGCAGTCATTCCAAGTTTCAAACATTTGTGTGGCACATAAAATGAATCTTGGAAAACTCTGCAAAACCATAAAGCCATTTTAACGAGAACAAATCATTGGTGGGGCAAAGGAAAAAATGATAAGTGCGTGCATATATAGATGTGCATATATGCACACATGTATGTATGTATGTTGTTTGACAAATATGAAAGTTTGGAAAAAATAAATGAATAATAGAAAAGAAGCATAGAAAGGACTTTTAGAATATCACCTGTTCCAACTATTTTCTTGGTACCTGGATCCCGGTACCACATTCTAGTTCTTTGTTAGGAGACTTCTACTGACTAGAACTCACTATTACTTGAGGTGGTTTCATCCAATACTTAATCTGACTATAATTATTTTTTAAAAATATTCTTTGTCTTTAAGTGCACTGTACCACCCAGCTGATATATTTGCTACAATTCATTAATTAATTCTGGAAATATTTTTGGGTACTGTTATATAACCAGCATTATTCTATGTGCTGAGTCACAGTGATGAATAAACAGGCAGAAAATCCCCATCCTCATAAACTGTGTGTAGCAGTGAGAGGATGTTAAAAGGCAATAAAAAATGAGGAGAAAACATTTAGTATGGAAAGGGAATATGCTATGATTAAGACACAACTCAGCACTAGAATGACCACTGCTACATAATAGATAGGAGATCTTAGAGTACTTTTCTCAGTCAAAAGTTATATAAACCATATGACCTAACACATAAATATGGTTGCCCTTTGTTCTTATCTTTGCATTCAGCAGTCTGAATTACTGTTTTAATGTTGTGAGGATTGTAGGGGTTGTGGATATGGTGAAGATAGCAGTTTCCTAAAAGAAAAACGATCAGGTCCATATCCTTCTCTACATGTCAGACAAGTCACAGTCTGTCTGAGGTATCTCAATTCTAAATTTTATCTAAATTTTATCTCTGTTGGTTCCTTAAATGGTTCTTTTTATAATTTATTTTCTACTTTGCTCATTTTTTTCCTATCTTCTCTGAGAAAATTCCCGTGCATTAATTCATGCTCCCCAATTCCACATGCATATACTGAAAATGAGAAAAGTAAAGATACAAATTGAAAAGTATATAAAGAGAAAAAATCCACAGAATGTCATTTTTAGGCAAAGTAAAGACTTGATGGTACCACAGCAATGTAAAAATTATTTTTAAGAATTACATGTAATGTACAGCATTGGTGCCTAGAGTTAGCAATACTGTGTTGTACATTTCAAAGTTGCTAAGAGAGTAGATCTTAAAAGTTCTTATAACAAAAATATGTAACTATGTGAGGTGATGGAATGTTACCTTATAATAGAAATCATTTCATAATATGCACATATATCAAATGATTCTGCTATACACTTTGGATTAGTACAATGTCATATGTCCATTATATCTCAATAAAACTGGAAAAAATTAGCAACAATTCTTAATTTTGACATTTTAAAGTAAAATAGAGAAGGAAACAACCTAACTACAATAAGGATAGATTACTGAATGCTACAGCAACTATTATACTAAATAGCAAAACACTAAAACCTTACCAGTTCAAACCAGAAACAGGGATACTGTAAGGTTTTAGCAACTGAAATAATAAATTAAAAATGAAATAACTGGCATACATATTAAAAAATATGTCAAACCATCCCTACATGGTGGTGACTAAGATTTTAAGTATAATAACTAGAGTTTAATAAGAGTGTGGTAAAGTAGTAGATTCTAATACAAGTATACAATAATGAATAGATTTTTCTCTCCTCCAGAAAAACATAAGCAAAATGGAAATTTAAAAATCCATTCTCAATAGCAATAAAAATATGTAGGGATATATTTAATAGAAGAAAAGCATAAAATTAATATTTAAAAAGCTATATAACACATGGAAAGGTAACTTGAACAGAAAAATTTAATATCATAAAAATGTAAATTCTTCCAAATTTAATAAAAATTTAATGCAGTTCCTGTTAAAATTCCAAAAGGACCAAAATGGTAAAGGGGATTTGGATAAATTTGTCTTAAGTTTATAAAGAAAGCAAGGACTCAAAAATAGCCAAGAAAATAGTGAAAATGAGCAGTGAAGGTATACATATCTGATAATTAGAGCATGCTACAGAAACTATAATAAAATGTGAGGTAAAAGAACTACATTGAGAGAGTAACTATTCTGGCTACATATTAGGCATATTTTTATTAAATTGCCATTTTCTATATCTTGTGTTTATTTTCTCTTTCTCTCTTCCCACCTCCCTTTTGTCATTCTCAATTCTCACTCAGAATTCTTCATGTCTCATTTCAGTGGTGTATATTTTAATTCTTATGTCCAGTCAAGCACCATGGCTACTTTCTATGAAATGAGTGAAACCCTAAATCTGAAAGACATAGGAATGGAATTTTATTTTTTCTTCATAGAGGAATAACCTCCTCTAGGTGTTTTAATGCCAAAGTAAGTCAATCAAACTATAATTGACTCTAATTGTGACTCCCACAAGCTTTTCATCTTTAAAAAAAAAAAAATACCTAGAGTTAAGAGATGAAAAATCATTTATGACTGTATTAGAAAATCTGATCTTCCTAAGAAAATATCTCTGATTCTGAATCAGAAAAAATATGCATTCTCTAAAGCATTAGCCTCACTAACCCAGAGATAATTCCACATCTTAAGCCAATAGATGGGTCCCTTGTACCATTTTTGACTGTCAACCTGATTTTTCCAAGAAATGATATATCAAGTGCTAACCTTCATTATGTTTACAGATCTAGGAGATACTGAATTGAGATCTCAATTGTGATCTCCCTGAGAGTATAGACTTTGCATTATTTACCACTTTTCACCATCACTTTTTCACCATCATCTTAAAATAGGGCCTAGAAGAATATAGGATATAAATAAAATTTGAGGAACAAATAAATAGCTTTCTATTGGAGAAATGGCAGTTGCTGCCAATATAACCTATAATTAAAAAAATAAATATATTCTTCTTGTTATAGTACACATACACACACACGTGTGCAAGAATTTTATGTCTTTAAGTCCAGGCTTTCACTATATATGTACATAAACTAACACAGATTCAGAAGCAGGGTAAAAATTTTTGTGATTATATATAATTTATAACATCTTTGTGATTATATATAACTTAAAATATCTGCTATTTGAAAACACATGTCTACTTAAATGGGCACTATCAATTAATACTCTGAACATTTTATATTATCATTTGGATTCTTATTTCTAAGATATAGTATGTGCTATGGTGAGTGCTGTGAATTGTGTAAGACTGTTGAATCACAGATCTGTACCTCTGAAACAAATAATACATTATATGTTAAAAAAAAAAAAAAGAAGATAGTAAGAAGGGAGAAATGAAGGGGGGAAATCAGAGGGGGAGACGAACCATAAGAGACTATGGATTCTGAGAAACAAACTAAGGGTTCTAGAGGGGAGGGGGGTGGGGGGGATGGGTTAGCCTGGTGATGGGTATTAAAGAGGGCATGTATTGAATGGAGCACTGGGTGTTACACACAAACAATGAATCATGGAACACTACATCAAAAACTAATGATGGAATGTATGGTGATTAACATAATAATAAAAAAGGGTAAATTAAAAAAAAAAAAAGAAATAGGGGGAGAGCATATATGTGATTGCACCAACTTAACAGAGAGCCAAAGAGGAACTCCCCAGAGGGATGCGGCATGTATGCATTTGGTATGACACAAACCTAGAAAGCTATATAATGTCAAAAGACATTTTGCTATTTCCTTTTAAAATCAAATATTTCCTCATAAGATAATTTACTTATTCTTCTTCCTTACAGACTCCAGCAAGAACAGTTGGTTTTAGATCTAGAGATGGCACTTTGCTCTATGGAAATAGATGTACTGGAAATAGCACATTTTTATTCACAGTGATTAAAGTATTGGCAAATAAGAGCAATAAGAAAAGACAGAAGGAATTAGGAGTATGAAGCTTTAAGTGGTGAATACTGCTCGATAACAGAATAGATGTCTACAGGGACATGCTGGTTTGTAACACAGAATGAGGACAGCAATCCCTTGTTCACCATTCTTCCTATGAGTAAGCATTTTTCAAAAGCACTAACATCACCAGAGGATGGATAAGGTACTGGGCTGTTATGTTTTAAGTAAAGAGAGAGTTATTAACATTTAGGGTCTAGTGGTGATTCTAATATCTCTGTATTTCTTTAAAACGTCCAGACACAGGTGGTTCAGTTATTTCTATTCAGAAGTGATGAGTTCACCACTGAATGTCTTCCATAACTTGGATACAGTGATCTTGCACAAGAAAGTCTTTTGTGATCTTAGACAAGAATTTAACTGGCTCTAATCATGAGATATTTTTGATGGTTGAACAAAAAAGGAAACTACAATGTAAACACCTCTCAGCACTTTACTAGAATCAAAATCAGCAGAGATTGTCTACAGGGCAAAGACTACCTAGAAACTCTGCTCTAAAGTTTATCTAAACATTATCTTAAATCTTGGTTTCATGGAACTTGGAAAGGGAAGTTGATCACTTCTGAATGCACAGTTGTAAATAGCCCTTTGCATAAGTACATTAATGATCAAATATTAGGTTACCCTTTTGTGACATTTTCTGAGTTTTAATTTTTATTTAATTGAAAGTATGTTAGAATTGCTGTAACATTTAGAAGCATGGCTCTGGGAAGGCCACGTGCCCTTTCTCCTTAAGTACATATTTATCCAGCAGGCTAACATTTTGAGACAATTATGCTAGCTGTTAACAAGATTTTATAGGTTTAATGTTGACACATGAAAATTATAATTTTTGCTTTATCAATTGTTGACACAGATGATTAGTGAAATTGAAAACAAATCAATTGTGTTTTTTTAATTAAAAAGATGTACCACAGCATACAATTTAACCACATAATTTCTGCTCCTGATACCATATTATATTCCATTCTTAGAGTCAGGGATATAATTTCTAACACTTTACTCATAATTGGCCATGATGTTTTAAAAATTATACTCACCAGCCACAGCTCAATTCCATTAGCATTTATGGGGTGAGTTTCAAAGCAATTTTGTTATTTCACAAATAACTGAGGCAGGTATCAACATTCCCATTTGAAAGAGGAGAAATTCATGCTTGTAAAAGTCACCAGCTAGCTCATCTATAGTGGATCGGGGTTTGATCCTAGATTCTCTGTCTCTAAGTACAGGGCTTTCCCACTGTACACAATCACACACCTTCTAATAATAAGGGCGTGTCTTAGTTTGGGCTGCTATCACAAAAATACCACAGTCTGGGTGGCTTAAAAACATAGATTTATTTCTCACCGTTCTAGAGGCTGGGAATTCCACGTTCAAGCTGCCAGCAGCTTCAGTTCGTGAGAATCTGCTTCCCGGTTGATAGATGGTCACCTTCTCAATGCAACCTCACATGGCCAAAGCAATGAAGGCGCTCCCTGGGGCCTCTTTTATAAGGGTACTAATCTAATTCCTGAGGTCTCTACTCTCATGTCTGAATAACCTCCCAAAGACCCACCCCCTCCAAATGCTACTGTATTGGCAACTAGCTTTCAACATAAAAACTTGGAGGAAACAGGACCATTCAGTTTATTGAGGAGTGCCTGTGTGCTCCCGCGTGTCCAGGGAACTCAAGTGGACCTGCACATGTATCTTTGAATCACATGCGCCTTGAATAAAGGAAATATAATGTTGCTAGATAAGTATGTCTCTGCATTTTAATAATGAAGGGAACATTAGAGCTCAATATTTACATTCAATGGTTCAATATATTCAGTATGACTTGTTTTTTCTTCTAGTATGACTTTTTTCTTTTTTTTTTTTTTTTTAAGATTTTATTTACTTATTTGACAGAGAGACACACAGCAAGAGAGGGAACACAAGCAGGGGGAGTGGGAGAGGGAGAAGCAGGCTCCCCGCTGAGCAGGGAGCCCGATGCCGGGCTCGATCCCAGGACCCTGGGATCATGACCTGAGCCGAAGGCAGATGCTTAATGACTGAGCCACCCAGGCACCACCCCCCACCCCCCGGCAGTATGACTTTCTTATTGATTCTGTGGCTTGTCAGCTTAATCACTGAAAATAATGTGTCAAACACTGAATGTTGGAACATATTTGTTTTACTCTGTTCCAGATGCAACAGTAGACTCCGTCCTTAACCCATATTAAACCTCTTAGAATTACAGGTCTTGTAAAAATATGAGCAGAGGAATTTTATAACAGGTCAACCCAAGGGTGAACTCAATAGAAGAAAGGAAGTCACAACATTTATTGATTTCTGACTACACCAGTCCAGAGAAACTGGTCACTAAAAGTGCTTTAGTGCAGGTTCTCTCTCAACTATCCACTCATGCCCAGCATGATTTTTCCCTTCACTTATTATTTTAATACTTGTTTTTATTTTGTATTTTACTTTAAGCTATCTGATAGACTATATATTTAATATTATATATGGCATATTCTTTATTTTATGTCATTCTAACCGTTGTAATATATACTCCTTATTTTTTTACCCTTTTTTGTATTCTGTTCCCACTCCAGAATCTAGAACAGTGCCAGTTACACAACACATGCTTATAACTATTTGTTGAGGTAATTTGTTGCACAAAAGGACAGAACATTATTCTTGCATTAAGAAGTGTTATAGATGGTAAGACTTTTAAATTGCCTTATTCTGAATATTGAATATTTGCTGATGAAGTGTCCGTAGCACCACCACAGATTCCCATTTCGTAAATTTAAAGCCACAGGTCAGAACTGCTTTTCTTTCATCTATTCTCATCCTCAAATATGTTGAAGAAACTGTCAAAGGCAGTTCAAAAGGAGGGGGGAAATAGCCTGGTGAGGTTGTGAATAAAATTTTCTTCATTCATGTAATCTCTTTTATTAAAAAGGTCTCCCAAGCTTGGACCCATGAGCCAGGCTTAATTAAAGTTATTTGCTTTTAGCTTAGAATATGAATTGCCCCTTCTCATTCTGAGGTGAAATCTACCACTGACAGCAGGAGTTGAAATCTGGGGCTCTTCCACAGAATTTGTCCCTTTGTCCTCAAATGAATCACTTTAATTAAAATAACTTAGTGACCTTTGTCTTGCTCTCTCGGCTAGAATTTTCTCCAAGCCTCAGATTTGCCCTTGGATAGTTAAAAATGTTGCACTGAGAAACTCCTTTTATTTCCTCTAGAAATATCTTCCTTGTAAACATCTTTTCTTTTTATTATGACTGGAAATTTTAGTTGAAGTCTTTGATTGATAAAGATTAACACCACAAACAAATTTAATATACTTCAAGCCAGGGCAATAGCAATATTCTTCAATATTTGATTCTTTCTGGGCTAAACACAATGCTTGAGGCTGAGTAAGACTCAAAATAAACTTGGTAAATGAATCAAGCAATGAATTATATGACTGATTATTTACAAGACTGAGGAGAATTTGAAATCATTACCATGTACTGAAGCTACTTTAAAAATAAACTATTTTTTTTTGTATTATAAGACATAAATTTTGCTCAAAATAATAATGAGATTTAGTGAGGATTTATTATACACTCATTTTATCAAAAATATTTATTGAATCATATAATATGCCAACCAGTGTATCTGGTGTGCAAAAGAGCACTGAACAAACCAATTCATCCTCTCTCTTTAGCAATTATATGGGCTCATGGGAGAAATAGACTTTAATCTGAAAATCACATATATTTATATCTACGTTAATCTATGTGAAAAAAATAAAGAATTTGATAACAAGGGAGCCCAACCTAAATGAGATGGAGGGGATTAATGGGGAAATCCTCTTTGTAGAAGAAGCATTTGATATGAAGAAGAATTAGCTTTGTCACAATGAGCAGGAAAGAGAAAAATATTCCAGACAGAGGAAATAGCAGATGTGAAATGCTTGGGAGATGACTCATTTGAAGAATGAGGAGCAGTAAGAAAAATAGCAGGAGATGAGAAGGTAGATAAGATGGGGTTTCTGAGGTCATATGAAAGTTCTGAATTTAGTTGTAAAACAAATGGCAAAGGATTAGCTAACATTGTTTTTGTTTTCAGATGATTCCATTTTCTGTATGCAGTACTGAACCTAAAAGGGGCAAGAATGGCAGCAAGGCTACTGGATATAAGGTTCCTGCAACAGCCCATGTGATGGTAACATGAGCTTTGAGGGTTTAAAGACTAGCTGGGGGTCTAAAGTACCTAGAAGGACTTGGCTCATATATGGATACTTTGCTAGAGATGACAGCTTTAAGGAAATCAAAACTGAAGTGAGGATTAAGTGTTCTGTTTTGAATGTGTTAAGTTTGGCATTGCTGTAAGAAATCTAAGGGCAGATGCCAACTAGACATTTTTATATTTACACACCCACATAGATATAGTCACACATGGGTCTGCAGCTGACATGAGGGATCCATACTGGAGATAATATTTGAGAATCAATGGCTGATAAATAATATTTGTAGCAAAGAGAACTGATAACTTACAGGCAAAAGGATGGAAGGAAATCCATGGACAGGTTGTAATATGGAAACCAAAGACAGCAAGTTGTAGTAAAAGGTAACTCAGCTGTATGAACTGACGCTTGGAACTAGGGATGGGAATAGGTACCATCAATATCATCTTAATTTTATAAATAAATAACAGGAGATTCAGGAAGAGTAAATAGCATGCAAAAATTATACACAGTGATAGGGTCAAGATTTCAAATCAAGGCACTTTTTTTTAAACTGTACATTTTCATCTCATTACATCATAATATCATGATGACTTGGATGGTATTATAAGGTAATTGAACTTAATTGCTTGTGTAGACAGAATAAAATAACCAGAGCCTGATATCTGCAAGATGAGTGGACAGATGCATTCTTATTAGAAGGTGGCATTGAAGTCTCACCTGCCTTAAATTGGCCTACTTCTCTTGACAAATCTGAAATTGGTATGGCAATTCTAAAGCCTTGGCTCTGGAATTTCTTCTTTATTTGTCATTAAGGTGCTTTGTAATATGGAAAGAGAGTTACACTGGAAGAGTAAAATAGTGGAATAAAAAAGAATCATGACACTATAGTTCTTCACAGGAAAACTTCCTAGTTTTCTCAGTTTTGGCCTTCTTTGACCAGTTTACATAGAAAAACCACCTCTCTGAATCTCTCGTTCCCATTATCCTGCTACATTTGCATAAAATACATACATCTTTGTTTATTTGTCTACCGCCTTCCTTGCTCACTATTAAGTCCAAGGAAGGTCAGAAAGTTGCCCTGTTGTTCATTCTTTATTTATAGCATCCAGAAGAAAGTCTACACATACTGTTCACTCAATAAATAATTATAGAATAAATGGTTAGGTGGATTATTGAGATAAACAAACTTCAGAAGTGACCCACGAGTTGTTCATTTGTATAAACTTCACAGGATTTGAATGCTAGTGTAACTAGAATAGCTATAATTTGTCATATGAATGTCTGTGTATATCAGCCTGGTGCTTAGAAAAAAGACATATAAGGCAGGAGGTAGGGGGAAGATGGACTGCCACTCTTTACTGAGAGATATCCAAAGGGGATAGTCAGCAGATACATGGAATGTCTGGGTAGCAAGGTAATAGTTGAAAAAAAGTGAGCACTGAGATAATACATCTCCTTTTCATCTCCCTCTTATGAATAAGTATTTTCATTGGATTTCATAGGAAGTCCCATTTTTAAAAATCTCCCAATCTTCCCTATTCTAGTCTCTACTATGCTGCTAAAAATGAAAAGAAATGAGAACATGTCAGAAAACTTTATGTATATTAGGGTATAGCCCCAGGTAGTAGGATTTCAAAAAGCACTAATCAGTCACATCCACACGGGTATACTTCAAACTGATTTTTTTCCAAATATGTGATTGTTTCTTTAACATATTAAAGACACATTTTATACCTTGTCAGTTTTACAAATTAATATCTGGTTTATGTCTGTGGATTGAGGGACTGAATTTAGAATCGGCTGTCCAAACTTACTCAGGGAATTCGAAATTATCTTTAATATAAAAAGCTTATTTTATGTTCTGTCCTGTAGTTAAAAATACCCAACAAATAAAGCATTATTAGAAGCAGCTAAAATTCTTGACATATCACACAGGCTTCTGCTAAAGAAAGGAAATTAACCTCACCTTATTTTGTATAGAAAAAATCCTTGTTTGCATATGTTCTAGGAAAAAATTCTCCCTCTCTCTCCATATATATAGTTTCCATGAGTTTTTTTTTTTTTAAGATTTTATTTATTTATTTGACAGAGGGAGACACAGCAAGAGAGGGAACACAAGCAGGGGGAGTGGGAGAGGGAGAAGCAGGCTTCCCGCCAAGCAGGGAGCTCAATGCAGGGCTCGATCCCAGGACCTGGGATCATGACCCAAGCCGAAGGCCGACGCTTAACAACGAAGCCACCCAGGTGCACCTCCATGCGTTCTTGAATACAGAGTCTATGCCATGAATCATTACCTAAAATGTCTCTTAGTAAGTCCTATAAAGGTTAAAGAAGTTTACAGATGCAAATGATATTTCATATTAAATATTTTATATTTATATATTTATATTAAATATTTTATATTTATATGTGTATGAATATATATGTATTTAATAAATATATGTATGTTTATGTGTATAAATGTATGTGTGTGCATATATGTGTGTATGTATAAATATGTGTGTGTGTATGTGTGTGTATAAAGTAGTGATTAAACCACTGTGTTTCCATGTGACTGGCTTTTTCACTTCCTTTAAAACAAGATTTCTTAACCACAGCACTACTAATACTTGGAGCCAGATTTGTTACGGAAGCTGCCCTATTCACACTAGGAATTTACCATCACCTCTGCCCTTTACCTACTAGATATCAGTTGCACCCATTCCCTGAAAATGATGACCAAAAATATTTCCAGACATTGCCAAATATCCCCTGGGGGAAAAATCACCCTTAGGTTGAGAGACATGCTCTAGAACAGTGTTGCTCAACATGTTTTCTCAGAGCCCCACTGACTGAAAGTGTTTGTTTAAATGTGAAGGTCTCTGGCCCCTCTCACATCTTATTGAATCAAGACCTCTAGGGAGAAGGTTCTGGGAATCTGAATTTTTCACAAGGACACTTAATGAGACTGAGGAAATTCTAAGTTTCATGTGTAAATGCACCAAGAGATAACCACAAAATGAAACTCAGTCATGAGATAGAGTAAAGACAGTGATTCTATGAGGTTAGCATATATTTTTCTGACTTGCAGATGCACAAAGTGAAAAAACATTTACAACTAAAAGGCATGTTTTATTGGATTTGCAATAGATAATTTTGTTCCATGAAAATTGGACTGCTAGTCAAAATACCAATATTCTGTCACATCACTAATTACTTTTGTAGTTCTGGGCATGTCTTAGTGCCTAACATGGAGTTAGTGAGCAGTACACATTAGTCTTCTCTTTTTCCTTCCCATCCTTTTTAAACATTTCATTAAAAAAAAAAAAAAAAAAGGAAATAGAACTACCTTGCCTATTTCACAAAAACAAAATTAAAAGGAGAATGTATTAATGTTTTGATAAATACAAATGTTACAAATGTGAATGGGCCAGAATTATTAATCATATGATGAGTGTTTTTTTAACAAATTCCTGTTTTTCCTCTTTCCTTATGTGCTGCCTTCACACATAGTCCAGCTGTGGCATATGGTCAATTCTTGATTATCTGTGAATGGATTAGCTGTCTTGCAGATTATCCACGTGCACTGGGAACTGACTCATTATCTACCAGAACATCTGCTCACACATCTGTCTTCTCCCACTCACAATGGGATTCCCAGAAAGGCTTTCCCCTTCTACCAACCAGCTCATACAGCTCTTTGAATTTGTACCTCCTCTGAAATAATCAGCCTGATGGAGTCTCTAGCCTAAGGGTTTGTGGGCAAAAGAAGAGGAAAGGAAGTAAGATATAAGATATATTTCCAAATTCCCTCTCCTCTTCATGGAGAAGCCCATGGAAATTGGCCTCCTTCCTACTACACAAAAGGGTAATTTTTGTTTGATGAATTGTGTTTCCCTATCAGCACAGATATTGCTATGCGAATAGAAGAGGGGAGAATATAGTCATAGAGATTTCAGAAAAATCTCCAAAAGAAAGATGTATACTTTATATAACCCACTGTAGTAACTTTAAAACATGTCTATAAATTCCTTGACACTCCTCCTATCGAAAGGTAGGCTTTTAAGCCTTCCCTTTGATTATAAATGACAGTCAACTGAGGAGTATGGCAGACATGACATTATGTAACTTCTAAGTGTAGGTCATAAAGGTGATTCAGCTCCTGCCTGATTTTCTAGAAGACTCAGAAGAGAGAACCAAACCACCATGGAATCATGATGACTGCTCTGAGGCCACTATACTGTGAAGAAGCTCAAACTAGCCCACTCTGCGATTCACATGGAGAATACCTAAAACTACGTGAAGAGACAGATAAACCAGCTAGCCAGCCCGTATCTGCTCTATTCACTTATTTTTCCACCTTCAGTCCCCATCTGACTGCACCACATAAGCAACCCCCAAATGGAACCACCAGCCAACACTCCCCAAATTCCTGAAAGAAATGAAAGATGATCATATTGTTATAAACCACTGAGTTTGGAGGTAACTTGTGTAGCAATAAACGGCTGATTCATCCCCTAATGCGTCAACTTGCAACTTCTCATTATTGTTGTTTAAGATTCAGACTCTTCTCTGAGAGGAAATGTGTGTAAATGCCCAGCACCATAGGCACCTCTCATTTAATTAACAAGCATATGTTACCTCAGACACTTTTCCAAGCAAGGGTGATTTGTAGTATAACACACATTGTTCTACACTTCTGGAATATATAGAGCACAGGAGGGATACACATGTTAGGTGCAAATAAAATAGGAAAGACACAAAAGTGAAACATACTAATGCAGAGAAAATAAAATATGTAATAAGGTCATATACCAGGGAAATAGGACTGTCTGGTTGGGGGCAGGGAGGGTGGTGACTTCATTCTCTAACTGTCCAGTGTAATATCCTGACATCTCTGGGATATCTCTATTTCAAAACTCAGCCACATGATAGAACATGAGATGTGGCTAGACATAAAATCCATTATGTTAATTGTGAAATCTGCGAGGTTCCATGTGCTCTGGAATCTTAGGTTTTTAAGCAAAAGTCTAACCAATTAGGAAATGAAAACAAACTAACAACAGAAAGACGAGAACAAATCCTTTTTTTCAAACCAAATTTGGACCCCAGGCTTCAACAATTTGATGATTGCTTTGCATCAGGATAGTGACGAAAATAGTCATTGACTTATTGGCACTTTTGTACCATCTGTGCTCATGTTTCTTCTCATTAGTGCCTAGCAACAAGAGCTGATTTTATCTGATAAATAATAAATTCAATGAACCTCTAGTATTCTAAACATTTTGAGAGAAAGCAAAATAAGACAAGAAAAAAAAAAAAAGACAAGGCTTTACCCTTCATAAATTTATACTCTAGAAATATACAGACTATTGCCCAAAAGATCTGTTTAGGTATTCTGTAGGAGTTTATTAAACACCTATTTAGGGACTTATTACCAGATGCTAGTTGCTCTGAGAGATAGCAAATAAGCATCAGATACTGTCACTGCTGTCAGACAATCTTTTTTTTCTTATTGAAAGGATTAAGATAACTTATCACATAATTTCATTCCAGTTTTCTTTCCCATTTCAAAGTAGCCATGTTTCAGCAGAAGTTGAACTTTTACTCATACATAGTTTATCTTCTGATTTTTAAAATTATCCCTATAAAAACACTTTTCCCCTTTTTATCATTCCTAACATTAAAGATGATTTATATCAATAAACTTCAGTAATCTTTATAAGACTTACTAGGCATCAGTAACCTTTATGGGACTTAACAGGCAGACTTTTAGGTAATGGTTAATAACACAAATTCTAGATTCAAGAATGCATGAGAACTAACTCTGTGATCTGTCATTTGGACAATGTGTACATTTTTAAATCTCTCTGTTCCTAAATTTCATCACCTGTAAAGTGGGACTAGTAATGAATGTTTAAGGAATAAAATGAAAGCATTCAGTGCAATGTATTGCATATACTGAACACTCAGTAATATATTACCATAAAATTACAGTGATTTTATTTTATTTGGCTTTCAAAACACCTCTTTCAGACACATAAATATAGTTTTATTATCATCATTTTATAGAAGATGGATGTTAACAGATTATATTATTTGCTTATGGCCACATAGTAAATCGAATAGTTGGTATTCAACTCCCAATATTCTAATTCCATATCCAGATACAATTTTATAATTACTGGAATTTATTATTTTTTCTGGAGATTTCACATCTGTCTCATTTATTGCTATTAACTAGAAATAATTTAGGAAAATATAATTCTTTTTATTTTTCCCTATCCCTCACCTCCATAAAATAAAGTGTATCAGCTCTACTTCCAAAATTTATTCTGATCTACCCACTATTTCCCATCTACACTACTAGACATAACCTGGTCCAAGCCATTATCATGTCACAACTGGACATCAGCAAGTCAACTCACATTCTCAAATCGGTTCCCTTTCCCCACTTCTCCAAGTAAAACACAACGCAAATCCCTTATTGTGGCCTAGAAAAGTGGATACAATGTTACTCTATCACTCCTCTTCACCTCAACATCCTATCCCTTTTGCCCAAGCCAGTAGCCCTCAGACTCACTGGTCTTCTTTCTAGTGCCAGCTTAATGGCTTTCCTTGTTAGTCCAAAATGTTCTTTCCTTACATCCCAGTCTTCCCATAACTGAATCCTACTTGTAATTCAGAAATAAACTCAAAATCATCTAAAGTGTGAAACTGCTCCTGTCCCTGACCACACAATCCAGATTATCTCCCCCAACAGTCAGATGCTTCTATTTTACTTTTTTTGTAATACATACCACTCTATAAGATTATCTGATTTGATTGTGTATTTGTTTATTTTTTTTCAGTCTTTCTCCCCTAGAATTTAAGTTCTAGAAAATTAATTCACCTTGTGTGTTACTGAATGTGCAATCTTTAGAATAATGTGAGACATGAACTAGGCCTCTCCAGTCAGTACTTGTTGAAATACTCAATTAACTTTACTCCCTAAAGCTTTTCTGAGCCTAAAGTCCACTTAAGAATATATATATAGATATATATATCTATATATATATAAAGAATATATACAAATATATAAATATATATATACTTAAGAAAATATAAATATTATATATAAGTAATAATATATATGATAAATTATATATATATCTCCTGCAAAGTTGATACTTCCATGGAACAAGATATCCATTTGAGTGACACTCATAATAGAGACAGAAGTAGAGACAAAAAAGGCATTAGCCTATTAATATTAGTAAAAAGTACTATTTGCAATAATAGCAATAGTAACAAATGTACCGAATGTTAACAATTACCTAATGTGGTTTAGAATAACTTACATATGTCTCATCATTTGATCCTTACAGCAAAGCTTGGAGGGGATGTTACCATGACTGTTCTACAGACAAAAACAACACTGTGGCTCAGAAAAGCTGCATCCCAGAGTAACTCTGCCACCAAGTGATAGAGACAATATTTGAACCCAGGTTTATCTTCCTCTAAAAACACATTCTTTGTAAAGTCTCTTCTGTGAAACAACCTGCTTTCTTCTCAATGCTGGCTTATTATTTTTCAATGACAAATAATTTTTCTAATTCCATGAGAAGGATAAGAAAACTGCTACACTATCCATTGCAGTGTATCTGCTTTTGAAACTGGTAGAAATGGTTCTCCCTGTATCAAGCCTACCACCAAAGTCCCTATTATCCTTAAGTTTTAAAGTCCAGTACACTCACAGAAAGATTTAGGTTTCGTTTTGCTACAAGTCTTCATCTTAGGGAATACAAAGACAAACTGAAGGCAAATGTCTCAACACTGTGATCATTCCACACCAGAAACTGCTGGGGACAGAGAGAGATGAGCATAGGGTCCATTGAGGGGATTGTGTCAGTGTTCCCCACTGAGCAGGATGAATGAAAGGGGTCTTCAAGGTTGAACACCCATAACTGGGGTCAGTACACTGGATTTATTACTATTTTCTCTTCACTGAAAGGCCCTCTCCTATGGTTTCTTTTCATTTTCAGCTTCTTGTATTTTAAACATTGAGTGAAATGCAAATGTGACATTTAAACTTTCAGAGGGACATAAGAAATGAACAGCTATGTGTAGAGAGTATTTGGTATGGACTGGTGGGGTAGTGAGGAGAGAAAAGGTTATTACATCCAAAGGAAATTTAGCTGAAGAAGAGGTAGGAAAAAAAGGAAAAAGAAAAAGACTAAGTTACTCAAATGGGAAAACAGAAGGACTACAGAAGGGTATTAAATATAAATCTACTCCCTCCTTGAATTGTTTGAAAAAAGATCACATAGTGGGAAAGTCTAAAAATTTTATCTTACCCAAGAAAATATAGATGATCTCTCTTCCTGGGTCAATTGATGAAATGGAGAGATTTTGTCGGTGGGGGGAGGGGGGATCTCAATCTCTTCTTAAAACAATATTTTAATTCTCTCCTACTAGTTCAAGAAGTTTTTTAAATATTGCATTTTTCTGGACAGAGGATAATTTGATGTCTATCAGTAACAATTATATGAGGGAAATATATGTATACATTTACATTTCTAGAAAATATCTGTGAACTTTCTAATGTGACAGAAGAGAACTGTATAAACCAAAATAGTAGGCAAATAGTTGCATAACACAGTTGGGGCAAAGAGTATGTGTCAATAAAGTAGGTGAAACAGTAAACAAAATATGTGAAGGTGGTGAGTCAAGCAAAGTCCAGTGATTTATCCAATAACCATTGTGGAAGATACTTCACAACGAACAGAAATCAGGTAAATGGGAAGCTAGGACTATCCAGTCTAGGGGTGTTTCTGTAATTAGAAGTCCAAGCAAATGATCAACACTGCCCATAAGCCTATACCTAATTGAGGGGGTAAAGAGCCACTCAGAAAAAAAGATGCTTCTCACTCTCCCTCTCAGAATTCTTAATGGAGCACCCATATTTGACAATTATCTGCATAGGAGCCTTAATGATCTGCTAGAATCTAGCATAGGCTCTCTTGTTTACCTTCTCTCTCTCTCTCTTCCTCTCTTTCTTCAACCGCCTTACCCCCCACCCCCTCTTTAATTAAAGTGAAGAGTGTGCTGGTTGGGTAGACTGTGGTAAGAGTTATTGGGGGCAGTAAGAAGGGGCAGCTAAGCTAATGATAAGAACATACTTTTCAAGAGGTCAACTTCATTTTGAGAATTTCTGCCTTTTTGTTCTTGATCCTTAAGCAGCTCTGAGGCAGGAGAACTTATTACAGTTACAATTGAGAATATTAGTGGAGGTTTGAAGATCAAATATCACACATATACATTGCAACAGTCTTCCTTGGTATGGGAGGCATTCTGCCTTCCCCACAAATTAAAGTGCAGTAACAACAGAATCAGAAAAGGACTAGGGGCCCCTGGGTGGCTCAGTTAGGCCCCTGGCTTGCTCAGTTAGGCCCCTGGCTCGCTCAGTTAGGCCCCTGGCTCAGTGGGGACTCTGCATGTCCCTCCCCCCCACTTATACTCTCCCTCTAATAACTAAGTAAAAATCTTTAAAAAAAAAATAAAAGAACCAGCCCTGTCATTTATCAATAGCTCAAAAGATGCTGCCAATGATATTCTGCAAACATCTGGGAATGTACACCATGCTGCAACATGACCCAGATGTCTTTACATAAATATCCCTGGATCATGAGCTGCTTGAGAATCAGGCCCTTGGCTAACTCACTGCATATCCCATTAGAGAATGGAATCTTGGGTCACAGAATATGTAACACCCTTATTTGGAATGTTTCTGGCTGTTGGTCCAATTGTTTTTGTTGGGACTCTCAATTCAAAATGGCACAGCCAAGCTTCAAAGTCATTGATAAAGGCTTTCCTACTATTGTCCAGTCAACAATATGATGTTTGTCTTCTGGGAAAGATACATGTAAGTCCATTATCTCATTTGACCTAAATTAACATCTTACAAGTTGATGTCATCTTTTTCCTCGAGAGAAAAATGAAGACAGATAAGAAGTAGGGTCCTTGCCAAATTTTGTCCTTTACAACAATGAGTCATGTTAACCTAATCATTCAGGTATATCCATAGAACAACCTTGGGCCCACTATTCTATAAGAAAATGGAAAGCAACAGTGTCTGGCAGGTGCCTAACACATGACCATCCCAGTTTTTTTGTTTTGTTTTTGTTATTTATTTATTGCTTAGATCAGAGACTTGCCTTTTCTTGCTTGCTGTATAACCTCAGATGAGTCACTTCTCAGTTTATTTTCTTGTAAAATGCATTAATGATTATTGTTATATTTCATGGGATGGTTATAAGGATGATAAAAAAATAAGGTATATATTATTGTCAAAATTGGCATTTCCATTCTTGTAGGTCAAATTGCTAGGTGTTCAAACCTACCCTGGCTATGATGAGGGTCCTCTGTGTTCAAGCAGTCCCATGATGCCCATAATCTCACTGTACTCTTTTGCTTTTGTGTGACTTTAGGTTTCCATTGGGTCCTTCTCTATCTATTTAGCCTCTGACTCTCTGATCAGTCTCCTCTATCTTTCATCACTGAATGTCAGAAAAGTAATGATCACCAGCCCCAATCTGAAGAAATCACCACTGATAAGCTATCTATCCACTCTTGTCCTCATAGGATAATTTCTCTTACCTTCCAGACTCAAAATCCTTGCCCCCATACTTCTATGCTATGTCTACTTCTGATCCCTTTAATTCAATGATTTCACAGATTGATTTCTCCCAGTCTGTTGATTATTTTTCTAGTTTCTCTTCCCTGACTCTGAGGTTCAGTTATATTCCAGCCACAGATTCTACAGAAGTCCATCCAGGAAAAGTCAAACTCCAGCCACTCAAAAATAGGAGAGGAAGAACATTGTCTTTTATTTCCCTACTCCTAGGTATGTTCATTCAAGCTTCCTTACATACTAGTTGAGTGATCATAGGAAAGTTAATTAATCTCTTTGAATCTTATTTTCAGCCGCACAGGTAAAATAGCAAAAAGGCTAATTCCTCCTGACACCCCAGTGCTTGGGTTCAGTTGTTTCAGATCTATGTAGAGAATGCTAATGAGCCCTGCCTCGTAGCTGCTAGACTGGTGATAGAGATGGTTACTGTTTCCTTCATGTGAAGGGAGCTCCAGTAATTTCACATTTCTAACCTCTTTGTATTCCTCATTCACTTCTTTGCATGAGTGGAGAATTTACTGAATCTGACGATGCATATAGAAGATGAAATGGGACATACATAGCCTAGTCACTTTAGCCACATACCTCCTGAAAGTTATTTCAGTCCTTATCACACAGTATACTTTTTTTCCTTCTGTACCCTGCTAAAATTTCTACACTGAAGCCTTCACACAGGGAAACAGGCAATTTTACATCACTTCTTGTGACTAGGTGGGTTGACCTGGCTGCATCTGAGTTTCAATACTAGGAAGTCGACTTTCTGGCAATGTTTAATATAAAATTGATATTTTGGCTCTATATTAGTTTGATATGGCTGCCATAATAAAATGCCACACGGGGTGACTTAAACAACCAGATTTTATTTTCTACTGTTCTGGAGGCTGCAAGTCAAAGATCAAGGTGTTGGAAGGTTTGGTTTTTCTTGGGCCCTCTCTCCTTGGCCTACAGATGGCCACCTTATCCCTGTGCCCTCACCTGGCCTTTTCTGAGAATGCATATTCCTGGTATCTCTTTCTCTTCTTAAAAGGAAACCAGTCCTTTTGAGTTAGGGCTCCACTCTTACGACCTCATTTAACTTTAAACAGTGCTTTAGGGAACCTGAGTGGCTCAGTCGGTTAAGCGTCTGTCAGCCTTTGGCTCAGGTCATGATCCTGGGATCGAGCCCCACGTTGGGTTCCCTGCTTAGTGGGGAGCCTGCTTCTCCCTCTCCCTCTGCTCCTCCCCCTGCTTGTGCTCTCTCACTCTCTCTGTCAAATAAATAAAATCTTAGAACAAACAAACAAAAACCAGTGCTTTAAAGGCCCTATCTCCAAATACAGTCACATTCTAAAGTGCAGAAGGTTAAGGCTTCAACATACAAATTTTGCAGGGATGCGATTCAGTCCCTAACAGATTACCATTTGCTTTTCTCTCAGTTGTTTTTAAATATTATGTTTGGATAAGACAATACAGATGAATCATTTTGAAGACTTTAGTAGTCTTAGGCAGTATTTATCAATCCTGTTTTCATTACCCAAGTAAGGGTCCCTTCTTTGGCCCTAGGGAGGACCATAGGACTTCCTAATATCTAAGATGTTTTGGCCCTAAGAATCAATTTTTGTCCTCTTGGGGGTGGTCTTCTAAAAAGAAAGAGATTAAACAGAGAGCAGGAATAGAGTCCATTCACCAAACAGTTAATATGACTCATTCCAGAGCTCCTCAGCCCCTTCTAAGGCAGTACTCTGATCTCTTAGTTCTGGGGACCACAGAATAGGATTGTCCACATTCATGGAGCAGAAAAAGGGGTATCTTCTATTGGGCAGAGCCCTGAACTAAATAAGTAAAGGCACATTTCTACCTTTATGTCCATACTACATCACCTTATGTTAAAGGTATATTTGGGGATGACTTAAAATACAGACTAGGTGGCATACATACGATTTCACTTTGTAAGGCTTGGGTGAATAATATGCTTCAAAGTAACTTTTAATTATCCTCCAAAGTAGTTGAAAGTAAGGCATGAGGTACTCGTGTGACTCTCCATGGGGAGAGGTAGCCCTTATGAATTAGATCATTGTGAACAGATAAAACAAGAACAGCTTCCAAATATGAGCCCCAAATCAAAAGAAGAATATCTAATTATTGATGCTGACATGCTACTGGGTTGCTTCTCACCTGGACAACTCTATAGAGCTCTTCTGGGTAAGCGCACACAGTACTTATTAAGTATAAGCTAGCAATACTCCTGGTAGTAACAGATAAGCATAACAACAAAAAAAAAGAAGATCAACAACAACTTTGAGAGCACTTCTATGTCAGACATGGGGCCAAGAATAATCTCATTCAATATGCTACCACCAGGATATAGATGCTATTACCACACTCATTCTGCAGAGGAATTCCAATGAGGCTTAGCAAGGTAGGTAACTTATTCAATGTCAACTCTTGGTCTATCTGATTACAGAGTCTGAGTGTTTCACCACAAACCACTCTGGCTGCCACTTGCTCTTAACTCCTGGGTAAAGATAATAAAACTAATCTTCACGGTGCCAGCACTATTCTTTCCTCTTATATTTTGTCTTTTTATACTGCAAGAGGAATATCTCTGAGAGTTGTCTTCCATGTACATCCTCATATAAGAAGAAAAGAAACAAACCATTTGGAGAGAAGTTATGGCTAGAGGCAGAGCTGCAGCAATGTAAGCCATATCTATAAAACTGTACCCTTAGAATGTACACCCCTCTGAAGCAGGTTCCACAGGTAAGGATTTCTACCTTACAAATGAGGACACCAAGGACTAGAGACTTCAGTGATTTATCTGAGGTCATATATCCAAATAGAAAGATCAAAAAAATTGATAACTTATGAATCAAGTTTGCTACTAGAGTCCCTACATTACATTGTTCCTATGAAAGAAATATTCTTTTCTTCTCCTACACTGTATTCCCCCTCCTGCCCCTGACATCACCTCCCTACATCCTTGCCAACACTGTCTGTGGTTTTGAAGTTTCTAAGTCATTTGGAGGAAATCAACTTCTCCAGCATCCAGACACTCTTGTGCTAAAGCAGTCTGCAGGACATAAAGCATAGAGAAGATTTACATCTTTGACTCACTTTCAACAGATATTACTTATCTTTTTTTTTTTATTCTTATGTTAATCCCCATACATTACATCATTAGTTCTAGATGAA
>NC_138384.1:19462003-19527052 GCF_054177405.1 Leptonychotes weddellii | reverse complement strand
AGAACTTTCTAGATAATCCTTTTAAGATACCTATAATATCACTTTCTAAGACCTGATCCATACCCAATAAGAAATAAGGAGGCAGCCAATGTGACTTAGAAGAAATGAGGGGGTCTGTGGAAAATACCCTGGATTCTGGGGGCGGAGGGGTAGGAGGGGGAGAAAGAGGGTAAATGTCCAACTAATGATGGCAGTTCAAATGAGTGAATTTTGATGACTGGTAGGAAATTAGGTAGGTCATAGAGAAGTACTAAAAAAAAAAAAGTAATAAACATGCAAAAAACAAGTGAGGAAGAAAATGGAGAAGTGTAACTTCTTAATCACTTACTGTGTATGAGGCATCATTCTAGTGGTTGGATATTGAATACACACAAATGAATGTCTAAATAGCATGACTCCATCTACCCACTGCCTCATAATTTATGTCCCACAACAGGTAATTACTCCAACTGAAACAATGTTTTCTCTACAACTTTTTAAAACTGCTTTTATTGTTCCCCTCTACATTGACTGATATTCTCTGTCTTCATTGTTTTATTCTTACTCAGCCATATTTCCTTATACTTAAGATTTGAACTCAGGTATCACATCTTCCAGAAAATCTTGCCTGTCCAATCCCCTGCCCATGTCCAGTGTCCTATACTATGTATCTTTATGCTGCCTTAATAACATGTGGGTCTGTTTTGTTGCACTTACTTGATCGTGTCTGTCTTTACAGTCAGCAATGAATGATAGCTAAACAAATAAAAGTTGGACAAATGGTCTCATTTTAACCATCACAGAAAACCTGTAAGTAGGTGTTATCCTTCAAATCTTACACACAATAAATTGTCAAATACCCAGTATCAGTGTCAGCTCCAGGATTCAAAGCCGTATCTATCATACTTATAGTCTACATTCTTGTCACTCAGAAATATTATATTACTTTAATTAAAATATAACCTCAGAAATGAGAAAATGGCTGTTGCTTGGAAAGAGTTACACCAAAAAACAATATGGACCTGACAAAGAAAATCAGAATAACTTCTGCATTCTTGATGAGAAAAAGCAAAAGAAAGGAAATAAACATTTCTGATTGATCAGAGAAGTGAAAATACATTCTGTGCAATGAAATCTGTGTTCTTTATACATGCCAGAAAGACATTTCAGAAAAAAAAGAAAACATAATCCATCCGAAGTGTTATAAAGTCTTTCGTGTGCTCCTATTAATAGAACTCATAGATGAAAGAAAAAGAGCAATGGTCTTGGATCCAGGCAAAATGAATCCATTTGTCAGCCCTGATGAACACGGCAAAACTGGTATTTTTAACAGTGTGACCTTAGCCATGTTACTTAAACTCTCCAGGCTTAGTTTCCACATCTGAAAATTGGACATCATGATATCAAGGTCATAGAACTTTTATAAGTTGTAAGTTAGTTTGTATAAAACACCCATTCCAGTAACTACCACATACTAAATACTCAGTTAAACATGATGATAATGATCATAATGACACCTAAGTCAGGTCTTAACTCCGTGAGCTAAATGTTCTTAGGTAAATATGTTTTGCATAATCAAATGATTATAGGGAGGACCCTATATGATGATGAATTCATTTTAAGGCATAATGTGCATATGCAGGATGATGAAATTCTTATGAACAGTACTCAGGCTTATTTCTGTTTTTGTTAAGAAAGACAGTGGGCCAGAAAGCCTTCATTTCTATCTTTCTTACCATGAAAAGGGAAATGCAAACATATAGGACAAAACCAAAACAAAAATATGAAACTATTTTATTATCATTATTAGATAGAGACAGGTTTGTTCTCCACACTCTAGCATGTCTCTCTCTGGAAGTAAGCAGATGGCCTAATTGTAACCCTAAGGCAGAAAGTTCTCCTTCCTTCTACACCGAAATCATACAGGCAAATAGCTGCTTAAAATCTCATAAAGTATCACTGTACATATGAATATAAGAGTACAGATAAAGGGGCACCGGGGGTGGCTCAGTCGGTTAAGCGTCTGCCTTTGGCTCAGGTCATGATCTCAGAGTCCTGGGATTGAGCCCTGCGTTGGGCTTCCTGCTCAGCGGGGAGTCTGCTTCTCCGTCTCCCTCCACCTCTGCCCCTCCCCATCCTCTCCTTCCTCTCCGTCGTCTCCCTCCTCCCACTCAGGTGCTCGCTCTCTCTCAAAAAAAAAAAAAAAAAAAGAGTAGAGGTAAAGCAAAGCTAACTCTTCTTGATGTTTCACCCATTTGGTTTACCTTCTTATTGATGTTCCTTACACAGGGCCCAAAGCTTGAATTCTCTGAGAAGCAAATGCTGAGAGAGAGTAGGGGTCCAAAGGGTTTACTGGGGAGTCACCCTGAGAAAGGAGATGGGAGGAAGCATGATGGGGACGGAGGTGCCATCAGATTGCAAGACAGAATTGGCAAAGTCTCTTGCAACCCAAAGAAAAAAATCTGGACCAAAGATTACCATCAGAGGAAAATTGTCAGACTTTTTACCACCACCTTGCTCAATAATTGGATAGAGGACACATGAGGGCATGTGATATAGGGCAGAAAATACTGCAACAGACCCTGACAGTGCTATTAGGTGAAGACTGTCAGCTTCCACACTCCATGCAGATGGACAATAAGTCTTTTCTTGAAGAGGAATCTGAAAGGTATGCTTCAGTATCTCAGCACAAGTAATGACCCAGTATACCACTTACGCAATACAGTCCCAGACATGGCATGTGAATACCACAAAATTGATACCTGCTCTTCTCTTTGAAAAACTAGCTAATTAAGGGACAGAAATTTTGTTTCTTCTCTTCACCTCTTAAAATGATGACCATGATAATGATGATGAGTCAATTCAAAGCACCTTCATTTGCTCTAAACTTTGTGAATCTGCCAGAGGAACTCCCTGTATATTTTTTAAAGAACTGATAAGATAAAATAAGTTTTAAAAAAGAAATTTAATTATTCTATGTTTAGAAGCTGAAAATTAATAAGAAAGCAAAGATCCCAGCATTAATCCTACTCTGACACAATTTTTGAGGTCATTCTTGGGATGGATATTTTCTCTAAGTGTTAGTAAGTATGAGGAAATGAATGAAAAGTTATAGTACACTAGATAATTTAAAATAAATTCAAATATTCTTTGAATATTTGTGAATACAAACTATTCCAATTAAGTTGTACATTTAATCATCTTCTTCCTTCTTTAGAATATTTAAGCCTCTTTCCTTCCCCCCAAAAAAAATAAATAAATAAGCAATTTTCCTCAGAAACCCACTGAAGCCTGAACTGAAATATGAGGAGGCCACTCAGTCATGAATTCTACCAGACAAAGAGACAAATAGCTGCACATAGTTTCATTTAATCAAGTAAGCCCATTTGAGAAATCTGGGGTTGGGATACTAAGTCAAGTTGGAGATTACACATGTCAGCAGAGTTAATGGCCTTTCTTTTTGAGAAATTGCCATGGGGATAGAATTATATTTAAACTTGTAGCTGATTTAAGAAAGAATTTAATTTAGCATATGCCATATTACCCAAGTACACATTGGAATAATCAATTTATTGATCAACATTTTATTGACCACCTATTATGTATCAGCTAGCAGGCTAGACTTAGGGCTTTTAGGGAAGTATCAATAAATTAGAATTAAGTGCTAGGATATGACTCTTGTGACTCACTGATCAGTTAGCTAAGGCTCATTCACTCCATGAAAGCTTTCCTATAAAATGCCCATGAAAGGAAGAGTGACTCAAATTGATAATAACACTGAGAGATATGCAAATTGTTCATACATATTTGAAGGAACTACCATGAGGTTCGGTGTGGAGAGATACAGATGAGAAGAAATCAGAGACTGAACAGATCCACAGCACACCCACCAGAAAATCCATCAATAAACTAGTCCCTTCCACTTAGCCAACAACACACACACACACACACACACACACACGCTACTCCTTTCCTTCTGCTTCATTATGGAAATTACTAAACTAAGCTCTGGGGGTGGAAGAGGAGTAAAGGTTGGGTGCTACATTCTGAAATATGACGTCAGGTAGATTTTGCAAACAGAGAAGGAGAAACACGTAGTGGAGGAGATATGGGAATTTTATTTCCTTATACATTCTTCTAGATAGGAAAGAACCATGAACGATTTTCACTTATAAAGGAAAAACAAAACCTAAACTCCTCCATTCATTCGTAAATTCTATCAGGCAGAGATGTCAAGAGACACACAAGGCTATTGCTACCCACACATCACCAATTAGAAGGACCAGAGCAAATTCTTGCTGAAGCCCTGAAGCCCAACAGAGCCTCACGTGACTTTACTATGGAAATCTACACAAGATACCCTATAACTGAACATCTGACAAGTACATTCTAAACACCCAGATGTTTATAAGTGAAACAGAGGGAGAAACATACCCTTAACTCAGTGAACAAACAACTGTGCAAGTTAAACACGCATAAACAATGTTCTCCTTATAAAGAGACACTTAGCTTAAAAAACAATAATTTGCCAAATAATAAAAAAAGTTGAACTTCATTAGAAATTAGGGAATTGCAAAATAAGACATTTTGCACCTAGCACATAGGCAAATACATACATTTTAAAGAGAGTAACTGTGCCTTCTTAAAGCCACTGTTCTCACAGAACAGGAGTTTGAGATCTTAAGGGATCAGTAGATATCCCTTAAGAGGTAAAGGTATGTAAATATATACCAGAGAGAAACATTTGAAAAGGAACTGAATTTTGGAAAAAAACATAACATTTTCTAAAACAAAGCAACAACAGGTCATAAGGCCCAGAGCTAGGGCTGTGTGGTGGCAGCAGGGGTGGTGGTAGTGGTAAGGAAAGAAGTGAGCCAGGTAAACAGAAAGTGGGGACCAATACCCAGCCTTGGAATTCAGGTCGCAGAGTCTGGGTCTATCCTACAAGCCAAGGGGAACCACTAGAACCCTGGGCATTATTTTCTTGGAGCTCAGGTCAAACATGTTTCTTTCAAATCTTGTCAATGTGGCCTATATACAGAAATGGAAATCGAGGAGGCTGCGGTCAAGAGAGGTAATGGCATACACTCAGGGCCATGCAATGAGTTACTGATTTTATTGCCAAGGTTAAATCCATACGATGCATTGCTACAATATGCCTAATTATCCTTAAAAGTAACTATTTCTGCCTACAAAGGCATCTGAAACAGTGCAAAAGTCTGTGGGTTTTTTTGGTATTTTATGTAAATGTATTTGTCTTTCTTTTCTCAATCTGTTCCCATCTGTCCTTTTTAAGAATACTCTGCAAAAAAAATAAAAGGTTGGGGATGAGGGAGGAACAAGCACCTGGTCATTTATATCAATTATTGAGTAACACTCAGAATAACACTCAGAATGGATTGTTTTCTAAACATTTTGCAGTTATACTGTTTATCAATAGTGAGTTCTTCACACATGCTTACTGTGAAAAGATAAGCATTAACAAAGTGGATCTGGCTAGAGTCTGAGACTTACAGAAACTGTAGCCAGGTGGCACAGACTTGACCCTGAGAACCTAGGCTACGACAGATGCAAAGCCTTCTCAGCTAAACACCTCTGCTAAGGCAGGCTCTGCAGCTCCTTCACTGATGTATGTAGTAAGAACTGCGTAGTTATTGAACACCGGGTTAGAATTAGACCTTTCACATAGGATGATATATGCATTACGTGGGACAGTATATGTAAATGCCCTGCCTACTACCTGGAACAGGGTAGATGGCTAATAAATGTTTCCTCCCATCGTTTAGAATTACTCCTCTACCCTTAGTCCCTTAAACTATAAGCTCCTTATGGGCAGGGCATTTCATCTCTTTGCGTGAGCTCATCACTTTACACCTTATCGTTTACACTGTAATATGCTGCTTCTCAACATAACACTTTCTCTGCCTCAATTCTCTCATGTCAAGTCATGATGGAAAACATTCTTCCTGAGCTTGAATTGCAGATTTCATATGATTATCTGTCAGGTGTGTGAAACACTCATGGCAGCCATTCAATAAATGTTGACCACTATATGCAATACTATAATATAGGGGCAGTGTAGCACAGGGTTAAGCACATGTTCTTAGGAGCTGTACTGTTAATAATAGCTGTGTAACTTTGGACAAATTATTAATGCTTCTGCCTCCATTCCACATCTGAAAAGAGGGGTTGATAATATTATAGTACCTATCTGACAGGATTGCTGAGCTTATTAAATTAGTTAACATAAGTAAAGCACCTAGAATAATATCTGACATAGAGTAAACACTGCTATTTAATGTCTCCCAATATAATCATCCTCCCTTCAGAGATGAATAAATGAGATATCAAAAGACAAACAACCCATTCTTGTCACCCCTATTGTTTCAGATCCTACAATGCAGGGGTATTTCTTTAGAGCTGGCTGCTCCAATCACCAGCTGTTACTCTGTTAGAAAGATCTCTGGTGCAACTGGCTAGGAACACATGATAACCCCAGAAGATGTTTGCCTTCTGCTGCCTCAGGCTTTTGCAACTATTCAAATCTCGCCTCTGCTTTCCCTTCCTCTTTTCCTTGTCAGCTGTTGCCTTTGGAATCCAGGCTGAAGCCAACGTCAGTCACTTTAGCAAACTTGAGTGCTGCTGTGGGCTGTTCTTTGAACCCCATCCAGCAAGCTCATGGTGTTCATCTGTGCGGAGAGAAGGAGTCTGCCCAAAGAATTCTCAGCACTTCAGGGCTTCCAAGCATTTCCCTGGTGTCTTTGTGCATGTCTATTTCAAATTTGTATGTCAGAAAGTTGACATTGTCTGCATGGAGAGTAAAATGTTACTTTTGGTGTGTCATGTTTCTTTAAGGGTAAAGTATTTCAAATCTTGGCACAGGGTATTTTTACCAAAGTAGGTTTAATCCTGGTGTGTTCTTGTTTGTTTGTTTTGGCAATACAAAATACTCTGTTTGAGAAATGTCTTAGCATTTTTCATCTCTTCAGAAAGACGTACTTTCAGATCTAGATTTTGCAGTTCTGGCTTTGGACTGGTTATTTTAGGATTTATTGATTCATAAATTCAAAAATATTTATTCAATGCCAAATATGGGTCAAATACTTTGTTTCTGTGCATCGCTGCATCCCCAGCACTTAAAGATATTCCCCATGCTCTCAAAGAGCCTACATTTCAATGGGGATAAACACAAATTAATATGGTCACAAACAACTGTGTAAGTATAAAATTAGATAAGCTAATGGACAGAAGGAACATAAACTATGAAAGCAGTGAATAAACTTGCCTAAGTATAAGGATCATGGGAAAGACACCTCAAAGAAGTTATATTTGCATAGAAATCTGAAAACTGAGTATAAATTCACAACAGGAAAGAGAAAGTGCTCCAGGGAGAAGAAATGGATGTATAAATGTGTAAAGCCACAGTTACTAGAAGGAGCATGGTCTGTTTCAGGATCTAAAAGGTCAGTGAAAAAGAACAAAAAATTCATCTATGGAATTGACCATCAAAGAGGTCAAGGTTGAAGCAAGGAGTCTGCCTTGTCTTCTCTAATCTAGGCTAACAAAAATGACACTTAACTTCCTGTTAGGTTACTAATTTATGCTGTGAATTCTTTAAGCAACAGAATGTTGATGCGATATGTGGAAGGTTTCCTAAGATCATGCAAATCTTCCTATATTATTTACCTCTGTACCTCCCAATTCTCTCCACCCACTACCTCCCTCTACAATAAACTGCTGCTGGCTCAGTATTCCTAAAACATATTTTATTCTGTTTTCTGGATGAATGGATGCTGCTTATATTCTTATAGTGATGCTAAATTATTTCCTGTTTGGCTCCAACTGACCTTCGTTATTCTCTTGTGGTGGGGGTAGGGGAACTTTGCTTGAAAGAGCTGCCTTCCTTTCCTTAAAATATTCCATTTGCTGCTGACCCATGGATCTTAACTCACAACGCTTTATGTATTCTTCATTCTCATTTCAGTCCCTAGGTTACTATGGTACAACAAAACTCCTACCCCTCCAGGAATAATAGCAAAAAGTCATTGGTCATTCTTCCAAATTGCTTAAATATTTAATTTTAATACTCATACTATTTTGTTCTCACTAAATATAAGTTATTCAAATAGAAGGGTCATATATTTCATTTTTTATTGGCCACAGTACCTAGTCTCACGTTTTTTCTGTTTGGAAATGAGTAAGATAGCTAAAAATGGGGAAATTAAAGAGGTCCCTGCCCTAAAAGACATGAAAACTGAGAAAGTATACATCACTAAGAGATTATGGGCAAGGTAAATGAGACACTTAAAACTCTCTATATAGTGTGTTTTCAGAAATCTAGTCCCAACTCAGTTACTAAACCTAATACATTAAAAATCATAATCTTTGAGGATTGTAAGCTTTCCCAGTGGCGTAAGCTTTAGTTCTTGGTCGTGCTTGGTCAAGGTGCAGTGCTTCCTAGAGTACTGAACAATAGATTCAACACAGGTTTTTAGAGATTTTATGGGAGGGGAATAAACACAACACATACAGAAACTACTCATTCCCTCATCTTAAACCAACCACATGGACCATTTTAATAAAGTACTTTTGACATGCAGAAGCTTAAGCAGAATCTACTTACATTCGGACTTCATTGATCAAACCAGAAAATATGGTATAATACTCCAGGATAGTTCCAAATAGTGACACTATTCTTGGATTATTTGTTTTCTGAAGTATAAACTATCTCAGTATTAGCAGAAGTTTTCTCTGAAGTAATTCTGATTACTTCCAGTTCCCTCGATATCTTACTGAAGTTCCCCACCAGGCCCAATCTTTCATCCTTTAGAGTCAAAGCACATTCAGTACAAAAATATTTGTAAGCACACTTGAATATGTGTTCATAGCTCTACTAACTATCATTAAATATGTTGAGAAGGAAAGGTAGAATCATAGTCCGCTCAGGCTGCCATAACAAAATACCATAGACTAGGAGGCAGCAGAAATATGTTTTCTCAGTTACGGAGGCTAGAAGGCCAAGATCAAGGTGTCAGAATTGTCAGTTTCTAGTGAGAACTCTCTTTATGGCTTGTAGATAGCAACCTTCTTGCTGGATCCTCAAATGGCAGGGAAAGAGAAGGGGAACGAGTCCATTGTTGTCTTTCCTCATAGGGACACTAATTCCATCATGAGGCTCCACCCTCACAACCTCATCTAAACTTAATTCCCCAAGGCCCTATATCCAAATACCATTACATGGGGAGTTAGGACTTCAACACAGGATTTTGGGGGATGCAATTCAGTCCATCACAAGTAGGAATTAGGTCAGTTCCCATTTTCAGTAAACTGAGTAATTATAATCTTTGGACAACTACTTTATTACTAGAAACTCCATGGAACTTTATCCCTATAATGTTATCATGTGTATTCAGAAACTATTTTGGACTTTCTTTATGTTGACGCATAGAAAACTGTCAGTACACTGGTTCTCCAGCCTGTAACATTTGGTCAACAAATGGATATCTGATTCCTTCTTCCTGAATTTCACCAGATACAAGACCTCTGGGCTTTTATTATACTTACTATAATAAGACATGTGAACACACTTGACTGAAATAGAATTGATTATATATTATTTGCTAAAAGTTACATTTGCATTGCCTAATACTTACATTTAATCCTTCTTAATAACTATAATTAGAAAAAAAAAAAAACTACCAAATACAAGGTATAAAAAATATCAGCCCTAGACATATTCAGATAGGTGAGCATTTTCAAGATCATTTTATCCCATGACACTTGTCCTCAGCAGGAGCTCAGTGCATGTTTGCTGACGGATGTATATCATATGACAACACCATAGCTGATTGAAAACTGGCTCATTCGAAAGACAGCAGGGGACAATAGCAGGGGGTGAGGTGTAGGAACTAAGAGTTCACTTTCAATATGCTACACTTTAAGGTGATTTTCTCCCTCACTGAATTGCCTGCTTCTTCAAATGAATTCACTAATCTCTTAAAATGGGCTGGTGTAGACCATATCCTAAAACAGCATTGATATACTTAATATTGGTAGAATAAATGCATGTACTGATACACTTAATAAATGTTGGTAGAATAAATGCATAAATGAAATCTCAGTGCCTTCCCCTTACCCCCTACCCCACATGTAAAAAGCAGTAACAATAGCAATGTTATTAGCATTTTTTCAATTTTTTTTTTTTCCCCTCAGAAAAAGATACAGAATATATTTTCTCTAGCTATAACACGGTATTGGGCATTGGTGTCTATGGAAGGGAAGGGAAGGGAAGAGTTGAATGAACACTATAAACTAAAATTCTATTTAAATATTTATTTAGGGGATGCCTGGGTGGCTCAGTCAGTTAAGTGTCTGCCTTCAGCTCAGGTCATGATCCCAGGTTCCTAGGATTCAGCCCATGTCAGGGCTCCCTGCTTAGCGAGGAATCTGCTTCTCCCTCCTTCTGCCCCTCCCCCCGATCTTGGGCACTCATTCTCTGTCTCTCTTTCTCTCAAATAAATAAAATCTTAAAAAATATTTAAAAGCAAAACCATTAGCTAGTTAAAATAATAGTGTGTGATCCCAACTGCTGATATGAATTAACAAATTAGTATACAAGCTCATGTATTCCAGTAACATTTAATGAACTTCTGTTCTGTACTGGGCTCTCTGCTTGGCTCTCAGATTTTAAAGACAACCTACAGACCTGGCCCACAAGACGCTCATAATCTAGCTGGGAAGATAAATATTCAAACATATGAATTATAATACATGTTTCTGTAATCAATAGCATCTATATAAAAAGGAAGAGGTCTGTGAATCTAAAGAAAAAAATAGTAAAAAAATAAAATAAAATAAAATAAAAGCAATAGATCACAGGAATGTCCAACCATGTAGACTAATTCAAATCCTACTGATGAATCAGTTTAATTCTAATGATGGAAAGAGATTGCTAGGTGAAGTCTTTCACAAATATTTACATTTTGAAGTCTTTAGTGTCATATAATCCACCATGTTCAATTCATAATTCTAAAATTTTTGAAATAAGTCTAGACAAATGAGTTTTAAAAATTGTAGGTTCCCACATAACCCTCATCTAGCTCGCCCTAATATAAACATCTTACTTAGTGATAGTATAATTATCAAAATTAGAAGGTGAACATTAATACTATTACATGATTATATAGATCTTACTATTTTGCCATAGGATACATGATCGATGTTCATCTCCTCAGCTTAATCCCTCCTCATATCAGGTGTTGTGACAGAATTTATCAGGACATAGAAGATTCTTTTGTGCTAGAATTTCTAGGTATTGAATGACAATCTTGGAACTACTAGAGTAGAAGACAGCTAGAGAAATATGGAGAGATTCTTTTTACTTTATTTGAGAGAGAATGAGAGAGACAGAGAGCACAAGAGGGGAAGGGTCGGAAGGAGAAGCAGACTCCCTGCTGAACAGGGAGGCCAATGCGGGACTCGATCCTGGGATTCCAGGATCATGACCTGAGCCAAAGGCAGTCACTTAACCAACTGAGCCACTCAGGCACCCAATACAGAGAGATTCTTAATGATATTAGCATATTACAGCAGTGACTGATAAAGATCTATCCCTGAATGCTTAGTTATAGGACTTAACAAATACCTTTTTACTTAGACTACTTAGAGTTTGATTTTCTGTCACATGCTAAATAAAAAATACAGATATATGTGACTGATAGATATACACAAGTGACTTCTTTCAGATAAGAGCACATTAAGTCATATGTGTATATATAATTACTTATATAATTGCCCTTGGAAACAAAGCTCTATATAAATTACAGGAGATGAATCTGGATCCTGAGTATGCTAACTTGCCACAACCTAAGTTTTTTCTCGATCTCTCTTTTTTAATATTTTATTTATTTATTTACAGGGAAAGAGAGTGAGGAGAGAGCACAAGCAGGGGGAGTGGCAGGCAGAGAGAGAGGGAGAAGCAGACTCCCTGCTGAGCAAGGAGCTTGATACGGGGCTCAATCCCAGGACCCTGGGATCATGACTGAGCAGAAGGCAGACGTTTAACCGACTGAGCCACCGAGGTGCCCCCCCTTCTCTTTTCTTAAAGATATTTCTTTGTTGATTTGAGAGAAGGAGAGAGAGAAAATGAGAGAGCACAAGCAGGGCCCCCCTAAGTTTTCTCTTATGAGGAAAATCAAATCTATCTTATTGATTAATGAGACACTGTGCCAATGCACCCAGCACCAGAGTCTAGATGATGTACTAGATACTGTGCCAGGTCATCAGTGAATGACAATGCTCATTTCTTTCACAAATTTCAGGGGGCATTGTCACTGTTGTTACCCTAAGATCATTCTTTGAGGACAAGATCCAAGAGAGGCAGAAGAAATTATATTGACTCTTCAGTAATTCCTCAACTGTCCTACTCACTTGTTTGGTGGAAACAGTGACTTGTAGTGTGCTGGGGGGTTTGAAATTCTCCCTTTATATTCAGAATTTAGACAAGAAGTTTGATATAAAAACTGCCACGATTATTTTCCTGTTCTCATCTTTGTAAGTCGCAGCCAGGCTGGGAGTGTGTTTGCCAAGTTTTCCGCCTGGAGGAAAATTGTGTGGCTGAGTTATAAATACATTGATGGATCCAGCTGGAACTGTCTCTTGTAACTTAATATGCAGAGAAATAATCTGAGTCATAGATGGAGACAAGCAGCTCCTTTCAGATAAGAGCGCTCTAAGTTTGGCTCTACAGAAGACTTTCAAAAGCTTTCTTCCATAGAAGAACAAGAGATGGTCACAGAGCAAGTGGGGTCAAACTTTGTCCTTTAAAAAAGCATTCAACTGACTGCCCCATTCCTTGGTCCAAACATAAGCAAAGGGGCTTATACCACCTGAATTCTTTCTCAATAGTCTTAAATCAAAGGATGGTCTATAAAATGTTTGCCAGTGCTGGATTTTAGTTGCTGAGAAGTACACTTTTTTTTTTTTTTACATTCCTTTAAGTCAAATAATACATATGTGAACCCACTATGAATGGGATAACATGCTACAGAGTGGAAGGGAAGAGAGGTTAAGAATTGCAATTGCACTCTGCCCTCAATATAATGTTGAAGTCATAATTTAATCCGTAAGTATTTGAGATAGCTCTTAAGGCATAATGATACCTTTATTTTCAAGTTTATGATATGATAATGCTATTATTATGTCAATAGTAGCATTAATAATTTAATAATTACAATGCTTTTAATAGTGTTTTATTAATAAGAACTTAAACCATTTGATACATATGCACACTGTTTTAACTATTGTTTATAACGAATCACTCCCAAGACTTAGTGGCTACAAATAGCAATTTTTTAATTTATCTATATGATATATAGATAGATTTATATAATCTATATGATTATAAAGGGTGGCTAGGAGATTTTCCACTGGTTTCACCTGGATTCATTCTTGTATTGCATGTATCTGGAGGACTGGTTGCTCTAGAAGATTCTAGATCTTCTTTCCCAGGTCTGGTAATTGGTGGTGATACTGCTGAGGCATTTTCATGTTCCTCCATGTGGTCTCTCACCCTCCAGTTGGCTAGACCAGCTTCCTCACATGGCAATCTCATGGCAGTGCTTCAAGAGGGTACAAACAGAAGTTCCACATCTTCTTAAGATCCAGCCTCAGAGGCAGAGCAATTTCTCTTCCATCATTTTCTATCACTCAGAGCAACTCTTGAGGTCAAGCTGGGTTCAAAAAGTAATGAGTGATACATGGTAAACATGAGAAAGCTGAGGCTCAGAAAGGTTAAGAAATTCAATAGTAAATGATAGAATGAGGATTCAAACCCATAGATACTCCCAGGGCCAATAGTTGTTTTTTCACAGTGGCTCCTTGTGTGTTCAGTTTGTGAAGCACTTTTACCTATCTAAGATTGTAATTCTATCATTCCTGTGAGATAGTTGCTGTGGGTATTTTATCAATACAAAGTAGAGGTCCGGAGAAATTTGCGATTTTGTCAGAGGAAAGTTGGTAGGTAGGAGTACCATACAGAATATTGAATTTTACCATCCTCCTTCACATTTCAGTGATGTCATTTATCCATCCATACATACATACATACGTACATCCACCCTTATTGCTCTGTGGAGACTACAATGTCAGGGCATCAGACTCAATGAAGGAGGGAAGTTAGGAGACAGTTGTGATGATAATGATAATGATGACCGGGGTCTAGAAATGGAGAGAAGTGGACTGGCTTGGCATATCTTTTTTTTTTTTTTTTTTAGGGATTTTATTTATTTGAGAGATAGAGTGAGCGAGAGAGAGCACAAGCTGGGGGAGGGGTGGAGGGAGAAGCAGACTCCCTGCTGAGCCTGATGTGGGACTCAATCCCAGGACCCTGGGATCATGACCTGAGGTAAAGGCAGATGCTTAATCGACTGAGCCACCCAGGTGCCCCTGGCATATCTTTCTGAGATAAAACTGTAAGAGACCAGAACTTTGTCCTCAGATCCACTCCTCAAATTGCACTGCTCTGTTTTTTATTGAGAGGCTATCCCAGCAGGCAGTATCTCTAAGGCTTCACTGTCATCTGGATTCTCAACCAATGGGAGGCATAAGTGAGAGATCTGAAAGGAATGAAACAGAGCAGATTGTGTTTTATGTGATCCCTCTCAGCCTCAGAGGCTGCTGTGTATCTTCCAGGGCTTCATCCCTGCTGGATGATCCCAGCTTTCTCCTACCAGCCTAAGCATGGTAGTAGCTTTCTGTGTTCCTAGGTGGCCAATGGAGTCTTTTCTTTGGCTTTCTGCTTATCTACCACCAATGTCATCAATTCCTGGTCAAATTCCCTTTCCTCTAAGTAAACATAATGGTTATATTTTTCCTGCTTAGATCTTAGACTGATAGCAACTCCCTGATGGGTTATGTGAAAGGAGAAAGGAATAGGGGAGTCACCATGTCAGGCCTGAACAAGTAGGTGGCTTGAGGTTCCTCTTAATAAGATTTGAAATCTTGCATGAGTGTGCAGTTGCTAATTTTCACTCTCTAAGACTTGTTTAAATATCAACACTCAAAAACCTTTGCCTCGAACTTCTATGTAAAAGAGATCTTCTGGCTTGGTCCCATGCTTTTGATTTTTATATCATTTAGCACTAAGTGAATTAATTTTATTTTTTAACTTTTGCATAAAAATGTAAGCTCCATGTTAGCAATGCCATGACCCTCTTGTTCTTTATCATATTCCAAGTGCATCACACACTAAATGATAGATTATAGTGTTTGTAGAAAGAAGAATGAAGATAGGAAGCAAAGAAAGGAAGGAAGGTAAGGAGAGAGGAAAGCTAGAGAGGAAGGGAGGAAGACAGGAAAGGATTAAGACAAGCTAGTATTTCTGGATGTACCTGCCCTGGGATATTCTAATTCTTTTCTCCACCCTCTAGGAGACAGCTTTACCACTATGTTAAGTCTCAAATGACAATATATTTCCAAGGATGTGCCTTCCCCTATGTCTGTCATTGCACAGGTATCTTGTTTAATATGTGTATCCCTGATGAGAAAATGTTAAAAGTCTGACATTTCCATTATTCTCTATATATAAGACTCTAGTTAGGGGACAGGCCCCTAAACAATCCACCTCCACCCAAATGCAATTAACCAATTCATAATCAGGTTTGTTCTTAGGTATAATACCTTGAAAGCAAAGTGGTACAGAAAAACTTGGGAATTAAACACAGCCAGGTTCATTCCACCTCTGTGAGTTACTAGCTTATTAATTCAATAAATCTTTTTCCCTCCCTGAGCATAAATCTTCACATTTGAAAGTAAAAGATAATTAATGATAATTACAATATCTGAAACATTAAAAAACATTAAATCAGTATTTGTTGAAGGAAAGAATAAAAACCTGTTTTTGTTTCTCTGAAATTTAGGAAATTTTACATGGGTACAAAATAATAACATGGCCCCTGTTCCACAGAGGTACTCATCAATTATTATTTCATTAGACCTCCAAATCCTAATCGATATTAGATTATCAGACTTCAAGTCAGGCCTATTCTGCCCAGTTATTATGATCATTAATGGCTAGGGAAATCCCAGAGGACTGCCTTATGCCATTTTCACTTCACTAAAATATTTATTACAGTCTACCAATTTCTCCCTGGTTCATGTTTATCTAACTGCCTGACAGTACCCTCATTTTTGCCTTTCTAAACCTCCACTCATCTCCTACCACAAAGCACCTTATATTCCTTTTAAATTCTTGTATTTCCAGGCTATAAGCCATAATACAGACATGGAGTCACACTTCTCTGATCATGTCCAATTGATTCTTTCACAAAAATCTCTAAATGCCCAATTTTTCTCCTATCTTTACTACCTATGATTTAGTTCTAGTCTATATTGTATTGCTCTTCAATTATTTTCTGTCTTAATAGACTGCTTTTCAGGTCACTTGAGGATCCTCATTTTCTATATATTTAATTATTTATGTTGTTATTTGAGTGATTTTTCTTTTATTTTAAGATGCTATTTATTTGAGAGAGAGAGAGAGAGAGAATGAGCATGAGCACAGGGAAGAGCAGAGGGAGAGGGAGAAGTAGACTCCCTGCTGAGCAGGGAGCCCACCACAGGGCTCAATCCCAGGGCCCCGAGATCTTGACCTGAGCCGAAGGCAGATGCTTAACCGACCGAGCCACCCAGGCACCCAAAGTGATTTTGCCTTTTAAAACATCACATAAATAAAAAATGAAAATCCTATCTGGTCATTATCCTTCTCAGTTTCCTTATCTGGGTCCTCATAGGAAAAAGTCCAGCCTTCTAACCATAATATACCATACTCTTCACATTCCAGCCCCTACCTACCTCCTTGGCTTTGTCACTAAGGTGACTAATACACTTGTATTATTAAGATTTTAATTTTTTAATTTTTTATTATTTTTAAAAGATTTTATTTATTCATTTGAGGGAGAGAGGGAGCAAGCATGAGTAGGGTGAAGGGCAGAGGGAAAGGGAGAAGCAGACTCCCCACTAAGCAGGGTGCCTGATACAGTGTTCAATCCGAGGACCCCAAGATCATGACCTGAGCCATAGGCAGATGCTTAACCAACTGAGCCACCCAGGGGCCCAAATATATTTTTATGAAGATTTTATTTATTTATTTGTCAGAAAGAGCGTGTGCACACAAGCAGGGGGAGCCCGATGTGGGACTCAATACCAGGACCCTGGGATCATGACCTGAGCCAAAGGCAGACACTTAACCGACTGAGCCACCAAGGCACTCATCAATATTTTTTTTTTTTTAAGAGCAGTTTTAGATTCACAGCAAAATTGAGAGGAAGGTACAGAGATTTTCCATATTACTCCTACCCTCACTCATGCAAACCTTCCCTCATTGTCAACATCCCCCACCAAAGTTGTATGTTCGTTACAAGTGATCAACCTATTCTGACACATCACAATCATCCCAAGTCCATAGTTTACCTTAGAGATCACTCATTATTTCATATGTTCTCTAGTTTGGACAAATGTATAATGACATATAACTACCATTATAGTATAGAGATTAGTTCCACTACCCTAAAAATACTCTGTGCTCTGCCTATTCATCCCTCCTCACCTCCCTATCCATGGTACCCCTTGATCTTACTCTTCCCCAAGTTTTGCCTTTTCCAGCATGTCATATAGTTGGAATCATACAGATTGGCTTCTTTCACTTAGGTATATTCCTTTAAGTTTCCTTCATGTCTTTTCATGGCCTGATAGTTCATTTCTTTTAGTTTTGTGTTCTTTTTAGTTTTACATGGTAATTCTTTAGGGAGAGATTCATGCTATACAGTAAGGGTGCCATGATTTCACCTCCTTTGAAACTGGTGACGAAGGGCTTTGAAAGTACTGATCTAGTGAACTTGATAGATACACAAAAAAACCCTCAAAATTAAAAGTGTTTTCTTTAAAAAAAAAATGCACAACTGAGAAAAGGACTTTTGAACACGGGACAAAAATAAAACTTAGCAGAGAAATAAAAAATAATATACTAGAAAACACATGCACTCAGCAATCATACCAGCAGTATCACTGTCCTTGGCATTTTGCTTCCTCACCAACAGCCTCTAAGAATAAACAATAAGAAGGAACAGCTTGTTCATCTCTTCATATGCTGCCCCAAACATATGTTATCAAAACTTTCCCTTTTTAAAAATATCATTAAAAGCATTAAAGATAAATCAGGCCTTTGTGGGTTTAATTATTCAGTATATTGCATTTTAATTATTTATTAATATTCTGTCTTTGACAAACATTTCCAGAGAATTGGGGAGGTTATAATAAAAAGATTAATTGACTCCATTAATATTCCAGAATGAGCCTAGTTTATGCATCAACTGGGCAAAGCACATCCATCTTCTCTGAAGAGAATCTAACACTAGCTTTGTAACCTTGGGAAAACTATATGATATTTTTAAGCCTTCATTTCCTCATCAGTGAAACAGAGATAGCAATAATGTCTTTAACATGAGATTCATATAAGGATTAATGGAATGAAGTATATTAAAGAGGTGGCAAAATGCCTTAAACATAAAGTGTTCAATAAATATTTATCAATATCCAGTGTTATTTCCAGTTACAGAGACAAGGTACCACATATTTTTATACTGAAGGTAAGGGTCAGGGAATGCCCTGGGAGGGTGGGGATATTTGAACTGCCTTTTGGAGGATAATGTAATATGCTCCAATTGGACAAGGCACTCCAGGAATAGCAACAGCACAAAGCTATATTTAAATCCTAGCTCTTGGGTGCCTCGGTGGCTCAGTTGGTTAGGCGACTGCCTTCGGCTCAGGTCATGATCCTGGAGTCCTGGGATCGAGTCCCACATCGGGCTCTCTGCTCAACAGGGACTCTGCTTCTCCCTCTGACCCTTCCCCCTCTCATGCTCTCTCTCTCTCATTCTCTCTCTTAAATAAATAAAAATCTTTAAAAAAAAATTTAAATCCTAGCTCTTCTGTGATTGACTTATTGTCAGGCACCACCCAAAACTATGTTCTATAATTTTATGAATGAGGAAAAATCAAAGCAATAATTAGAACCCAGAAGATGCTGTTGGTATTTCCCACCAGGGTGTAAAAGTCTAATCACCCCAAACAAGGCATTACACACAAACATATACAGTCTTAAGAGCAAAGTAGAGTCTCAAGAAAAGCCCTCAAATGTGATCTTGTTCAAAGTTCTTAAGAGATAGCAGGAAGGAAAATCAATTTTTGCCACCTTGGATAAGTCTTCGATATTCTTAAATTTAGAAGGGAGAAATCTCTGAATCTAGGATGAATTATCAAAGTAGTATTGGTTGTGCCACTTTTTGTTGTTGATGATCTACTGTCTGTCAGCTTCCCCAGAATGACTAAGACCAATGCTCCATAGATAAAGGAAAAGAGATAAATAACATCTGTGGAATGTTTATTTTTTTTTATAAGCACCACAGAGATCACTTTGTAGTCATGATCTTATTTTAGTCTCACAACAGGTCTGTGAGAATGATAGTGTAAACATGTTTGAGGAAAAAAACAAGGAAAAATAAACGGTTAAAGTCATATAAAGGGTGTTAATTGTGTGCAACTGAGAATTCATCTCCTTATCCATTCTTCTATGATGCTATTATAATTGTTCTAAGTTGCATATTAACCTACCTATGCCAATTAATTACAGCATTTCAGTTTGGCAGGTTCTGTCTTTGGAATCCAAGCATTCCAAAATCCAAACATTCAATAATCCAAATAATTATAAGGCCATACATTCCTTTATAAAAGCAGGATCACTAAGAAACAGTGGTACCTATGTTTAGAAACCCCCTGGATCTATCCCCAATAATCAGAATTTGACTAATACGCCAAATCATATGTTTTTGGTATATATCCATCTTCCAGCCACTACAGTATGTGGGGTAGGCACAAATCAGAATAAAAAAGGTCTGTGTTTTCGTTCTGTTACTGATAACCTGAGTAATTCAGGGGAATTATTTTATTTGTATTATCCTCAATCCCCTTAAAGGAAATAGGAACATTAAATGTACCTACCACATAGAATTATTGTGTTTCCCACCAGCCCACCACTCCCAGTTCAGAAACAATTTTACAGTTTCCAATGTATTCCATAATAAACAATTATATGTTAACTATTTGTACATCATCATACTTGCCATCATTATCCTCATCATTTTATGATTGTTGCTTTATTCACCTCCAGTGGCTCCTGGGATCAAGAAAAGATCATCAATTAAAAAAAAAAAAAGTGACAACACGTATGGGAAAAGTCAGCTTTCAGAAACCTCAAGTGTGCATTTATAAATTACTTTTATTAAAAGGAACCAAAGTCTGTTTTCTGATTGAGTCAAGTAGATTACTTAGCCGATAAGATAGTTTTAGTATCTTATTGACAGAAAGAGAGAGAGAGAGAGAAGTAATAGAGTCAGATAAAGAGGAAAAAGGAGAAAGAAATACAGAGAAAAGATGGTAGTTTCTACTACACCCCTTCTTTAGATCATGATCATGCTAATTACTAGAGACGGATCGCTTCAGGGAAATTGATACACCATCTACAAATCAGCTTTCTTGCAAAATTAGCTCTTACTTGCTTTATAACACTCTACTTTTAACTCTGCTTTTCTCTAATTCAAATAGGAAGGAGAGAGACTTGTAAATTGTAAATGACTGTATCCCCTTGATTACTTAGACTTCACTGGGAAAATGTGAGAGCAGAAATTGACAAGATGCTTGTAAACAATAGTCTTATTGGTTCAGTACTTATTGGAATGTTTTCCTGGGATATTTTTAAAAGGATTTTAGTTAGCCATGAAACAGCTTGTTTAGAACTGTACTGGTGTCAAAAGAGGGAAATGAACGATCTTTAAGTAGAAAGGGATATTTGCTAACTCAGCTCCCTAGAAGAATCAATACTGTATCATAACTTCCCCCCCCTGTTGAAACAGTGTGGTTTGAAATATAAAGATTCTATTCTTCTTTGGGAAAAAGCAATGTTTAAATTTTCCACCTGACATGTTATAGTGTTATATTTCATGTCAGGTTGTTTGAGCCATGGCAAATGATAGGAAGCCTCAGTGATACAATGATACAAATTCTGCAGCTCACATTGAGTTACCTTAGTGAAACATATCAGCTTGAAAACATACATGGGGAAGGTGTACAATTCTGAAAACCAGAGATAATACCCAGGGGTCCCAGAGATAGTGATGTTCATCATTTATTTTGGATGCAGGGACAAGGTAACAAAGCAAGATAGTAATATTTATCCAGCTTCATAAAATTAAGACAACAGAAAGATCTATTTTAACTCAGTCGGTAGATAAACCTCAAAACAGCCAAATAGAACCAGGTGAATATAAATAATTCTAAAAAATGACAAGAAGGCTATTATTTATCTCATATCTACTGTGTGTCAGAATCTTTCCAATATATTATTTGATTTAATAATCATAATTTTCTTGGTATAGGCAATATTATTTTCAATCTTTATTTCTTTTTCAAAAACAAAGTGAAAAATAAATTGAAGTTCAGCATATTTAGCTAAATCGCCCGCCATTGTCTTTTTCAAGTCATCCAACACCACAGATTTTTTTTTTTTCTTTTTGGCCTGGCTTTGAGTCAAGAGCCAAATAATGTCAGTTTTTCTGTTGTCACAAACACTACCATATTTCAGGCTTTTATTCCTCTGGCTTAAAATTTTATAGTTATTTTTTAAATGATTTTCTCAAATTCAGCTCCTTGTTAAAGCCTTCCATACACTGAAGCCAAGTTTTTATTATCTTTAAGTATAGTACCAATCACTCATTCCTCTCCTAAGAAAACTTCAGTGGAATTATTTCCAGTGTTAAATACCATCTGAGCAACCAAGAGTTGCTGGCTCAGCCTCTCCCAATTTCCCACTGAAATAATTAGAAACCTATAGAAACCCCAAACTCTCTTTAAGGCAACCAAAGAACTCTGATAGATGGTTCTGGAAACTGAGTAAATGTAGATGTAAACTAGGCCTTACAGCATACGTGGATTAAAGTAAGGCCAGAAAACTAAAGAGATTCTCTTATAAAACATCAGTTTCAAAGTGATTTAAATCGACAGGAACACCAGATACAAAGAAAGGGTCTTCAGCCAATTCCAGAAACACAGTACATGTTTCATGGTAGGGTCGAGGGGGACAGCAAAAAAAAAAAAGAGAGAGAGAGAGAGGTTCAGATTGGAAAGAAGCCCTGAAATACCCATATGCAAAAGCTGACTCCATTAAAGAGGGTCATAGTTATATATTATAGATGCTAAGCCAATTCTGCAGGGAAAAAAATCCTTACTATATTGAACATTAGGTTTACTTATTGCCAGAAAATGTTAGAACTGAAAATGACAAGAACCGGAACCAGACTGAGAAATTGCAGCTCATATTTGCTATGCAACAAATCACAGAAATCTACTAGTCTGATAGGTTAGAGGGTCCCTCTATCTCTTTACTGATATTTCTTATCTCAGTTTAGAGATGCAGTATTTATCAACTCTTCAATCACCTTCTGCCACTGCATATGATTTTTTCAGCCAAGACAGCCTGAAGGTTCTTCCTTACTCATCCACATCAGGATCTCAATTGCTATTTCTACTCCCAGACTAGAAGATGCAGAAAACCAATGGCTAGGAAGCAGAAGCTACAGGGGCAGGCAGGGTGTAGATAGAGGGATGACAGGAAGGCTTCTAGTAGGCATACGTGCACAAGACTGTTGTGGTCAGACATTCCATCCACCAGACTGTCTGAAAACTTGACATTCAGGGTAAGGCTAACAGGTCTAAAGTAGATTTAAACAGGAGCTGTACTGGAATTGGGCTCATAGCTATTTACAACCTACTTCCAGCTATCGACATCCATGGGCATTCCATATAACAGGTTGGTTGGCAAACTCCAACTAGTAGGCCTCCCTTATTCAGGTGTAGAAGCAAAATGAAAGTAAAATAAATCTTTCCGTCTATCTTTATATCTCAATAAAAATACATTGTAGAGCAACGGAAAGGTGTATCATTCAGACACGGAAGGATAACTGCTAGTGGCCTTTATAACTTAACATTGTTCAGGGAGTTCTCTTTTTATGGACTAGTTAATACAAGAAGATATGAATCACTTTAAAATTAAGTCACAGTGAAAAATAAGTACACAACAATATATTCAGTAGGATTCTGACTCTATCCATGTCAAAATGTGTGTGTAAGAGAGGTGTATATTCATGTTTAACTGGGAGGAAATGTATGAATTATGTAATTACTATATCTGAGTAAAGGATTTTGGATGACTTTCATTTTCTCTTACATACTTATCTACGGTTTTAAATTTCCTATAATTGCCACATTTTTTCTTTGTAATAAAAATCTAATAAAGATTTAAAAATAAATGAATAAAATAGAGTAGCATGCAGAAAGCTCCTCATGGGCTGCTTCCAAATGTTGTATTTCTATTCAACATTCAAGGTTTTCCATATTTCAAATCTAATTGTCACTTCAGTCTTACCTTCATTACTCTCTTAAAACATGCTAAATCAAGTTCTCATTTTGGCTAAAAGCCTCTAGCCAGGGCACTGTAAACTTACAGAAAGGAAAGAAAAAAAAACATATAAACAATTTTATGTTATTTTATCGTCAGATAACTTATATTCAGTATTACCTCAGAGAGACTCTATTTTTCTATACATGACTTGGCCTGTCCATCTCCTTATCAAAAGGTTTAGTTTTATTTAAGTATTTCATGTTAAGGGAAAAGCTCTCTTAGAATCATCTAGTGATTTCTTTTTATCCATCCATACCTATATATAAACTCCTTCTTCCCATGATATATCCCAGACCATGTGATCCCTTAGCCATAAGTCTTCTATATATCACCTATGATTTTCTTCATACCTTGGTTTCACTTGTTCTCTCCCCATCTGACAGCACTTGTGTAAAGCAGTAAATCAGATGTCCCCATCAGAGATCATCTCCCTCCTTAGGCATCCTAGGACACCTTACCCCTCTAACTTTTTTGCAATTATTTTCCCCCCACTGCACTGCTGTGTAACACTTTTGGAGGGCAAAAGGCTACATTTCTCTGTGTTTTCAGGTTTGCACATAGCTGGTCATACAGTATCAATGAATACCCATTAAAAAAAGTAAAATCGAGGTTACATAAATGAAATGTGGTCCTTTGGAAATGTGCCAGGGAGCCCAAAGTAAGTGTCTGACTCAAGGAAACAGGGCTGCAGAGACCCAGGAAGAAAAGGAGAGAGGGCACAAACACTTTTACCTTCTTCACAATTTTGCCTTAGGCTCAACCCAAGGTAACATGAATGGTAGAGACAGGACCCTGAAATTGCAATCGATCCCTAACACATTAACTGGAAATTACTCCATTCACTGCAAATAATGAGAAAGAATCACCAGAGCCAAAGCAAAGCTAAGTTACTTCCTTTTCCTAGAAATAAAGTAACCAAGAGTTATGATAGTAACAGAAACAGAATAGAGGGGAAAAAGGCATTTCCTTTTCCATGTTCAAATGCATTCTTCTCTTTGCTATAAAAGGAGGAATAAATGGGGGTTTGTTGAAAGCTATGTGAAGAACACATGTGATTTCTTCCAAATAGATACAAAGGTGTATACATCTACACACATTCTCCCCTTTTTATAGTACACCTCTGCAACAACTCAGTAGTAGTACTTGAGATTATAGAGACAAAAAATCAGAGATGTCATCAGGTCTGAAATTCCACCCATGCATTAGGTTCAGTCACACCAGATCATGTGATCATTCAGCTACTGCTATATTACTAGAGTGTTCAGTAATAGGTCATTCCTGCCTGACTACAAGTTTCTCAAGGGAAGCCCTATGTCCATTTTATCTCTATGTCCCAAATCCCTACCTTGCAAAATAGTGAAAAACAAGAAATGATTGAATGAGTGAATACAGTATTGAGCCATTCTAATAAATCAAAAGTTTTATTCTGCCTATATGGTATGTAAAATGTTCCATTCTACCTATTTCACTCAGAATCATGTTTTACTCTGAAAACACAAAGCAGGAAGCTGATCTCTCTTTAGATTATTGACTGCAGTTGTCAAGAGTTCTGTTCGGCTTCTGACACTCCTTGTGGTTCTTTAATGGCACAATTTGATGATCTCTTTGAACTTCTCTTCTTACTGTTAGTTCCACTTGGTTGACACCTCTTGCTCATTGATGGATCCTGGGAGCAACAGATTCTAGGCTATTGAATTTAGGTTGCTTGCTTCAGTCCAGATCAGTTCCTGACTTGAGGATGGAGGCTGCTTTTAAAAACACACTTTTGTAGATTCTACCTTTGAAGATGGTTTCATTACATTAGGAAAGAGTTCACGTAATGGCATTTCAAAACTTTTCCAGGTGATAATATTTCAATAGTTAACTTCTTGAGCTGCGGGAGGCAGATATTCATAACAATACAAGATTTACCCAAGGAAACAACGCTGCAGAAATGCTGACATGAGCAAGGGAGGTGTGAGCCCAGGCATATAATACAGAAGTTATATTTACCATTAAAGATGGAAATATTCGTAACATTCCTCAAAACACACTGCACATGTTCTGATATTACCAGAGGTAATTTAGGGGCAGTAAAAAGTATACTTCTTTAACATTGATTCAAGTATGTAAAGTTTCTTCTTTTTGAATTATCTTTGTATCAAGGAGAAAGTTATTTTCATCTTGTCTTTATGGCAAGAGATACTACTAGTTCAATGTAAAATACCAATATATTCAAACTTCTTTGGTATGGCACATAAATGAAATATGTCAAGAATACTAAAATATCAAGTCAATATAGCAAATGACACTTGGTTATGACAAAACCATGGACGTGGCAATAAATGACAAATTTGGAAAATTGATCAGGAGCAATGGATAAAAATATCAGGTAATCAATCTCCCAGAAATGTATTTCTGATTGATTAGGAGTGGGGAGAGAATTGGCAAGGGCAAAAAATTTAAGTGGTATCACATTTCTTAAGAAAAATGTCCCTTTTGAGGTCTCAGAACTGTTGGGGCAAGTTGATGGAGAAAATTAGGGAAGAATGAATAAGAAAATGGATTATCTCAGAACCACTGAAATACCCTATCTATAGCACACCAACATATATATAGTCAGGATTATCCAGAGAATCAGAACTAACAGAATATTCATTCCTTCAATTTAAGGAATTGGCTTATGTGATTATGAAAGATGACAAGTCCCAAGATTTGCAATTAGCAAGCTGCAGACCCAGGGAGAGCTGATGATGTAAGGTCCAGTCCAATGACCAGCAGCCTCCAGACCCACGAAGGGCTGATGTTTCAGTTTGACTTGAAAGCAGGAAAAAAAACTGATGTCCCAGCCTGAAGACAACAAGGCCAAAAAAGTTCCCCTTTATGCTTCTGAAAGTCAGCCTGTTTATTCTATTCAGGGCTTCAGCTGGTTGGATGAGGCCCACCCACTTCAGAGACAACAACCTGCTTTATTCAGTTTACCAATTCAAATATTAATCCTATCCAGAAACACCCTCATGACAACACTGGATAACAGATAATGTTTGTCCAAATGTCTGGGCACTCCATGACCCAGTAAAGTTGACATAAAAAATTAACCATCATTTTTTTTTAAGGTTTTATTTATTTATTTGACAGAGAGAGAAAGAACACAAGTAGGGGAAACAACAGGCAAAGGGAGAGCAAGAAGCAGGCTCTCTGAGCAGGGAGCCTGACTCAGGGCTCAATCCCAGGACCCTGGGATCATGACCTGAGCCAAAGGCATACGCTTAATGACTAAACCACCCAGGTGCCCCAAAATTGGTAGTTTCATTCCCTGATTTTTAATCTTTCTTTCTCTTACATATTGCTTGACATATGTTGAAAGTTCAAGGCAGGTTTGCTGAATAGAATGGCAAATCTCCCAAGTTTGCAAATTTCTGTGTGCTTGAAATTTTTCCTTGCTGCCATCACCTATGTTCCTCCTAGCTTGTGTCTGCTTTCTCTCTGCCTTCAGATGGGTCCACTCATTGTGTGCTACCTTTCTGTACAGCCCAGCCTCTGGCAGAGTCTCCTCAGGAGTTCTACAAAGAAACTTGTGTCCTTAGGAGAGCAGGTTTGAAATGGTGACATTTATTTAGGTCAAATTTTTGAATCATTGAGAATATCATTCATAAACAAATCAACCAACAAGGACATGGTCACATTTACAATGTTTGCCTGCAATTGGAAGGCCTTGTGTTAAGTCAAAAGAAGAATAAAAAAGAATTCTAAGAAGTATCACTTAAAATGGATTTTTTTTTAAACAAAGTGAGATGAATTTCAGGAAAGTGGCTTCGGCTCAGGTCATGATCCCAGGGTCCTGGACTGAGCCTCGAATCGGGCTCCCTGCTCAGCGGGGAGTCTGCTTCTCCTTCTCCCTCTGCCCCTCCCCCTGCTTGTGCTCTCTCTCTCAAATAAATAAAATCTTAAAAAAAAAAAAACAAGAAAACACCACTTTCCTCTATGCCTTATTATTACAGGACAAAAGGCCCCCCTCCCCGAAAAATCAAATGAAGCTAAAACCAATCGTAGCTGGATAGGAAGACCATGTAATAACAAACCTGACTCTTGATTTTGGCTCAGGTCATGGTCTCAGGGTTGTGAGATTGAAGCCCACATAGGGCTCTGCACTGCAACCCTCTTCTCCCTCTTCCTCTGCCCCTCCCCTGCCCTCCCTTAAAAAAAAAAAAATCAAGAAATGGTAACAATATCATAAACAACTAAAGATCTATTGATTTGTTTGAATAGCCAGGCAAACTCATCCAAAAAACTGAATACATCCAAGAGCCTATAAATATTCTTTCATCTCTAGAATGTTGGTTGGAATGTAGATGAATGCATGAATTAATTCCAATGAAAACAAAGAAAAAAGTATAGAAACATAAAATGTTTAAGAGATTAAATAGCTGGTAGGTAATTCTCAGTAATTTTATCCTATTTTGTACCTTTTACAAACACTATTTTACAATGAACAAGAAATCTTAGAAAACTTAAGTGATTGTTCTTAGTTTTGAGAAAACTATGATTCAAATGGGAAGGCAAATATATCCTATGACAATGAACTCACTTGAGCACTATCCTCAAAGAAGTTTTCTCGTGAATTTTCACCCACAATCTTCTCAATGGCATTGTATGTGAATTATGTTAGTATTTATTTGAATACCAAATTCATCAAAAAGACATGTGGACTGGCAAACTACATTTATGTCATAAAAGTATGAGGAGATATAGTCCCATAATTTTTTTTTCCTCTTAAGTTATCCTTAGGTAAAACTTAGAGCTTGTACATTTCATCCCTGATGTGTATTATTAAATGCTCTTCTCAGAGGAAAGAGATTTGGGATTGAAGTCCATAGGATGAATGTAGAAGATGGTATATTTTCTTCTTTTAACCATTGAATTTGTATAGGGAGTACTTAGAGAAAAAAATTAACACTCAGTAACATAATTTTATGCAATTCACAGAAGTCTTTTGAAGACATTTTCTCATTCACATTTTTAGTGTCTGACTGCCCAGTAACACAAAATAAGTGACAAGGTAGGTATTTCTACTCTATCTGTTCTTAAAGTGTATATATTCTCACTCGAATGAAGCTTGTAGATCTCTGGACATATAAAAGTTTGAGGGGCTAGTTCACTTGGGGATTGTAGTTATTAACTTTTATTTTTATTCCTGACATGAGTTTCAATAAATAAACAAGTGATTTTTAATACTAAGTCAATAGTTACGAAACCTAAACATCACTGAACAAATGCAGCGTTAGATGATGTCCATCATGTGGCAAGGTTTCTAAGACTTGAATAATAGGACTATTTTTTACAGAGGGGGAAAAAAAACCCCACATATTGTGAGTTGATTTAAAACACTATAAAATTATTTAAATACATGCAAACATTATTTCAGATATAAAACCCTTATACTCACTATAAAACTTTAAAACTGAAACAAAATCATGCATTAAAAATACAATTATAGGGACGCCTGGGTGGCTCAGTTGGTTAAGCACCTGCCTTCAGCTCAGGTCATGATCCCAGGTTCCTGGGATCAAGTCCCACATCGGGCTCCCTGCTGAGCAGGGAGCCTGCTTCTCCCTCTGCCTGCCACTCTCCCTACTTATTCTCTCTCTCTCTGACAAATAAATAAAATCTTTAAAAAAATACAATTATAAAAGAAAAAATCATTAATGTGGGAGATGAGGTTGTGTGCAGCTGGTGATCCAGTGTTTTAGATAGAGTATGATAGTGGACAGTTTCCTTTGAATTTTGCATGACTATGCTATGGATACCATGTAATGAGTCAGATTTTATGCTATTGTTTTATGTTCCAACTACAGAGAAATCTTCATTCTGAGAGAACGCAAAGATGTCAGTTTGTTGTCATTTAATGGGAACATACAATTTACGTACTATGCCTCACTTTTCAATTAACTTAAAAAAATAATTTCTACATGGTACCCATAAATATGTAACATTAGATATTAAAAAAAATAAAGAGAGAGAGCATACATAGTAAAAATGGTTTCATAAGTAGTACCTAGTATATCTTTATTTAGGATTCTTGCATGCCGATATTTTCAGAAAAAAAAAAAATCTCACCATTGAATGTCCATTTAACTTTGTGTAATCAACATTTTCCAAACTTTTTGTGTTTTAAATCATAAAGTATTTTTTTAACATTTTAACCTCAGTTTTTATTTTTTCTTTTTTTAATTACGTTATGTTAATCACCACACATTACATCATTAATTTTTGATAAATCATAAGGTATTTTTAGTAACATGCCCAGCAACACAGTTTGAGAAATGCTATTATTAGGCTGTCAATTAATTTTAGGAATCACTTTTACATAATTGTTTTTATTAAAATGCATTATTTCATGTATCTTGTTCAGTTATAGTAAACACCAAGGATGAAATATATTAAGTGCGTGAAATTAAGTAAATAAAACCAGTGGGAAACGATAAGAACACACACTTTTTTTTTTCTCTCTTCCTTTTTCTTTTTAAGAGAAAACAGCTTGTTGTATTTACACCATTAAGTAAACAGATATTATCATCATACTTTACCATTTAAAAATACAGTTTTATCTGCAATCAGTAAATTTAAAAATTTTTAAATCTAATATGATACTGTCAAAAGGAAGTTTTTATAGAAATTATTTAAGTGTATTGGCAATTGTGATCAAGGTAAAGCATTACATATACAACAGTGAAGTTCTATTTTAGTAAATGTTGCTTTAGTTCTGTGTATGAAAAATAATTGAGGTAAGATATGAAGGACAAGTGAAAAATATAAATGTAAAATATAGTATTTAACAGTGAATACACCAGTAGGGAGGGGAGAAGAAATGCTTAAGGCAAATTATTAGAAAAGGGTGTTTGTAAAGTGTGAGATAATACCCACAGCAGGAGAAAGAGTGCAGATGTTTAAGAATGTAAAGAAAGGTCTTGATGGATATAGGTCACAGAAAAACTGTATGAAAAAATATGGCCAGTTGTGCTTTGAAGAGCCTAGTGAGTGGCCAGACCCCTACTAAATACTCTGCTGCTTAGGTCCCTTTATTGCTGAGGATTTCTCTTATACCAAACCAGTTTCTAAACTTTAACTCCCTGGACCAGTTCTCCAGTATTTCTTGAGACTCTTTTTAATTCATTGAGGCTGAAAGTCAAATTGGAAGAGGAAATTTCCTCACTTGCACGAGTATCTTTTCCACTTCAAGTCTCAAAGTGGTATTATTTCTTCCACATTACACTCTTCTTCCTAAAAATAGATACTGAGCTATAACCAGTTTTCCATACCAGGTGTCTTAACTTCCTTATATAGTTTATCTATTACTCTATTTAAAATATTCTGGGGGGTAGATTTTTTCCATTCTGGCCCTGTTGGAAGCTAACTCTGAGGATCAGAAGAAAGTATGAAACAGCGGAAATCACCAATCTTGAAATTGTACAGTGAAGGTTTTGATAAAGGTTAAGACTTAATAGATACATATAGAAGGAATAGCTAACAGGTATGAGGGGATGACAGGAGAAAATGCCTTCCTGGAAGTGATAATAATATAAGTCTCAAAGCATTAGTGGAGACTGCATTGGTAAAAATATAAAAAAAAAGAAATTTAGGTTTATTTGTATTTTTCTGGAGAAGAGGAGGCATTTGGGTGTGATACCAAATTCATGTAGTCCTTACAAAAGCAGGCAGATTTTACGCCTAGTCTATATCAGTCCTAGACTATACCTAGTCCTAGATACCTAGTCCTAGTCTATACCTAGTCCTCGTCTATACCTAGTCCTCATCTATACCTAGTCCTCGTCTATACCTAGTCCTAGTCTATACCTAGTCCTCGTCTATACCTAGTCCTAGTCTATACCAGTCTAATGCAATTGTGCTAAATAATAATCAGAAGTTTTCCATTTAAATGTTATTAAGTATCTCAAAGTACATCAAAGTGGTAACTATTTTATATGCCACAATGTTGTTTGGTAAAATTGTATTTCTTCTCTCTTCTTCCATTATACCACCAAAACTTCAGGTACTCCTACTTGCAAGATGCTTAAATAGTGCATCCTGACATGCAGAGAGGTCTCTTTTCTCTTTTAGGCCTCCTCCTTTTTTTTATTGTGGTAAGAATATTTAATATGAGATATACTCTGGACAAAATTTTAAGTGTGAAATACAATATTGTTAACTATAGATACAATATTGTACTTCGAATCTCTATAGGTCATTCATCTTGCATAACTAAAACTGAACAACTTTTTATTTCTCCTCTCCCCACGGCCCCTTACAATTACCATTCTACTCTTCACTTCTGTGAATTTGACTATTTCGAATACATCATATACACAGGATCATACATTACTTGTCCTTCTTTGACTGGCTTATTTCACTCAACATAATGTCCTCAAGGTTCATCCATGTTGTCGCATATTGTATAATTTCTTATGTTTTATGGCTGAATAATATTCCATTGTGTATGTATGTGTATGTGTATATATATAGATATGTATCTCACATTTCCTTTGTCTAGTCATCTGTAGATGGATATTGAGATTGTTTCTATTTCTTGGCTATTGTGAATAATACTTCAATGAATATAGGAGTCCAAACACTATATATACATGATTAACAGGTAAATGAAAACATACTCAACATCACTAATCATTAGGGAAATGCAAATCAAAACCACAATGAGGTATCATCTCATAATTTTTAGGATGGCTTAAAAAAAAAAAAAAAGACAACAGAGCTGCCAAGGATGGAAAAATTAGAACCCTTGTATACTGTTGGCAGGAATGTAAAATGATGTAGCTGCTATGGAAATCAGTATGAAGCATCCTCAAATGATTAAAAACTGCCATATTGGCCAGCAATCCCATTTCTGGATATTTACCTGAAAGAACTGAAGTCAGGATCTCAAATAGGTAAGTTCCCTTCTTAGTACCTTATCATTAGATTGATATCATCTCTATTTAGAGATTCTTCATAAACAAACGAGCAGAGAATTGGCTCCTTTCTTTCTCTCTTTCTCATTTCTCTCTCTGAAAAATTTCCTTCTCCTTAGAGGGTGGGAAACAAGAAATTGGATGTGAAGAAAAAGGAAGAAATTGGACTTTTAAAGACAAAAATCAGATTCCACTTCTCTCCCAATTTACTGCATTGTAGGTAGTGTTTCTCTGCAGGGAGTTCACACTCAGAACCAATACTAGAGGCCAAATTAGGAGAGGAGATCCATTCATCAAGCTATTAAATAGAAACAAATGTTTTATCAAAATCGTAAGCACACTTTACTTCACTTCTGTTTCCTGGATTCTCATGTCTACCTTGAAACTTTTGTATGAACTCATGCTCTTAAATCTCTTTTCATAGAATGTACGTTTTCCTTATAGTACATAAAAACTCAAAGAATAAATAAGTTCAGAAAGGCAGAAATCAAGGCAAGATTTCCCACTGCTCACCTATCAGAATGAGTCTTTTTTTTTTCTTTTCAAAATTTCTAAAGGCTCAACAGACATTACAACTGTCAGACTCCCATTAGACAAATTGGCCATAATGTAAATAAATAGTTTTTCACCCTTGAAATTCTAACATTCAGCAGAAACAAACTTTAAAAGCCACAAAAGGAAAAGCTGCCCTGAATTAATGATGGGGTCTTCCAACATATAAATAAAATCATGTTTAGATGTGGAGTACTTCCTCATATAGCATGCAGATGAAATTAGAATTAAGACTACAAATCAAAAAAAAAAAAAAAAACCCCACACACAACAAAACAAAAAAACACTACAAACCTGAAATATGAAAAGTCCTTAGGAACACCTGATTCAGATGTTTTTATATTCCTTGAAGTCCTTAGGACTCTATAGGGAGCCCTAATATCTACCTAATTATTACAAATTCCCAAGAGATATTAAAATTTGTAATTGGATAATGAGAAATTGGAATTCCCAAGAATTCTCAGGGGTTTCTGGAATTATAAATTATTATTATAAATTATTCCATATTTTCATAGCATTTTTAAAATGTTTTAAATATAATGAGAAACAAATTGAGGGTTCTAGAGGGGTGGGGGGTGGGGGGATGGGTCAAGCCTGGTGATTGGTATTAAAGAGGGCACGTATTGAATGGAGCACTGGGTGTTATACACAAACAATGAATCATGGAACACTACATCAAAAACTAATGATGTAATGTATGCTGATTAACATAATAAAATAAAATTTAAAAAAGAAAAAGAAATAAAAAGAAATAAAAAGAAAACATAATGAACAGCTACAAAATAAACAGTGACTCTTTTCTATGACAGGATTATATTAAATATTTCAGGGGAGATTTTGTAAAACAATTGATATAAAACATACAAATGCTATTGCTATAAACAAGTATGTTATGACAAAATTGCATATTTAAATAGTATGCAAAATAAACTCTGCCTGATAGAGATATTTGATAATAGAAACATTATATAAGGGAAAATAATCACTAAATGAATGCCAATTAAAATAATTTAAAATTATAATAGCACAGGTATTTAATATTGAAAAGTTAGCATCCTTATAAATGAAAGTTTAAAACACATAAAGCTTATTCTATCCTACAGTCTTAATTATTGTTTCACAACTTTCCCAGATGTTGAAAAAATTTCTTTCATTTTGCATTGATGTTGGGTGTACTGTTATGAGCTCACCCAAAATCTGCAAGTTGGGTGTTATGTTTCATATAAGCTCATTTCCTTTTTTAATAATAAACATATTTTGTCTACTTGTCTTGATTTTTATTTGGCTCTTAAAATCTGTATTTCTTTTTCTACTTCACATTTTAGATCAGTTTCTAATTTCAATTTGGAGTATTGCACATCAACATTCATATGTTCCCTTTGCATTTCTTCTTTCAAAGATCAATAGTATATAGTGAATATCCAAACACTGGAAAACCCCAGTGAACATTATTGGGTTGTGTTTAAATAATGCAACATGCAGAATATCTAGCAAAACTAACAGCACTTCACATAATTATGCATTGAAATGATCAATGTAAACATTCATTTGCCTACAAAAAGTTGTTATTTCTTGGAACACCACTCAAAGGATTTGTTTAAAATGTACCATATGTCTAAACTTATTAATATTTAATATTTTTGCATGAATGACTCACCTTTGGCAGAAGCAGATAGCATCATAAACATTTACTATTACATGGCAACAGCTACAAGAAGATTAAATAATCAGATGGCTATAGCTTATTTTTTATGTATTTCTATCCTGATTGCCAGAAATGTACACTCTATTCCTTAATTCCACCCATCCATATTTCTTCTCTGGTTTCTACTTAATGTTAATCAATTCCTTCAATCCAGTGACCTCTCCATGCTAACTCTGCAGTTTTTATTTTCTGAGTATAATTATGATATATATTTTTTCTTCTTATCCCCAAATAAACAGCTCCTCAGAAATGAATAGGTTAGTACCAAATGACAAAATATTTGCGTGATCCAAGCCCCAGGGGGAAAAAAAAAGAGTTTGGTGAAAAAAAAAAAATGAAGAGAAATAAACTTATAGATTCATGGAGCTCAGTGATATTTAAACAGGATGAGTCCTCCCTCCCACCCAATCATGCCTTTAAACATATTCAAACTGCTGGAAACTAAAGACAATGAAAAAAACCTAAAAACAAAAAATAACACTATCAGGGAACAACAGCCCTAATGACTAATGATTTTGCATCAAAAACCTTAAAGGATGGAATAAAGTGGTACAATACTTTTATAGTGCTAAAAGAAAAGAAAAAAAAAAAAAGGAAGTCAACTCAGAATTCTATATCCAGTAAAATTATACTTCAAGAATGAAGCTGAATAAAGGTATTCTCAGATGAAGAACAAAATAATTTGTTGCCAACTTGTTCTAAAATAATCACTAAAGGAAATTCTTCTGACAGAAAGAAAACTGGGATACTAGCAATACAGTGAAAGCAACAGGAATGGTTAATATTTGGGTAATTATGATAGATTATTCTTCTCTAAGATCTTTAAAATGTTTGACGGTTGAAAGCAAAAAAATGATAATATTGTCTGACAAGGTTTTTAATGTATGTAACCCTTAACTTATAAGAAACTATAATATAAAGCAAAGAAACTAAAGAAACTATATGGTAGGGAGATTTCTATATCCCACTTGAAGTAATAAAATGTTGCTACTAATGGTACTGTAAAAACATTAAGAATCTATATTGTGATCTCTAGAGTAGTCCGTAAAAATAGCATTAAAATGTTATATTCAAATATACGATAGGAATACTAAAAATGTTAACATGTGCCAAAAAAAGGAAAGTAAAAACAAAAAAAGGGTCAAAACAGAAAAGTAATAAAATTATAGACTTAATCCAAACATACCAACAATTGCATTCAATGTAAAGTATCTAAATATACCAATTAAAAGAGATTATGAGAATGCATTAAAAAATATGACCCAACCATATGTTGCCTACAAGAAATTCACTTCAAATACAAGGATATAAGCAGGCTAAAAGTAAAAGCCTGGAAAAAAGACACACCACACCAATACTAATCAAAAGAAAGCCAGAGTGGCAATCTTAATATCAGACAAAGTAGATTTTCAGTTAAACAAAACTACTAGAAATACAGGCATTACAAAATGATAAAAGAGTCAATTTACCTAGAAAACTTTATCTCAACTGTGTATATAACTTACTATAGAGCTTTGGAGTATACCTAGAAAAACTGACAGAAATGAAAGGAGAAATGGGCAAACCACAACAATATTGGAGGCTTCAACATTCAACATTCTTATCCAGTAAAAACCAAGATTAATATGAATTGATACTCATAAAATCAACAAGGACATAGAAAAATAAACTATATCTGATTGACATTCATAGAGCACTCCACTGAGCAAAATATGCATTCAAGTGTACATGGAACATACATCAAGATGGATCACATCATGGATCATAAAATCTTAATATATTTAAAATGACAGACCTCATATAAATTTTAATCTCTGATCTCAATGAAATTAAACTAGGAACAAGTAACAGTCACTTACCTTGTTGGAGACTTTGTATCAACTCTTCCTTTTAAAGCTTCATTCATGTAAAACAAGTTTTCCATTGTAATACATAAAGACTCAAAAGCCCTCCACAAAATATTACCAAATAGGATTCACCATATGTATAAAGAATTGTACACCACAACCATGTGTGGTCTATCATAAGAATGCAAGGCTTGTTTAATATTTAAAAACAAACATATCCTAGTATAGGCATAGTCTAAAGAAGAAAATCCACATACTCGTATCGATTCATGGCAAAATAGCATTTGACAAAATTAAACTTCCACCGCTAATAAAAATTCTCAGCAAATTAGAAACAAAGACAACTTACTCAAACTTGATAAAGGGCATCAACAACAACAAAAAGAAAAAGGAAATCTGCCAATCTCACAATGGTGAAAGACTAAATGCTTTTCCCCTAAATTCAGGAACAAGGCAAGGGTGACAATTCACACCAATCCTATTATACATACTATTCCTATAAAATAGGAATAGCTCTAGCCAGCTCAAGATGATAAGAGAATAAAATAAAAGGAATACAGATTTGAAATGAAAAAATAAAACTGTCCTTACTTGTAGATGACTTGATCATCCAGGGTATAAGGAGAAAATCCCCAAGAGACTAAAAACAAAACAAAACAAAATAATAAAACCTCCCAGAATAAGTGAATTTAGCAAAAGTGTAGGATACAAGGTCAACACACAAAAATCTATTATATTCTATGTACTAGCAAAGTAATATACAATTGTAATCTGAAATTCAAAAGCAACATTGTAAATATTTAAACACTTTAAAATGTTTAAAACAGTTTCAAAGTGAAATACTGATGTATAAATACATAAGACATATAAAGGAACTGTATTCTCAGAACTGAAACACAGTGATGAAATAATCAAAGACAACCTTAAAAAACGAAGATGTATATTGTGTTAATGCATTGGAAGACTCGACCTGGTAAAGATGTCATTTCTCCATATTTTTTTTTTTTACAGATTTAATTCCAATAGAAATTACAGCAATATATATTTATAGATATAGAGAGACACCTTCTAAAATTTATCTGGGAGTGTGTAGGAGGGACATCACCAACATGGTGAAGTAGGGGACCACAGCCTCCATCCCTCCACAAAGAATAACTATTAGATAGCTATCCACAAACGATAATAGCTCCAGGAGAGCTCAGGTGTCCACTTAAGAAGCTTCAGAAACACAGGGGCACAAAGAACGTGGTAAAAACTGCACCAAAAGGTCGGAAGCACAGTTTCAATTTGTCTGCATCATTCCATCCCAAAGGGTGGCTCTGCTTGGCAACAAGGGGAACGCCCAAACCCCAGAGAGTTCCCTTCACTGGGAAAAAGAGAGCAGGGGTTGCAGGGCACAGCATCAGAACCCACTTCAGTTTCGCCCCACCCAGAAAGAGACCGCCACAGCTGAGCTACCCAGGGATGGCTAGGAACAAGGAAGAAAGTGGATGCTTCCGTACCGGCCTCAGAGCGGGAGGCGCCCCCGATGCCAGTGGTCTGCTCTGCAAAGGACTTCAACAGCTCTTTCTGCTGAGGACCTCAACAGCCCTGACCCGTGCTCAAACACCTGCTGCAGCTTTCGTCCTTGCTTTCATCCTTAAGGACCTCGCTGTGGACGGCAGGGACTTCTTGGCAGAGAACAGCAGCAGTTGGGTGCCACTGAGGAAACCAATGCCTAGCGCAGCCGCCACAGATGCCTGTAGCTTTGGCGGCTGAGGGCTCCACAGGTTTTCACTTGTTTACAGATATTAGCTGCCTGAGTCTCTACCTGCTCCAATCCTTCTCCTCCTCCTCCTCTTCCTCCCCAGCTGCCCCAGCCAAAGCCATCACGGACGCCCTGGGGCCAGGGTCCGCCTCCTCAGCCATCCTCACAGCTAGCTTACGTTTCTTTCGTGAGCACCGTAGGCGCCCTCAGCTGCTCAGTACCCGGATGTGGCGGGATTTCCACACCCTCCTCCCGGCCCCCACGGCCACGCGCATGCGCACAATTAATGTGCGCAAGTTTACGCCAACAGCCGGAGCCCCACAGGTGTTCCTGGGCCCAGATTTGGCCCTGAGTCCCGTCACTGGCCTGTGCTGTTGTGGGTGCCCACAGGTAGCGCCTGTAGCTCTGCATCTGCGTACAACACGGCCTGACTTCTGTCACCAGCCTCTGCTGCTGTGCACAAGCCCACAGCTAATGCCTGCAGCCTCAGGAGTGCACAGCAATAGCCAACGCCCAGCAGCTACTGTTGCGTCTGGATCTAGTCATCACTCCTTGTTGGCTCCTAACTGGTCCCTGTACGTGGAGGATAAGGACAGAAGAAAGAGGCAGAGCACTTCAGACGGGTAGGTGGCAATTTTAATAAGCAAGGGAACTTACTCGTGAGGTTAGTCTCGGGCAGCCGCAAGACGAGTAAATCTGCACACCGCCGGCCAGAATCTTAAGTTTATATAGAAGTCTTTTTTTTTAATTTTTTTTATTTATTTGACAGAGAGAGAGCACATGGCAGGCAGAGGGAGAGGGAGAAGCAGACTCCCCGCTGAGTAGGGAGCCCGATGCGGGGCTCGATCCCAGGCCCTGGAACCATGACCTGAGCCGAAGGCAGACGCTTAACGATTGAGCCACCCAGGCGCCCCTATATAGAAGTCTTAATGCGGTTCCGTCGTGTATTCAGTGCAGGTCATCTAAAAAAACCCATTACTCTTTAAGGGCTATAGCCGTGAAATGGCTCCAGCTGTGGGAAGTGGGCTGAACTTACAGGACTGGGGAGTGGGTAAGGAGGCTCCAGTTTCCCAGTTGCATCTCACAGGTTAATAGAAGGTCACATCCTCTCGATGAACTTCTCTAACACTTTATCCCTTATGGCTGGCTCTTACAATTTCATATTGCCCACGCCCTCCTTTTCCATAGTGTATCCTGAGAGGTCAGCAAGCAGTTCACTGGCATGGAGGTGGGTTGTTTGCAACTGTCTGGCTGCACCATACTGCTGGCACATCCCATTGCAAATTCCAGTATAGTACAAAATGATCCACGGTGAAACTTGGGGCAGTAGCTCTCTCCTGTGATTTCCATACCTTTACCATGTCGGGTGTCTTATTAGGGGTTCCCAGTCTGGCATATGGGTAGCAGGCCCCACTGGTTGATTATTTGAATGTATTAAAGGCTGGGGCAGTACTTTAGTCCACCTGGTCCAGGTGGTTTTACTTGTTAGTAATTTAATCTGCTGCTTTAATATTCCTTTCTTTCTAGCAGTCATGATGCTTACAGGTTGTAAGGGAGATGAAACCAACATTAAATGTCGTATTCTTTTGGTCAGTCTTGTGTACCATGACATTTAAGATATGACTCCTGATCACTGTCTATTTGACAAGGGTATCTGTACATGGTACTTAACGTCTCTAATCCCCGAATGGTGGTAACCTGGTTTGCACAGCAACAGGATAAGTCTTGGGTTAGGCCAGATTCAGTGTCCACACAAACCAAGGCATACTTAGAACCCTCCTTCAGAGGGAAAGGGTCAATGTAATCAATTTACCAATTCTTTGTTTGCTGGGAACTCTGGTGGATGATCCCAGATTCCTTTGGCAGTTGCCTCAGGTGTTGTTTAGAAAATAAAGGATATGCTGTTATTGCGTTAACCAAGTCACTGTATTTCCAGGTCAATTCAGCATCCTTGGCAATATGTCATCCCATCTGGGTGCTGTGGTGGCCATTCTCCCCATGTATCCAATCTGTTATACCTACTGGAAGGTCGGTTGCCAGGGTTCATATTTGGGCTAGGGCACCAGCTTGCTGAGGGTCAGGTGGTGTCAGCGCCCTGTGAGACAGGACATGGCAAACAGTGAGAACTGCCTCAGGTTCTTGCAAGAGAACACAGGTGTCCTTCCACTTATCCTGATCCACAAAGGCTTATTCAGGATCATCCATTCCTCAAAGGGAAGTTCTTACAATATGTTGTTCCTTAAAGCTGTCTGGTCACATCTGATTCTATGTATAGTTTTAAATATGACATTCCAGTCAAATCCTTGGTAATATAATCAATGTTCCTAATCGTTTCCTGCTACAAAGAGAACAGAACCTTATTGAACTTTGCAAATAATTATTTTACCATGAAAATAAAAAATACACTTGTGACCAAATGGACCTAACAAACATATGAGATATTCCATCCAATAGCAGCAGAATACACATTCTTCTCAAGTAATCATGGAACATCCACCAGCAAAGATCATGTTAGGCAACAAAGTAAGTCTTAACAAATTTAAGAAAATTGAAATCATATCAAGTATTTTTCCCAGGAAGAGATTTGGAAAATTCACAAATATATTGAGGATTGAACAACATGCTCCTGAACAACCAATAGGTAAAAAAGAAAAGGGAAATCAGAAAGTAATTTGAAGGATGCCTGGGTGGCTCAAGTCAGTTAAGCATCTGCCTTGGGCTCAGGTCATGATCCCAGGGTCCTGGGATAGAGTCCTGCATCGCATCAGGCTCCTTGCTCAGCAGGGAGCCTGCTTCTCCCTCTTCCTTCTGCTCCCCCTGCTTGTGCTCTCTGTCTCTCTCTCTGACAAATGAATAAATAAAATATTTTTTTTAAAGTAATTTGAGATAAATGAAAATGGAAATGCAGCACACTAAAACTCATGTGATGTAGCAAATCAGTTCAAAGAGGGAAGATTATAGTAACAAATACCTATGCCAAAAATCATAAATAAGCAGCCTAACTTTACACCTCAAGGAACTAGAAAAAGGAGAATATAATAAGCCCAGAGTTAGTAGAAGGGAGGAAATAACAAAGATCGGATGGGAATAAATGGAATTGACTGGACAAACAACAGTAAAGGTTAATGAGACAAAGATTTTTTTTTTTTTAGAAAAGATATAAAAAAGACAAACCTTTAGTTAGACTAACCATGAAAAAAGAAAGACTGAAATCATAAAGAGGAAATATTACAACTGATGCTAGAGAAATGCAAAGGATCTAATGCTAACAAATTTGAGTCCTGGCAGATGAATAGGAGCGAGCTAGTAAGTACAACACAGGAAGGAATTACATGAGCAACAGAGAAAACAGGCTCACATTTTTGAAAGTGTGTCGCATTCAAGGAACTGCAAGTAATTCCCTGTAAGTAGATACATGGAGAAGTGGGGAAAGACAAACCTAATAAGGTATTTAGAGCCAGTTTATACTAGAATGTGTGTTTCATGTCAGGGGGAGTAAATATGATGTTTTGGTTCTGCCTTGATTAGTTCTGAAATTCAACCAAAATTTTCTCTGAAAATTCAGTAACCAAACCAGATTTAAACCTGCCATTTTTTTACTTATGGGTGTATTGGGACAGGGGTTGGGGGTGAGGGAAGAGGGTCAGGGAGATTGGGAAAACTGAAAATCTAACCCTGACCGTTTTTCTCCCTTGTACTTCCTGAGAGTCCTCTCTAGCCAAAATTTGGAAAATATTGCAGTAATAATTGGGTGGTGAATAAGGGGCTTTCAGAAAAGGCATTGTAAGACATTTATAATTTGGACAGAAAAATATTCTTCTCTTCAGTCAGTATTCACAGAAAAGGAAATCTCTGAAGAAGAAAAAATTAAAACCGCTGCCTTTGATTCAAGTAATCACCACTATATACCATTGCCATAGTGATGGGCATGTGACTATGGCAACTCAAGACATCTTTCATTTTTAGGTCAAGTGTGAAATGTTTAGGGGAAGTTTTCCCACTGTTCTGATCATAGCAAGGCAATGCAAAATAGGGCTGCCCAAAGGCCATTGTCAGGCAGGTACTTTAGCAGTGGACATTGACAAGTTATTTAATGAATAACAAACTTCAAGTTTTTTATTAGAAGAGAAATCAGCTATTTCAAACGTCCCTAGATCAGAGGTTCTATTACAGTGTTCTGCAAGAATATCCATGTATATCAAGTTCCCCAGGGATATTTATGCGTATAAATGTTCGATGATCTCTGCATCTAGACTTCCACCTGTGTGAGAGCTCACACTTGGTCTTATACATTCAAACTCTGGGCACACCTCTTTTTTTTTTTTTTTTTTTCTGGGCACACCTCTTACAGCACTGAATAGAAGACAACATTTGGGGAATTCTTGAAGATTTAAATGTTAGAGATAAAAGAAATGAGATGAGAGAGTTTATAAAGCTTGTCCAAAGTCATGTAGTCCTTCACAGGTCTCCTGAGAATTAAACTAAGTTACTTGATACAGTAACCAAGGGCATTCACCAATATTTTTATCACACCCCCTCCCCTCCCCACAACACAGCCCCTGCCTGCATTCCCAAGTGGACATTTCCTGTCTCTCATGGAGATTATTTATACCTCAAAGAAAAGATCACTTTTAACAAGTAACAAATAGTGAATGCAGATGTTTCAATTCAATTGGCTGTTCTGGAAAAGCACTAAGGGGTAGTGTGTGGGGGGGATGTCAAAGCAACTGAAATTACTGATGCTCAGAAATTATCATTTTGCCACCAGTTTCAAGTTTTGCTCACATTTAAGCTCTGACTGCAACTAAAGACCAGAACAATCATTTGAGAGTCACATTATCTTTTCCCTTTGGCCTCTTAAGGACATGCTAAGAATTTGAGAAAATGGGCACAGTTAGATATCCAGAAGAAGCAGGAAATAGAGAACAGGGATGAATTTAAAGGGTTTGAAGCGTCTAATCAAGAGATGACTCTTTTTTTTTTTTTCTAAGATAGTTGAATTGACTTTTTATATGCAAATTTGGATCAGGAAATCCCATTTATACCCTAATGAGGGTGTGAAGCTCCTAGGAGTTCTCATCAGCCATTGGACATTTGGCTTCCTGTAACGGAGAGTGAGCTCTGAGGTTTTTTTTTCTAATTCAAGTCAGATTGACAGAGTGTCTCCAGAAAAACCCTGCCCTGCCTAGAGCTAGGTGATAAATAATTAAGGTGTTGGGAGAGATATGGTGGCTCTCACCTGCTTGATCCCTTCAGATGCCAGCGGCTTTCAGACTGTAAGGCTCTGAGAGAATGTTCTTTTCTGATGACTTAGACCTAGGAGAGAATCAGTAGGAAGTAAAGCAATTATACTCATTGTGTAACTTAATGACACAATGTAATGTGTCTGCTAAGTGGATGTGAATATATGTGGGTTATTAAAGCAAGGTTATGGATCTGAAGAAAGCAATAACCAAACTCTAAAACATTTTTGATAATATTTAACAAGCTAATATTAAGCAGACTTTTAAGAATTTTCAAGCAACTTCATGTAATAAATGGAATTAACCGAAAAGAAACAGCAGCTCCAAAGAGTATCAGTCCAATCAATCTTTTTCTCATTTTGTAATAATTTATTTGTATTATTCTCTGAGACACTATGAACATATGTGTTTATTTCTGCTTTGATGTATTGAAATTCATTACCAAAGGGCTTTTTCTAAATATCCTCTGAAATATTTATATAAATTACAGACATAACAATATTGTTTATAAATTGGCTTTATTTTATTCTTTCTTTTTTTTTTTTTTTGTTCCCCTCCACCCAAGCCTTAGTAAGCTCTAATCACAGCATGTAATTGTTGTGCTTCTGTTAATGGGGACAGGGAGAAGATCTCAGGGTTTATAACTCTCCGTCTGTGCTGGAAAGTTGACATTTGTTGCATAATATAGTTTTTGTCAAAAAACGAAAAACTGCAAAGTGTGTATGTACAGGGTAATGTGACCTTTTTATATATTGATAGCATTCACTATTGCTGACTATATTGTGGATTGTTGATACCATACACTTGCCCTCTTCCGAACTGAGATTTTTGTTTTTTAATTTAACCCATAAGTAAAGAAAATACTATTCAATTACTTTTTAAATTTTTTTAATTATGGAAAAATACACAGAACTTAAAATTGATCATTTTAACCATGTTTAAATGTACAGTTCACTGACTTTAAATATACTCTCACGACTGTGCAACCATTAGCACCATCCATCTCCCGAATTTTTCTCATCTTGCAAGAGTGAAATCCTGTAACCATTAAAGAATAATACCCCATTCCTCTCTCTCCCCTGCTTCTGACAACAATCATTGTACTTTCTGTATCTATGAATTAGAATATACTAGATACCTCTTGTAGTGGAATCTTAGGTGGTATTTGTCCTTCTGTGACTGGCTTATTTCAACTAGTATAATGTCTTCAAGGTTCATCCCAATTACAGCATGTATCAAAATTACATTCCTTTTTAAGGCTGAATACTATTCCATGATAGGTTTTTACAACATTTTGTTTATCCATTCATCCACTGATGGATATTTAGATTATTTCCATCTTTTGGCTAATGAAAATAATGCTACTATGAACATGGGTATACAAATATCTGTTCAAGTTCCTGCTTTCAGTTCTTTTGGTTTTATACTCAGAAATAGAACATATGGTAATCCAGTGTTTAATTTTTTGAGGAACTACCGGAACGTCTTCTGTAACTGCTACTCCTTTTTATATTCCTACTAACAATGTACAAGTATTCCAATTTCTCCACATCCTCACCAACACTGGTTCTTTTCTTTGTGTGTATGTTTTAAACAATGACTATCTTAATGTGGTGAAGTGTTCTTCATTGTGGTTTTAATTTGCATTTCCCTAATGATTAGTGATGTTATTGGCCATTTGTCTATCTTCTTTAGGGAAATGTCTATTCAAATTATTTGCCCAATTTTTAATCCGGTTGTTTTATTCTTATTGAGTAAATTTTGTTCTTAAATGAATTTTTTCCCCCCATTTTAGTGTTTTTATTCATGGCTTTGGACTTTATTCAAGTGTTTTAACAACAAATGAGGTTTCCCTGTGTAAATTTTCATGGGTTGTCTCTGCCTCTTTCATCAGGAATGTTAACATTTTACAGAATACTTTGGCCTGTGGCATATTTTAAGCTGAACTGAACTGTTATCTGAAGATTAATTCATAAAACAATGAAATAATGGTCAAAAAGGCCAAACTGGTTATCTCTTATAATTCAAAATTTCTCTAAAGAAGGTAAAAGAAAACTAGTAGTTATTAACTGTGTCTTATAAAAATTAAGAGTTGATGTCAGTGAATTTTACCTTAGAAATAATAGAGCTGAATTTGGTTGAAAGTCTAGTAAACTGCAAGCAGCAGCATCCAGACCCCAGAGAACCCAATATGTCTTTGTCATCTCCAATTAGATACCATTTGAAAAGTGGTACATTTAAAACAAAATTTATTATTCCCTTCCAAAACCTGACATTCAGTTTAGTTCTCCCTTCCAGGCAATATTACTACTACCCACTGATGTGCTCAAGTCCAAAGCTTGACAGACATCTTCGATTCTTATGCAAGCTCTCTCACCACTACCCCCGACCCAATCCAAGTATGAATTCTTACAAGTAGCTCACAAATTTATCAACTTTTTTTTCATACCTTTTGATATTTCCATGTGCTAGGTCATTGTGGTTGGCGTACTGGAATAATTTCATAACTGGCCTCTGGATTTCATTTTTGTCTCTCAGTCCATTTTCTAACATCAGAAATCTTTCTAAAATACAGACCTGCTAACATATCCCTCTTATCTAATATATTTTTACAAGGTTCTCAGTGCCCTTAGGATGAAGTCAAAAGCCCTGATTTAGCTTGAAAGGACTACTATGACTGTGCCATACTTTTTTGTCTCTGCACACTCTTCTTTTCTCTTCCCTTAACCTTCTGCCTCTCTTTACTTCCTTGAATGCATATTCTCAATTCTGGGACTTTGTACTTCTTGCCATCTATGTCTGATGGTCTTAGGTCTTAGAGGTGAGGTATGAAACCAGTTGCCTTTACCTCTTTTACCTTTGCAAAGCTGACTTCTATTTCTGTATCAGTTGCTAATGTAGAAGAAATTCCATAGTTATCCTCTCCTGACCAACAAATTTGAGTAAACTGGTCCAACTCACTGCTTTCACTCAACTTGTGATTCCCCTACAGAAATTTATCACATCGTGTTATAATGGCCTTTTAATTCATTTGTACTTTCACCAGACTAAAATTCCATGAGGCAAAATAACAACACATCCATTTTGTACATAATTTTATTCACTCCTCTAACCTAACGCTTGGTGTTATGGATTGAATTGTGTCCCTACAAAATTTGTAGGTTGAAGTCCTAACCTTCAGTATGTCAAAATGTGACACTATGTGGAGATGGGGACTTTAAAGTGGTGATTAAGATTGAACAAGGTTATATAAATGGGCCCTAATCCAATCTGACTGGTGTCCTTATAAGAAGAGGAGGAGATACCAGGTATGTGTACACAGAGGAAAGACCATGGTAGGATATAACAAGTAGGTGGACATTTACAAACCATGGAGAGAAGTCTCAGGAGAAACCAAACCAGCCAAAATCTTAATTTTGAGAAATAATGAGATTTTGAGAACAATGAGAAATAAATTTGGATTATTTAAGCCACTCAAAATACCACAAGGTATTTTGTGCTGGCAGCTCCAGTAGACTAAACACTTGATAAATGTAGACAGTCAACAAAAATGTGTTGAATGAGTGAAACAAAGGCGTAGTCAAGGAAGATTTTCATGGATTTTTACTTGAACTTTGCTTTGATTATTTTATTTATTTATTTATTTTTTTAAGATTTTATTTATTTATTCATGAGAGAGAGAGGCAGAGCGAGAAGCAGGCTCCCAAGGAGCAGGGAGCCCGATGCGGGACTCGATCCCAGGACCCTGAGATCATGACCTGAGCCGAAGACAGACGCTTAACCATCTGAGCCACCTAGGCGCCCCTCTTTGATTATTTTATTTAAACAAGTTCTGCACCTGCTGTGAATCATTTATTCTGCCTTTTTTTTTTTTTTTTACTGTAACAACCTTGCAAGTTATCCATTATTACCTCCACTTTTCAGGTGAGGAAACTGAAGCTCAGCAAGTTTCACTGAGTTTTCTGAGGATACCCAATTAATGGTAAAGATGAATTTCAAACCTGTGTGACTGGTTCTAAGTTCAGAACATTACTATGATAACCTTATGCCTCCTACATCATCTCCTCTGATCACATTTATTTCATTTTGGTTATCTTATAAATGAAGCAATAGCGTACTTTTCTTTGGATACTGACTTCTATAATCACGGAACACTTGAATTTAGATATGGTTTTATAGTGAATTATACTCTAGATAAACCACATAAATTACCTTGAGAGATAAGATTTGCTCAATTTTGGTCTACAATTGGCTTGAGTCTATAATGTGTTACTTATTTGATGAATTTAGAAAGTTCACATTAAAATGCCAGTATAAAAAGCATGTTTTGATTGTGAAAAGCCATATAATGAATATGTGAGAGTTTATTTCTAAATACATTAATTATTCTTGCAGCACACATTTAAACCTGAGTCTGACAGTGTGATAAGGTTGAAAGCCTATTCAATTTAGTGTCAGAGGCAACTGGTTTCATACCTCACCTCTAAGACCTACAAGTTCTTGGTGTTCTTGATTCTCAGGTCCTCTCCATAGATGCCATTTTTCTTTAAAATATTGTGAATCCCAAAGAACAGTTGCGGGGCTGGAAAGAGCAAACTCATATAAAACTCTGACACCTTTTCAATCAATGTTATTACTGCTACTTTGGACATGAAGGAAGAAAAAATTACTTTAAGATGTTATAATGGAACATTTCCTCAAATCTGCAGTAATTAAACCACATCTAAAATTATGAGAAAAAGAACTGGAAATAATGAGTTTGCATAGTTTACCTAGAGCAATTTCTTACAAGCATAAAACTGTGAGGACATCTGAAATACTTTGTCAGTACTACTCCTTTCCTCTCCTTGCAGTACTTCCGAATGACTACTATCCGTGATGCATTGGAAAATTGCCATTCTCTCCCTGGGCATATGCAATAAGAGCAGAGAGCCTGAAGAAATAAAAGGTGGCTGGTGCTTTGGTCATGTCTCAGGAACTATGTTTCCAAACTACAAGAAAGAAGAGCTTCACCTTTGGCAGACCTGTAAGTCACCTTTAAGCTTGTTTAAGCATATTTTCTTATTTCGCCCATGATCGTCTCCTTTATTACTTAACAGAAGGTCAGTTCTTTCACTGTCTTAAAGAAATCTTTAATATCACATCTATTCACTGTTAAACTATTAGGGCTGACAAGCAGAAGGGAATAGCCTACTGCTCCCAATAACTTACTCTTAGTAACTGCTATGGAACCTGTGCATGAATAAGGGCTTTCTACAAATCTGGCATACTCTGGTTGTATTTAGTTTGCTGTTGAATGTGTCATGTGTTGATGAGCTCTGCCAAGTTCACCGTGGAAAAAAGTACCTTACTCCATCTTTCATAATAGGTTGGTAAGCTTCAGTCATTTCTTCATTATTTCTAACGTGTTTTTTTAAAGAACTGGCCTAAATGTTGCTTGTCTCTTCTTTGAGGGCCTCTAAGTCACTTGAAAATAATGAATTTTATACATTTCCCTCCCAAAAAGATACTTACCTATGCTGTTTCTGGTAATGCTGCTTTTTCTGTGTTTGACTACAAATATGTTTCTGTATTTCCATCATAATGATAATGTCTAATTGGCTGTGTGTCCAACTAAAATATACATATTGACTGGGATGTCAGCAAGGTGTCAGAACAGGAGGTCCCTGGCTATAGCTTCCAGTCACAGAAAGAGCAACAAACACTTATCCACAGATAATGATTTCATGAAAATCCCAGAACCTAGAGTGAGGGAAAAGGACGCCTTTAGACCCCAAAATACAAGAAAAGCCACATTGGAAGGTTACAAGGAGTGGTTTCACTTTGACTGCATCAGCCTTCCCCGAGGCTTACACAATGCCACACTGAGAGGGAATCCCTGTGCTGACAGTTTCACCAGGGGAGAACAGAGAGCCCCAAGTGGATACCCAACTTCCACAGCATTCCAAGCTACTTCCTATAAGGCGTTTCTGATTCTTTTCCATGGGGAAGTGGCAGGGCTAGATTACTTGGGGTGAGCTGGGGACAAAGAAGGAAGGGGTCAAGGCTCACAGTGCCCAGTGATGGCAATATCACCTGACCAGTGAGTGCACCCAGCCATTTAGCCCACCCGTGGAGCAGAGCCGGTGGCCCTGTTTTGCTAAAGAGCACAGTTGGCAGTTCTGCCAGGCTCAGGTTTCCAGATGGCAGTCCAGCCCAGCAACAGAGCACAGCTGTTGGCCCCACCCAGACAGGGAGCCAAGCTGGAGACCCTGCCCAGCTGCAGAACATATAGCCTGTGACTCTGCCCATCCAGAGAGCAACCCTGCCCTACTGCAGAGCTCAGCCTACAACTTCACTGAGGCAAAGAGCTAAGCCAGTGATCCCACAGAACTGAGAAGCACATCCTGAGGCATTGAGGGAGCAGAGAGCTCAGAGAATGACCCCACCTGATTGATCATAAAGCCCAGCTCCCACTGCCACCCAACTGAAAGATATATCTTCTAACCTTAATCAGCCAGGGAGTCTATCAGCAGCCCTGCCCAGCTGGCCTGCCTGAACTGTCAACGTGGTAGCAACCCCAGCCTATCAGGGAGAACAGCCAGCAGCACTGCTGGGAGGAGAACGCAACCAGTGATCCTGTTCAACTATAGTGCACAGCCTGTGGCCCTGATCAATTGCAGAGACCACCCTGCAGCCCTGCCTGAAGGCAGAGTCCAGCCTGCAGCAGCAAAACTCTGAAAAGCATAGCCTGGGGCCCCACTTGACCAGGGGTGATTGTGGAGTTCAACCTACGGAGCCACTCAATTGCAGAGTCCAACCAGTGGCATTACCCTACCAGGGAAACTAATAAATGAACTCAGTAAAGTTAGAGGATAGAAAATCAACATACAGAAATTAGTTGACAACCAAGTATCTGTAAAAGAAATTAAGGAAACAATCCTATTTACAAGGGCATCAAAAAGAATAAAATACTTAGGGACACATTTAACCAAGGAAGTGAAAGATATATATAACACTATGTAAAACACTGATGAAACAAATTGAAGAAGACACAAATAAATTTAAAGATACCCTATGTTCATGGATTAGAAGAATTAGTATTGTGAAAATGCCCATACTACCAAAAGTGATCTACATATTTAATGCTATCCCCCAAAATAAATTAAATCCTTAAATGTAAAATATGAAACCATAAAACTCCTTGAAGAAACAAGGGGAGAAAGCCTGACATTTGTCTTGGAAATTATTTTTAGGTTCTGACACCAAAAGCACAGGCAACAAAAGCAAAAATAAACAAGTGGGACTATATCAAAGTAAAAAGCTTCAGTACAATAAAGGAAACCATCAGAGAACCACAATATGATCTAAGAGTCGGAAACTGAATCTCAAAGAGATATGTACACTCCCATGTTTATTAGTGTTATTCACTGTAGTGAAGGTATGGAAACAACATAACTGTCCATTGATGCATGAATGGATAAAGAAGATGTGATGTATATAAGCCACGGAATAGTATTCAGCCATGAGAAAAAGAAAATTCTGCTATTTGCAATAACATGGATGGATCTTGAAGGCATTGTGCTAAGTGAAATATGACAGAGAAAGACAAACACTGTATGGTCTCAGCTGTATTTGGGATCTAAAAGAGTTGAAATAGTTAGAATGGTGGTTGCCAGGGGCTGAAGGATGGGAGAAATGAAGAGATATTGGTCAAAGGATAGATTTTCACTTATAAAATGAGTAAGTTCTGGGGATCTAATGTACAGTATTGTGAGTTTAGCTAATTTTACTCTATTGTGTACTTGAAATATGCTGAGAAAGAAGATCTTAAGTGTTCTCACCACACACAGTATTATCTATGTGAGGTGATAGATGTGTTAGCTAACTTGATTATGGTAATCATTTCAAAATATATAGTGTTGTATACCTTAAATATATGAAATTATATTTGTTAATACCTCAATAAAATAAAAATATACATAGTGATATAGGTGGTACTTACGAATAGTGAGAAGCGGCATACAAAGAAGGCAGAATACAGTTTATTTTTATTATTTTTATTATATTTATATAATTATTTGGTTTTTATAAGATAAATATATGATTATTTCTGGAATTTGAAAAATTTAGAAAAATAACCACAAGTAATTCATTCACAGTCTGTTGCAGAGAACCATTGTTAATAATGTTATATAATTTGTTTAATTTCCTTTTATGCATATGTTCATTTGTGATAATATAACATTATAAATGTAATTCTGTACTTTTTATAATATTAACTTAATGCCTACGCATTATGAGAATTCTGTAAATGTTACTCATGACTACGTAATTTTCCATTCCATAGATGTAGTTCCGTTTATCTTTCTTTTTATTTCCATTTGGTATATATTTAAATTGTTTAGTATTTATAAATTTAAAAAATGGACAAATGTTGAGGCATTTTATTGACCCTATAATCCTCCAAGGAGAATAGCTTCAAAATCACTGATTTCAATTATGGTGATGGATTATTTGGGTGCAGGGATTGTGTCTCACCTTTAAAGCTCCAAGCTGTTGAAAAATCTCTGCCATGTGGTATCAGCTCAAATATTTGTGAGAAAATGAAATAATGAGTGACTAATATCTATAAATACATACTATGAAATTGCTTTCTTTCTGGTTGCCATGTCTAGACAAGGATCTGGATAAACGTAATAAGCTGTAAAAAGTCAGTAGCAGATATTTATTTAGAATACAATATGTAGTGACTTCTAAAGTAATATTAGTTGCTCTCAGTAGCACGTGATCATTGGTCAGAGGCCAAGTCTCTGGGAGTGGAACGTCTAGATATTGGCAGTTGAGAGTTAGCCAGCAATCTGAGGCCTATGCTGCAAGAGATAAGGTAGAACTGGGCTTGACTTAAGCTGAAAATGATATTCAAAATCGTGTGCATGTGTAGGCATGGTATTACATCAATTGTCTTCTAACAGTAGCAACCACAAGGCCTCTACTGTATCAGTATGGGAGAATAAAACATCTAGGTCTTATACCCCCAGCAACTTACCTTATCCATGATCTCCATACCACTTTTTTTTTTCTTTATTCTCATTGACATAAACACACCACTTTTGGAGTCTGAGGGACTAGTTCAAACCTAAATGTTGACACAGGTAAATTAGCTATGTTTTATTTCCCTTTGTCCACATCCCAGGGTTATTGGGAAGATTAGGTGATGTGGTACCTACGAGGCGTCTAGCACAATTCCAAGGACCAGCGAAGTACATAAGGGATTATAGTTTCTGACCCTCCCCCTATCTTAGAGTTGATGACATTTAGCTTAAATAATTTAAAGAGATTGATTTTTATTTAAAACAAAGCAAATAAGAACAATAAATTGCTTGAATCTCTGAGAGTCAACATTATAGGGCCATTAAAATTTGTGAGCTGGGAAAGCCCATGATAAAAAATTATACTCTAAGAGAAATATTTTGTCAGCATTATAAAAGGTAGACTGGAAGTGGACAAGGGAATTGAACATGAAGATGTAGCAGTTGTAGAAGTATTTGTAAGAATACTTTATCCAAAAAAATATAAGGCTAGGAAATTTGGAATTTATTAATTTCCAGGATAAGAAGAAAGGCATCATAAAGTTGTACATGTTTATTACTTAGACTCTTTTCATTAGTATTTATTCCAAGAAAGAAAGTACTTTGTCCTTAGATCAAATAAAGGAGGAGACAAAATATTTTATTTTGGGGTACATGCACCAACTACATTCAGAATAGGTGGAATGTAGGTGAAACCCAAGTGAATAAGATTAGTGACTTCTAACATGTTAAGTCTCTTACAACTTAAAAATATTGAGAAGATACAAAAGAGTTAATGCACTGTACCTTCTGTAAGAGTCTAACTTGATACCCTTCTTCTCCTTTGACTAGGTGATAAGAATAGCCAGATCCAAAAATCATCCCCAAAGGGATGTTATATGAAACTAGATAATTTTACCTTCATTTAATCACACTTATTATGACTCTGTCATTTATGAAGAATATACTCTGCTATGTTTACAAATAACTAACTTAACTAATACCACAGTAGTTTATAGTTCTCCCTGTTCTGGTAGGGTGGGGTGGGTTGATGAGCAGAAAGGTACTACTATTTCTTGTTGGACTACAGTTACTTATGGAGATAATTCTATTTTCTCCTGACATTTATTACTGGTGTTAACAGTTGGCACTCATTTTTTTACAAAGAAACATGAGTGCCACCACTTCCCCAAGGTTATTATATGCACAATGAATAGTAAAGCATAACACAGCTGAACTGGGATACATATGCTATCTATACCTACCAAGTGACTGGCTCCCACACACCAGCTTCCTTGTCTGAGATTAAAATTCCTGTAAAATTATAAATCAATTTAGTTTATGGAGTTCTTTTTTTTTTTTTAATTGTATTATGTTATGTTAGTCACCATAGTTAGTCATCATTAGTTTTTGATGTGGTGATCCATGATCCATTGTTTTCATCTAACACCCAGTGCTCCATGCAGTACGTGCCCTCCTTAATACCCATCACCGGGCTAACCAATCCCCCCTCCCCACTCCCCTCGAAAATCCTGTTTGTTTCTCAGAGTCCATAGTCTCTCATGGTTCATCTCTCCCTCCAATCCCCCCCCACCTCATTTTTCTCTTCCTTCTCCTAATGTCCTCCATGCTATTCCTTATGTTCCACAAATAAGTGAAACCATATGATAATTGACTTTCCCTGCTTGACTTATTTCACTTAGCATAATCTCCTCCAGTCTCATCCATGTTGATGTAAAAGTTAGGTATTTGTCCTTTCTGATGGCTGAGTAATATTCCATTGTATATATGGACCACATCTTTATCCATAGTTCATGGAGTTCTTGATTGCTCACAAAGGAAGATGTTCAATTCACAATCCCCAAGGGTTTGCAAGTACCCTTAATTGAAATGCTTTAAATTGTACATAGAACAGGAATAGAGAATTCAGATGCCATTGAAATGTTTTTGTATATGTTCAGCTGAAATGGGAACACATAGCATGATTGCATTATGATAGTAAAGCATTATTTCATATCAATAGTAATAACTGGATTTTGTTTAGGGAATAAAATTAATTGCCCTGCACTTTTGAGCAAGTAACTTTGTTTTGATTGCTCTTTGGAAGGTGATTAAAAGTAGATAATCATTTTGTCATAAAGGCCAGTAGAGAAGCACAACTGAATAAGCCATGAGTGGTGAATGTGAACTCCATTCTGATTGGGGGTTTCAACTATGAAATCCATTAGATTTGCTGCTTTTGTTTGAGCAGCTGTTGATCTGCAAATATATTCATTGTAAATGTTTATATTAAACATTTAGACACAGTGTGCAGTTTGCATAGTCTTAATCCAATAAAAAGGTGTCCACGGGCACCCAGTTTTGCATCTTTTAATAAAATGCATAATGCATTTATAATGGATCCAAACACATTGCCATGAAGTTGTTTTTTTTTTTTTCCCCCATTGCAAGAGACAATGACTCAAGTATTTTGGTGAATTGTTGGCAAGTTATCTTTCCAAAGTGAAATTAAACCTTAGAAAATGTCCCTAGACCTTAAATTCAAGAGTCAGCCCCTCTTCTCAGCGGTGCCTCCAAGTGTTAGGGGAAAGTGAAAATTGTCTGGAATTTAAAGAGACATACTTAATGTGACTCCCTAAATAATATGTCATTGGATGATAAGCTGATGTTCATGGTTTAAGTGTAATTTATTTGTCTTTGTCCGTAGAATGTAGTATTTTTTAGTTCCATATTGGTGACCCCTTTAGCATCTAAGATGTATATGACAGTGGATCAGAAAAGAAATACATAGCTCAGGACTCCTGGTAATCACCTTTTTATTTTCAAATTCTTACTATCACTTTAAGTATCCGTAATCCTCTTTCAGTATAATAATCTTAGAATGGGTTCAACCAATGGCATTTATTTGAATTTATTTGGACTGTTTAGTATAGCATGCTTGGTAGTTAGATGGAAGCTGTGTGAACCTTGTACTGTTATAACCTCTCTAAAGTTCACTTTAAACACTCATGAAAATCACGTGATTTGTACCATAGAGGCTTATTGTGAAGTTTGAATGGAGCGTTGTAACTGACATCACCAATCAGTGTTGTCTGCATATACAGCAAGTGAAAAATATATAACTTCTTCCTTCTTTAGGCAGTATTACCATAATCCAGGAGAAAGGTTTGGCCTGCATGAGTTCCTGTAATTTTCTTCATTCGTTGTCACTGGGGGGTAGCACTGTTTGTTTTGGGGTAAACAAATAGACTAGAACTAAACTATCATTAAAAAATAATAATAAACCTGGAATCAACTGCATAAAGGGCAAAATCACATGATGCTTTAGTTTCTTTTTTGTAACCTTCCAATGCAACATGTGACAGCTGGGACAGGAATAGCCAGTACAAAGTCATATGATTTTTGAAATGCCACCAGGTCTGTAGAAGAACAACTTGATGCAGTTTTCTGTCTGAGGGTGACTTTGACCCCATTCCCTGTTGCTGCTGATGGAGACTTAAGGCAGCATGTAGAGGAATAGAGGGATGGTGAACCGAATGTACCACTTGGGTCTTCTTTGTCTGTTTTCAGATTATTGTGTCCCAGACCCTTGATATAAGGCTTTTATTTTTTGCTTTATAGTTTCTGTGTTTCTTATTGTATGTATCACAAGGATCCCATAAGCTAAATGAATGACTTCTTAGGCAAAACTAAATGTTTTTCAAAAGCTATTTGAATGGTATCACTGATATACTAAACCTTTAACTCTGTCTTCAATAACTACACATTTCTTCTCATTTCTCTTTAGAAGCCTCCATAAATAGTTGGTGATAGGTTTAATAGAAGTCAAATGAATAGAAATTAGGATTTTAACCTTATTATTGAATTAATGGTGTATCCCCAATACAACCATTGGAGAGACACTACTTTTACTATGTACTTGGGAAGAGTAATTGGATGAACAGAGTCAGGAGATAATGATTGTAAAACCTGGCATTTGTACTTGGCCTCACTCCTTTGCATAGCACATTTGAGGTGCATTATATCATTTGGTTATTGTTTTATTTTAGTATGTCAAGTGTTGTGCTCTGGGTCCCACAACCCATTTGCCTTATAGGAGAGAAAACTGTTTAGCTCTTTACAATTTGGTGGCAGCCTAACTTCCAGAGTTTTCTCAAGAGAGGATCTTAAAAATAAATTGAATTGATGCAGAACTATGAGAGAGAATATTAGAAGGAAATTAATTTAGTCTAAGGTTTCAGGAGGGGCATCCCTAAGGTAGCACATGTTGAAATGCGCAGGATGGTAAACAGTCAACTGTGCAGGAAGTGGGATGGGGGAAAGGATTTCATAGTTTAGGAAATAGCAGCAGAGGAGAATAGAGGAACAAGGACCATTGGTGGAACTAAAAGAAAGGGAGTTTATGTTGAGGAAGCACGAGAGAGAGAGAGAGAGAACCATTGAGTGAGATGACAAGAGTGAGTGACGGCAGGCTGAGAGATAAGAGATGAGAGGAAAGGGGAAGAATGGAAAGTTAGGAGAGAGAAAAAGAAAGAAAATAAGGAAAGAAAATGGGAATTGGGTAAATATAGGAAAGGGCTAGGGACTCAGGGCTAGAACAGTCAGAGCATTTTAAGCCACATTCAAATTTTGGACATCCTATGTTATGAAAGCACTTGGAGTGCTAAAGATGACCACGCCATAATCAAATTTGGGAAGTGTGGTTCCATAAAGGAAAGAGGATGATTTTTCCCTTTAGAAGTTTAAAATCTAGGGGTGCCTGGGTGGCTCAGTCTATTTAGCATTCGATTCTTGGTTTCAGCTCAGATCATGGTCTCAGAGTCCTGAGATCAAGTCCTCCAATGGGCTCCCTGCTCAGCGTGGAGTCTACTTGAGATTTTCTCCCTCTCCCTTTGCCCCTCCCCCTACTCGTGCACTCTCTCCCTCACTCTCTAAAATAAATAAAAATCTTTAAAAAGAGTTTCAGATCTATTGGAGAGAGGAAGAAGTAGAAAAATATATAACAAAAATACTGCAGAATGGCAAAAACAACATGATATGAGTAAGTAAAGGGGGCTATCATGATTTGTAGAAAGAAACCAATCCAAACCTAAAGGAGAAGATGGAACATAAATTGATATCTGAGATGAGTGTTTAAAGAATTAATAACTGTCAGAGGAAAAATAAGTAAATATGTCCTAGGGAGAGGAAACAATCTAGGATGGTCATACTAAAAGAGAGAGAGAGAGAGGAAGGAAGGGAGGGAGGAAGGAAGAGGGGAAGAGAGAGAAAGAAAGAAGGAAAAAAGGAAGGAAGGAAAGAGAAGAGGGAAACCTAACAAATGTTGGGAAGGATGTGGAGAAATGAGAGCACTTAAACTTTGCTGGTAGGAAGAGAAAATGGTTCATCTGCTATGGAAAACAGTTTGTCAATCTCTCAAAAAGATAAACATAAAATTACCACATAATCCAGCAATTCCAGTCCTAGATGTATACTCAAAATAATTGAAAACAGATATTCAAACAAATAGGTGCATACACATGCTATTCATAATAGTCAAAATGTAGGAGCAACTCAAATGTCCATCAACAGATGAATAGGTATTGAAATTGAAGCATGTACATACAGAGGAATATTATTCATCCATAAAAAGGGAACAAAGTACAGATGCACACTACAATATAGATAAACCTCAAAAGTATTATGCTGAATATAAGAAGCCAGACACTTAAGGTCATATAGAACATGATTCCATTTATATGAAAGATCTAAAATAGGAAAATCCATAGAGAGAGACAACAGATTGCCATTTGCCAAGGGCTGGAGTGAGAGGAAAAATAGGGAATAATTGCTTAATGGCCATAGGGTTTCCTTTTCAAGTGACGGATAGATTTTGGAACTAGATAGGGGTAGTGTTTGCACAGTATTGTGAATGTACTAAATGCCACTAAATGGTTCACTTTAAATGGTTAATTTTATATTTTGTGAATTTCCCCTCAATAAAAATAAAACTGAGAAGTTTAAACTTCATACATAAAGTCATGGGGAGCACTGAAAGGAAGAAAGAATTTAAAAAATGGAAGATGAAGAAGAGAGGAAGGAGAGGAAGAAAGAAAGGAAAGAAGGCAGATCACACATGTGTTTCTAAAAGATGACTCTGCCAAAAAAAAAAAAAAAGAAAAGAATAAAGCCCTGCAGAAGAGGCAATGCATTCTGTGCATCGAGGTTTAGATTTCCTGAAGACAGGTCTGGGGAGAAATTGAATCTGAAATGTGTATTTGGGTGCACTGTTTAAACCTTTTAATCAAAAGAGCTGTTCCTTTAAAAATGATTTTAGGATGAGCACTTCAAGTCCACATTTTCTAACTAGCCATCAGGTCTTATAATTATTTTTAGGTTGAAAAGTTTTAGAGAAAATGTAAGAGCAAAACTAGGAGAAATATCCTCAGGGAGGTCACATTGTATAAAGCATCTCTGCAGAGAGCTGGGTTTCCCGGAGTTAGGACACAGCAGAGCCAATTATCCAAAGATTTATGAGCAAATTGGTCTAACTGATAAAGACAGGACATAATCCAATAACAATTTTGATTTTTATTCCCAAACATTAAAGTGTGTTTGTGTGTATGCGTGTGTGTGCGTGCGTGTGCGAGCACATGCCTAACCAAGTAATTATAAAATGCTGAATTCTGTGATTGACTTGACATCCTAGGAAAGAATAAATGAAAAGTCTTTCCTGATGTTTGGGGTACAGACCATATGATCTGAGAGATAGGTCACACTAAGCAATTGACATGACAGGATGGAATGGTTTTATGATTCCTGTTGGCCAAGTTCTATCCAAATAGTGTCAGGGATATAAATTGATGTAGCCACTATGATAGACAGCATGGAGTTTCCTCAAAAAGCTAAAAATAAAAATACCATATGATACAGCATTTCCACTGCTGGATATTGACCCTAAATATGAAATACGAAAATATGACCCTAAATTCAAAAAGATATATGTACCCCAATGTTTATTGCAGCATGATTTACAATAGCCAAGATATGGAAGCAATCCAAGTATCCATCTATAGATGGATGGATGAAGAAGATGTGGTGTGTATATATATACACACACAATGGAATATTACTCAAGCACAAACAAGAATGAGATCTTGCCATTTGTGACAAAATGGAAGGATCTAGAGGATATTGCGCTAAGTGAAATAAGTTAGAGAAAGACAAATACCATATGATTTCTCTTTTTTTTTTTTAAAGATTTTATTTATTTATTTGAGAGAGAGAATGAGAGAGAGAGAGAGCATGAGAGGGGGGAGGGTCAGAGGGATAAGCAGACTCCCTGCCGAGCAGGGAGCCCGATGCGGGACTCGATCCTGTGACTCCAGGATCATGACCTGAGCCGAAGGCAGTCGCTTAACCAACTGAGCCACCCAGGCGCCCCCATATGATTTCTCTTATATGTGGAATCTAAAGTGCGTGCGCAGACACATACACACACAGCCTCATAAATATTGAGAACAAACTGGTGGTTGCCAGAAGTAGGGCAGTGAGGGAATGGTTGAAATAGGTGAAGGGGATTAAGAGGTACATAAAAACATCCAGTTATAAAATAAATAAGTCATGGGGATGAAAAGTACAGCATAGAGAATGTAGTCAGTGATATTATAACAACATTGTATGGTGACAGATGGTGACTACACTTACGTGGTGAGCATTATATAATGTACAGAATTGTCAAATCACTGTGTTGTACACATGAAATGAATATAACATTGTATGTCAAGTGTAATTCAAATTTTAAAAAGGAAAGTAAAACAAACACTGCTTGGAATAAAGAGATTAGGGAAGGTAATCTTAGCTAAATGTCTTCTCATTCTTGGGTCTCATTCATGTCTTTGTATCATGAGTGTGTTGAAGATAAGTAGTTCTCTAACTTACTTTGCATAAGGAATCACTGAGGAAAGGTGTTAAAATGCAAATTCTTGGGCCGCAGACAAATATACTCTGACCCAGTAGCACTTGATCCTGATATTACTAGCATGAGAAATATTGAAAAGGCAGTGTTTAAGGTTTGAGGTACCTTCCTGCTTAAGCATTCTATGGCTCAATAATCTTATCTTGCTTCCTATGGCAAGAATATCTTTACCAACCGTGATGAATCACATCCATAGAATTTTTGGGACACGACCAATCACACACATAGTCATGTTGATTTCCTCTTCAAGCAAAATACATTGACAGTGTTTTTCCTTTAATCACACTATGAAGAATATAAAGGGTGTAGAAGTAAGTAGTGAATTGATTGAAAACCCTAAGACCTGTGCTTTCTGAGTTAAGATTTTTATAGCTAGGTTTATTTCAACCCTGGCATACAGGTATCCCCGCTTTTCAAAAGTTTTTGTTAGACCACTTCACTTTTATGAAAGACCTGTATTAGTACCTGTTTTTGCTAACAAAAAAGAACTCTCTGAAGAGGATTTTTACTTTTACAGGGAAAGGCAAAAAGCAAGAATAGTGTTCAGTGTCTGGTTTTGAGGCCCTCTGAGCAGGGAGAGCTGCACCACCAAGCTCCTTCCCTGAGAACTACACTCAGCATCTCCGCATCAAGCTGCCAAAGCTTTGAACTGTGTCTGTGAGCATCTGTGCTTTATCTCAATTTATTTTGTGCATCCATTAGCAAACTGTGTCCAAAAGTATCAGAAAAACCTAAGAGAGGTTATTTTGGGGGTCTGAGAACACTCGAAAATTCTCCCTATAAATTAATGGTAACTGTTTCTTCCCTTGAATGCTCTACTTTCAGATAGCTGGGGAAACCTATATTAAGCTACCATTTATTTATTACCTATGATAAACCAGACACTAGTGTAGGTGATTCAAGGATAATAGAGCATTGACTCATGATATGAAGGACATCAAGGTCAGATAACCTTGTAGAGATATAGTTGCATGAAAATGCAATAAGTATAATTAATGCAATAGAGAAACAGTACCTGAGAGGACTAATTAGTTTGTTTCAGGAACTAAGTTTTAATACAGAATTTAGGCATATGAAATATTTTACTTAGTTAAGGAGAGACATTCAGATGATAATACAGTGGATATCAATTAGATTTGGATAGATCAGAAATATATCTGGAGAGATCTGTATTTTATATTAAATTATATGGACTAGGGTCCATGCACATGAATAAATGCTTCTGTAAGACCTGAAAATTGGAAAAGCACATAACCTAGGATTTAACATCAAGCATGTAATTGACTCTAAGCAGTAAGTTCCTGACTCATCTTGGAGCAGCTAGCTTACCAGGGACAGAAAGTAAGATGGCTATGCTAAGGGAAAGTAGAACATATTGAAGAGGGTCTCTATATCAAATGTTTTGATACCCTTCTATAATTCACCTGTGTAGGATGGTGGCATCTAAGTAAAGCCAGGGGAATAAAAAGGTAACTAGTGTTAATTGAGGGTCATGCTGTGGCAGGCACTGTTCTGATCACTGTACATATATTATCTAATCTGATCTTCTAAACTGTAATGTGAAGCAAGTGCCATAATTGTGTCTGATTTGCTGCTACAGAAACTGGGTTTAAGAGGCTGTTTTGCCCAAGATCACACAGCTGGTAGCAGAACCAAATGTAACCTATATTTATCTGATACGGAATTTTTTGTCCTTTGCCTTGACCATCCCACAATACTGCTTTCTAGCAAGCAACAGAGCTCTAAGACATAGCCTAGATACAGATGTTGCATCTGTTTACCATTTTTAAGCTTCTCATGAATACAGGAAAAGAAACCACAATGGAAAAAGAAGCTAATTAACAGTTTTCTCCTGTCAGACAAAGACAGGACCATTAGAATCTTCTACTTGTAATCACAATCACACTACCCCTCTGAATGCTCCATCCAACAATTCACAGCATGAAAACAATCAAATTACAGTCTTTGAAAGAAAGGTAAATCCAGCCAGGAGATTGATGTTTTTTAAATGAGCAGAATTTGCTGAGCTAGCCTATAAGAAATGCCACATTATTAGACAGTTGTAGTTGTAAAAGAGGAAAGGGTATCATCCAGACATGTGTCCTAGTGCGATGTCTTTAAAGTAGAGGCAAGCTGTTCAGCTCACAGACTCTGAGTTTGGCCGTTGTCCAAGAAGCTTACACACCCCCACATAGATATGATGGCTTGGAGGTAATGCAGCATACAGAATTATATGCCATTTTGCCAGATTTACTCATTTAGAGATCACTTTCAAAGCCTGACCCATTGCTACCATAAGAGAAAAAATATCATTTCTTCACAATGCATGTTTCATGTCTGCTCTGTTATCATGAATATTAGTGCTATAAACAAAATATTTATGAAGGTAATGTTGAGAGGGAAGAGTAACTGTGAATGACAAATTGATTGTGTCTTATTAAGAGTTAACTACAGTTGACACGTTCCAGAACAGCTTTAGGAATTCAGGAGACTTGAAGGAACACCTAGTCAGATGGTCCCATTTTACTGTTGGAGATCATGGAAGATAAATAACTTTGCCAAAGTCAATGAGAAAATTGATGGCAGGATTTCAGTTAAAATCCATGCTTTCTAACTCTCATCCAGGGATGTTTCTTATTGAGTATATTGATGTAGTTTTTCTCTCTTTACATTTGTAAAATGTCTGTATGATACTGTATAATCGAGAGGTTAGAACAAACAGTCCTTTGATATTGAACCATAATTGGATTAGGGTGTTACCTCCTGTTTAGAGGAGAATTTAAGTCTCTCTCCCTCTCTGACCATTTATGGATTTCATTGAATTTTTCCTTCACATTCCTTCTTCCAATTTCTTTCTTCAGCTGAATGAGAGATATTCTCATTTTTCTGTATGTAACTGTCCCATTTTTAGCACTGCTTTGACCTTCAGGATAGCGACTCTGTTCTTTACCCCAAATACTTCTGTCATTGAGTGCTTTGTACGTAAGGATCTTTTCTTGAAGGTTTGGGAACTTTAGAATCAAGTTATATCACAAGACTAAAAATGTAAAAAACAAAATAATAGACATTCCTGTTTCAAATATTTTGAGACCACCTAGCCTTGGAAAATTTTTACTGGTCGTCTAAGTCTTTTGGCTCCAGACTTCCAAAATACTCATTTGCTTCCTCTCTTAGATTCCTCTCATCCTGTTTTTCTCCTGTGTGTAGCAGACACTGACTCGACTATTTTCTTATACAGGCAGGTTTTTTGTTTCTTTGTTTTGTGTTTTTGTTTTTTTACTTTTTGTTTTGTGGTGGTGTTGTTTTAGCCTATGCCCAGAGTACTCCATCATCAAGAGTAAATTGCTCTAACAAGGTAGTTTGGAAAAAGGAGGAATCCTAAAGCCATATTTGCTACTGTAATACCACATGGATGTTTTCCTATGGATGACATAGCAATCAAGCTTTGAGTGAAGTAATCCTCCATTTGGACAGGGCACGGATTTTTAAGAAGGGTTTGCTTATAGCATGTTGATCTAACTTCTCTATTTCTCTAAAGCCTAAATTACTTGTTTATTTTTCTATTTTTGTTCATACCCAAGGAGAATGAGCTTTGTAAAAGAGGGAAGCAGGAGTGCTGGAATACATTGCTTCCACCCTGTAAAAGCCCACTGAAATGCCCAAAGGAAATGGAATAGGAGTAAACTTGGTTACACACTGAAATGAAGGAAGGAAGCCATTAGTTGCCACACACCTTGAGGTCTCCCTGTTAAATATGCTTCAGATGGTATGGCCATCTGGAAAAATAATATGAATTAACTATCAGTGTTAACTCCCATTAAAAAAAAAATCCCTTTTTGTCTGAGTGTTTAAATAAAGAATTTCTTAAGGGACTCTCTCCCACAATTTCCTACACATCCAGAGTTTAATTGATATAGGCCAATGTTAGATGCAATCCCTAAAAGAGGAGATGTCTAAAATTAGTGTTTCTTTTTTCCATGCCTATCAGCTAGACACAGAGGCTGCATCAAATCACTTTGGCTGTGAGACAGAACATACATAATAAATGCATAAAATATATATCCATTTATGCACTCTTATACTCTCTTACTCAGTGATTTGTACCTCCTCAGTGCAAAGTGTTCACCCTCAAGAGATTGGCACCAGCTTGTTATATTTGAAAGGCCAGGTCTGGAATGTCATGGTCTGGCACTTAAATAATCTCAAGATTATTTTCTACCTTTAGCTTTCTAAACTTCTTCAAAATTAGGAAATAAAAATGTATCTAGAAAGCCAAACTTAAATAGGACAAGATCAGTGTGTCAAGTTGCAAAGCCAAATTCGTATGGAATGAAGAACTGTAAGGGAGGACATGGGCATTTACATGTGTTCTGGCTTTTGGTGTGATGATATAGTATATGGGATTTCAGCACATAGGCTAAAAGAGAAGAATCGGAGTTGTATATGAAGTTGTTTTTT
>NC_138384.1:19401192-19461503 GCF_054177405.1 Leptonychotes weddellii | reverse complement strand
TTTTTTTTTTTTTAAAGATTATTTATTTATTTATTAGAGAGTGAGCAGGAGAGAAACAGCATGAGAGGGGAGAGGGTCAGAGGGAGAAGCAGGCTCCCCGCTGAGCCGGGAGCCCGATGTGGGACTCGATCCCAGGACCCTGGGATCATGACCTGAGCTGAAGGCAGTCGCTTAACCAACTGAGCCACCCAGGCGCCCTATGAAGTTGTTTTTGATGTATTTATGTGGGCACTATGCAAAATCCAGGACTATGTTGAATGTTGTAGGAGATCCACAAAATGTTTAAAATTCTTGTTTTCTTAGGGCGCCTGAGTGGCTCAGTCATTGGGCATCTCCCTTTGGCTCAGGTCATAATCCCAGGGTCCTGGGATCGAGCTCCCCATTGGGCTCCCTGCTCAGCTCCCACTCCCCCTGCTTATGTTCCTGCTCTTGCTCTCTCTCTCTCTGTCAAATAAATAAAAAAAAATCTTAAAAAATAAAATAAAATAAATTCCTATTTTCTTTAGATATTTTTATTCTACTTAGGAGCAACATCTGTATCTCTCATTTCAAGAAATTTTCCCATGTAAAATATAATCATTTTAATGTTATGAAAACATTATGTTCATTTAACGTTTCAAGTATTATACAAAGCAGAAAGACGAATGATCACGCCGAACACTGTAACTCAGAAATTATTAGTATTCACATTTGATGATAGAATTGCAGGTTAGTCATTAGTTAGACCTCTTTCTGTCCATACAGACAGACAGAAAGGTGGATGGGTAAGTGGATGGATGGATGGATGGATGCATACATAAAAAGATAAATAATAGGTGACTGGAAGGACAAAAAGGAAGACAGAAAAATAGTTGAATGGATGGATACAAATATAACTAAATTGATATTTACCCCTTTTGGGATTTTAAATATATGAACTTCATTTGTTCTACTTGAATTTAAGAGAAAAAAAATCTGAATTAAAGCTAAAAGAGTTGTTACACTTAAGATTTTTTTTTCACATTAAGGAATCTAATTTATTTAAAAATCCCTAAGAAATTAAGAAATTACATTATTAAAATCATTAAAAGGTTAGACTCATTATTTTCCCTGCATGTTTAAGGCAGTATGTATTGACTCCCTTTTATGCAAATAAGATAATTAGCACTCTGAAACTTTTTACCCACATCCCATTTTTTATTGCTAATTATATTAGTGTTACTTTGTTAAGGATTACACAAAGTACATTCTGTTCAGAATCGATTATTTTGCAGTTGTCGAGACACTTTTCTAAACGGATTAAAATGAATGCCAGTTTTTATTGTGGAATATTTAAAACACAAAAGGGGAGAGGATAGTATAGGAAGGAAGCACATTATCAGTTTGAAACAAATCCTGTACTTCATACCAAATTTAACATATTGATACAGGTTATTTTGGAATTAGAGAGGAGTCACAAACTCAATGTCTAAATTGGCAGGCACTGTGAAAAATTTTGCCCTGTAGTGAAATTTGGTAAGTGTTGTCACAGCTGGGCATGGGGTGCTATTGGCAGTGGGTAGACGTAGGGTTTCTGCTAAACAGGACAAAACCCACAACAAGGAAGTCTCTTGCCCCAGATATCACTAATGCCAAGTTTGAAAAACCTCACTCTGTTATAATTCATCATTCAGTACACAAATTTCCTTATTTTCTGTCTCTGGTTTTCCAGTCTACTTCAACACTTCTATCTCTTCCTGGAAGGTAAAAACTTTTACTTCTTCTGATAATTCCTCAAAGGACGTGGTTTTCTAAACACCATCACCATCTTGTTCCATGTCTTCTGGATGCCAGGTAAGTTTGGTTCAGACATCCAGAATGGACCAGTTTCATCTGATTAAAATAGTTTTCCATTCCTGGAAAGGTACATTCGAAGTTTCTGAACCAGAAGTGGACCTGGATTAGGACCATCCTTTTGCTTCCATCCTTTGATCAAGACTCTAATTTCTGCTGCCTGTTTGCCTTGGTATTAAATACCATAAACTTAGTTGTCTACATTCCACTGATGGCAAATTACTCTTTTTTGCATAATGTATAATCTTTGAGAACTTTAAAAACATCTTTATATTATACTGGCAAAATATACCTGGGTTAAAATGTTTATACTTATTAGACTATGTAATTAATATATTTATCATTAATTTCTTTGTTTAGCTAAAAATAGATGTTAACAAAATTTGTAAACACACCAAGAATGTGATACCTTTGTCATTAATCCACTCAAGGGCACATTTTTCAGTGCTTATTCTGAAAAGTTAGTAGCTACTTATATATATATAGAAAGGCATATATAGAGGCCCTACTTTTAAAACAACAGGGGTGCCTGGGTGGATCAGTTGGTTAAGCATCTTATTTTGGCTCAGGTCATGATCTCAGGGTCCTGGGATGGAGCCCCACATTGGGCTCCTCTCTCAGTGGGAAGTCTGCTTGTCCCTCTCTCTCTGCCCCTCCTCCTGTTTGTGCTCTCTCTGTCTCTCTCTCAAATAAAATCTTTAAAAAATTAAAAAATAAAACAAGAAGAAGTTAAAAATGAAGACAAAGAATGAAAAGTATATTGATGTGGATAATGAATCAGAATAATTGAACAGAATAAATGAACACAAAATATATGGTTAGTATTCTCAGAGTAGATCCTGAAGAAATATGTGGGCTCTGAAGCTAAAATTCCTTAGCTATTAGTTATTACCCATAACTTCAGTTTCTTCATCTGTAAAATGGGCATACTAACACAGCACCAGATTCAAAGGGTTATGCTAAGGAGTATTTCAAGTAATTATTGTGAAAGTCTTAGTTTTAGTCCTTCTCACCTAGGAAACACCAGATAAATACTAGCTGTTATTACTATCATTAATTATTGCTATAATCTAATCTGATCACATGTACCCTGTTTTTTCAGATGAAGTTAATGGGTTTTAGTGGATGAAATGATTTTTTCAAAAGAGAAAATTTAGTAAGACTGAGTCCATCTGCTTTGCCTGATTTTGAAACTAAAACTGTTAACAAATCCATTATTTTTAAACACAGAAGCTTCTATGGGATATCCTACAGAGAAAGGAGAGAGGCACTTATTGAGTGCCTTAAATAAGAAGTTAGCAAAACTCTACATGCCAGAAATAAGCAGTTTGGCTCTTAGTTAGTTCTCAAGCTCTCATTTCCAGGTCCCTTCTTTTCATCTCTCTCTGATTTTGTGACTTTAATTCAAGGGTCTGCACGTCTTGGTTTGGTGGCAATATCCCAGAAAGACCTACATGAATGAACATTGACTTCACACCTAAATTCTTACCTCCTTTTCTTAATTAGATGTAAACCTTAACACCTGTCTCTTCAGTACAGAAACCCTAAGTACTCTCTGGTTTGCTCATGTACCATCCTTATACATAGCCAATAACCTAGAACATAACCTGAGGTAGGCTCAGAAAATTTTGTTCAGGACTACTCAGAGACTGACAATGGCAGATTGTGTTGGTTAGTCTCTTTGTGCTTCTCTTCTGCTTATTTTATTTACTTTAAGTGTTCAGTTATTTATTTCTGAACAGTTAGCGATTGATTAGTGAGATCCCCAGTTACCTCTGACAAACTTGTTCAATATTTATATGTATTTATGCTAATTGCCTTTTCTTCCTCATTGCACTAGAGCAGGAGAAATTTGTTTTTACTTATCTTCACTTACTCATTTATTAACTCATTTGTGCATTTAGTGATTAATTCTAGAATTTGTTCAGTGTGTGGTTTGAGTAGCTGCTACATGCCAGGAAAGTATGCAAGGCCCTGCACATATAAAGATGAGGAATAAGATGATTGATCTCTTGATACAGTAATGACATAGGAGAGGATAAAAGAGTGTCTTTGTAGGGAAGTAAATGGAGGGTTTATAAAGAAAGTAGTTCAGCCCATGTTCAAAGGCATACTAGAAATGTGGCAGGGATCGAAATAGGAGTAGCTATTCTAGATAGGTAAAACAGCATGCAGCTAATCAAGAAGAAATGGGGAGTTCTGAAGCCCAAGTGGTATTTTATAAATTCCTGTTTCAAATTTGTCTCGCAAAAGAGTGCTTGACGCAAATGTGCTTGACGTCTGTCACTCTAAATATCTCTATGACCCTAGCTTTGTAACCAGAGAAACTCTTTTCTTAGTCCAAATGGAGTTTGGGACCCTTTTCAGCAAACCCTAGAGAACAGAAATATATATATGTCACCTAACTTTTAGTGGTCTTACTCCCTTGCTTATTCCCATGGCCACTTGCAGTGTCAAACGGTGGAGCAAATAGCAACAACCATTTGCATGCAGGAAGTTCCTCTTGCCTTCACGTAATAGTTGACTCCTCCACTCCACCTGGGCTTGATAATAATTGAATCACTGTGGTATCCTATGTTTGGATTGTCAATAAATGGGAAGCCAATGTCATTTTTAGTTTCAGGAAAACCAAACAAAACAACTTTCTGTATCTGCAGAAACATTAATCAGATCCTAACAAATAAATGACCAGAGTCACTATGCTCAAAATTTATGCAACATTCTTCTCACTTTGTTTTCCTGTATTCCAAGGCTTGAATGTCAGCCCTGTCAGCAACTATGACAGTATGACAGTATGACAAGAGGGTGATATTAGGTAGGCTGCTAACAGTATAATGATGCTTACCCCAGCTAGACCTAGTCTACTATTATATTTGCAGTTCCTTCCATAGAAGGTGTCCTTTTGGTAAAATGTTACAAATGTTTTCTTATTTAAGTTATTAATAGCTGGGGATTTTGATTTTTTAACAGCAAAACCATAAGAGAAAAAATAAATGAATATATATCTAGTCTGTGTGGAAGAGAGTTTGTTAGGTACTTAGATTGAAACACAGTTCTTTCAGGATCTTTGTAGACTAAAAATATATTTGGTGCAGACAGGACACTGAGAATATTTTAGGATTGCAGAAGAATAAAGTATAAAGGAGGAAATGCATGGGAATGATAATAGAAAAATAGGAACCAGATTATGAAGTGTCTGGTAAAGTGATCAGAGGAGTTGAGATTCTTTCTTTAGCCAACAAGAAGCCTTGAAGTAATTTTGGGCAAAGGAAGTACAAGATTAGCTGTATTTTATTATAAAATTTTAATCTAGTAGCAGCATTTCAATGGATGAGTCTGGAAAAGGGAAAATGGTTAAGAAACTGAACAAGGGTGTTGGCCATGGTTTGGAGAATGGACACAAGACATATTTAAGATTTAAATACAGCTAAATTACCAAATTAATGACTGACTAGACAGTAGGCTAAAAATAGAGAGTCACTTGAGGAGTATTCCTCCAAATGCAAAGCTAAACTATTCTCTGCCTCCAAATGCCCTTCCCACCATTTCAGAAAATATTCAGTTATTGCTCACAGTGCCTGTCTTCCTTTTATACTCAGACAGCACTGGTGTGGTTATTTATAAGTCTTCACATTTGGAGAACTAATTTGTTTGTGGACTGCTCCAGTTTCACAGAGTAGTTAGCTATCACTCAGCTGCACCAAATTCATTCAACCCTGATAATTAAATTAAATATCTACCGGCATCAAAGAGACAGCAGAAACTTAATAACAATACCAAAAAGTTTTCTAGGCCCCTAAAGAAAGCCACAATGCATTATAATAGATACAGATGACATATTCTGTAGTGGAGTGATGGTCAATTTAATATTCCACTCATATTTTAATGTGTCTGTAGTGTAGTCTAGCGGAATATGGTCTCACAAGGGGAGTAACACATTGGCGGCTCAATATAATAGGACTGACGTTACTATGGAGTTCAATATTACATGGGCATGACCTTACTGAAGAAGATTTAATTACTTGAAATACCAGAAGGATGACACCATAACAATATCATTGCAAAGGTCTTTAGAAAGAAGAGCTTGAGTGTCATGGCTGCTGACTTCCACACATTCACTTTATTATTTTTTTTAATCTGCATTAATTTTCTAAGTTAAGGGCATCACCATCAACTTTTGCACAGCCTACAAGTCATAAAATCATTCCATCTCTTAAATACTTTTTTCCATTTTCTCTTTTTAAAAGATTGTGTGCACTTTAAAAAATAATCAGTACAAAGTAGTCTCCCTGCCATGCCTAAGCCACAAGATGTTTCCTCTCTAGAACTCAGTCAGTCCTTTATCCTTCCTGCAATAAGCTAAGAGTATAAATGTGTGTGTGTGTGTGTGTGTGAGAGAGAGAGAGACAGAGACAGAGAGAGAGAGACTATTGGTCTGTCAGGTTCTGTGCTTTTACAGTACATTATGATATTTTACTTTCCTACACCTTACTTTCCTTATTTACTTTCCTTCTTTCCTTATGCCTCTTGGGAAGTGCTTCAAGTATACATTACTTACTACGGCTGTATAGTACTTATTGTATAAATTCACTATGATTTATTTAAATAGTACCCTATTGATGTCTCATTAGGTTACTTACATCTGTTATGAGCTGAATTGTGTCTTCCCAAAATTTACATGTTGAAGCCCTAACACCCAGGACCTCAGAATGTTACTGTATTTAGAGACAGGGACTTCAGAGAGGAACTTAACTTAAAATGAAGACAGTAGTGTGGGCCCCTATTCATTCTGACTATTGTCCTTATAAGAAGAGGGATTTGGGATACACAAAGGGACACAAAGGACATACATAGAGTGGTCTTCACATAGTGAGAAGGCAGTCATCTGCTAGCCAAGGAGAGAGGCCTCAGAAGAAACTAAACCTGCGACATCTTGATCTTGGACTTGGGCCTTCAAAACTGAGACAATGAATTTATATTGTTCAAGCTACTCTGTGATATTTTCTTATGGCAGCCCTAGCAAAATAATAGTCTTTCACCTTTACAAAAATACAGAAATTAATCATCTGTATGAGGTTATCAGTACATATCTCTGCACATTATAGATATATAGGATCCGCTGACTCCATGTAAATTAATGTTGGTGCTTATTAAAACCTGCACCAAAAAAGATTATCTTTATAAATACATGGCAAAATGGTATCTTCTTTCTTGGTTTAGTTTGTATTCCTTTAATTTTGAGTTGACGTATATGTCTTTTCATATTACCAACAACAAGCACAGGATACTTTCCTAACTTTCTATTGTTTTCAACTTTATTTTTCTGTTGGTATGTTTGTCTTTTAAAACAGAAATATTGAATTTTTTTTGTTAGCCTTTATCATCTCTGTTAAGTGACTTTATGGATTTGTTTCTTATTTAGGAAAATCTTCTCTAATTGTAATGTAGTGCATAATTTGCAATTACTATACTAATATTTTGATTTTTTTTAAAGATTTTATTTGAGAGAGAGAGTGTGTGTGTACAAGGTGGGGGAGGGCCAGAGGGAGAAGCAGACTCACACTGAGCAGGGAGCCTCGCACTGGACTTGATTCCAGGACCCTGAGTTCATGACCTGAGCCAAAGGCAGACACTTAACCAACGGAGACACCCAGGCACCCCTCATATTTTGATTTTTAATTAGAAATAAATCTGTGATCAATCTGGAATTTATTAGGTATAAAGCTGAATATACGAATTGGCTGGGTTAGTATATTAATATATATTATTGATCATCTTATAGTATAATAATAATTAAATAATTTTAACATTTATGATTAAATGTTCATTGCTGATTAATTAAATGTAACAAAATCACCACTGGCAAAGGTCTTTAGAAAGACCTTTGTATATGTATGTATATGTATGTATACATATGTATGTATGTCTTTAGAAAGACATATGTATATGTATGTATATATATATAGTATATTTTAAATCTCTTTTATTGCCTGACAATGTGTTTTTCCCTTGTTATTATTTCTAAGTTTATCTCACCATTCCTACATGCTTATTTAGAATCAGCTCGTTTATTTCTGATTACCAAATCCTGCTGATAAAATATTCTACAATTGTGTTAAAGTTTTAGATTGATTTAGGGAGAACTGATTTCTTTAAACATTGAGTTTTACCCCAAAATAATGATTGTCTTTTTATATATCTGAGTGTTCCTTTCGTCATCACATAAATCTTGCACATTTTTTAAAGATTACTCATAGCTGTATTATATTTTCATGGGCGGTTACATAGGATGTCTTTATCCTCAGTATATTACTCTTTGTTTTTCTATTTAAGAAACTGATTTTTTTTTTTTGCATGCTAATTTTGTAACTGGTCATCTCAGTTAATTCCCTTAAATTCTTAGTATTTTCTTTTTCAGTTGATTCTCTTGAATTAATTAGACTTGCCAGAAAAAAAAAATTGGCTTCCTTCACCCTTGTTCCATTCACTTTTGTCATTTCACTTCACTTTTCAGGTTTTGCAACAGCTGCTTTTTCCCACCTTGCCTTCTGTTGCTTCAGTTCCTTTGATGGCCAAGGTTCTAGGTCCCTTGGGTTTTGGGTTTTTTTTTGTTTTTGTTTTTGGTTTTTTTTTGGTCTTTTTTTTTTTTTTTGTACTGCCTATTTTTTCACAGTTGCTCTCCACTCTCTTCTCAGCTCGAATCTCTTAACAGTCAACAATCATAATGCAGTCATTTTGCATAAAATACCAGCAGATTTCTACCCACAACCAGGAATGTACACAGACATTGAGAGCCTAGTGCTCCTACCACATGCACAGGCAGATGGAAATGGTCAAAGAACACTGTTCTAATTGTGGCAGAGGTGATTGAATAGAATTTACACAATTTTTTTTGGTCATCCCTGTACAGTTAAAATTTAATCTGGGGGAATTCCAAGGGCTCTGTTGGTGGGATAGTCTATTTCAACTTTCTAACCTACATTCTTAGCCAATGGCCTTATTTGATCAAGCACGCTGAGAAGTCCAAAGGAGGCATTAAGAAGTAAACAACCTTGATTGTGTCTCCTTTCCCAACCTTTAAAGACTGTTATTCCTCAGCTCCAAGAGGTTGTGTGATCCAATTAGGCAAATTGAAAAAGACTGCTTTTATGCAAAAGCGTATGAAAGTTAATTGAAATCAATGCATGTTCAGTGAAAATGCTAGACATCACTGATAATTTAGAGCAATTAAAAGATGTTGTCCTGAAGCAAGGCAGAAACATTAAGTTTAAAAGCCTGTTAAAGGAAAATTACCGAAAATATTTAAATGATATTATTCACCTAAGATGGACTAGGGACAGCTAAACCAATTAGAAATTGTAAGGTATTTCATTAGTCAGAAGCTGTGTTTTTAAAACCATTGAGATGAGAATTCTTCACCTAGTATCCTTTGTTATTGCAAAATTATCTGTTAAAAACAATGCATTCACCCTAGTTTTGAGTAGGTTCCTCATGAAAATTGCTATTACAGCTCAACCATCAGCAAATAGTTCTCCTATGTATGAAATAAAGGCATTTTTAAGCTAGTTTTCAAGCTGTACTTTTCAGAGATCTAAATATTCTGGGAGGTAATTGGGCATGTATTATTAGGTAGGGTAAGGTAGAACAGAGAACAAAGGAATAACCAGTTAGAACTCTGGAATTCCGGGGGACCTGAGTGGCTCAGTCGTTAAGTGTCTGCCTTCGGCTCAGGTCATGATCTCAGGGTCCTGGGATCCAGCCCCACATCGGGCTCCCTGCTCGGCGGGAAGCCTGCTTCTCCCTCTCCCCCTCCCCCTGCTTGTGTTCCCTCTCTCGCTGTATCTCTCTGTCAAATAAATAAATCTTTAAAAAAAAAAAAACCTCTGGAATTCCTATCTCATGACAAACACATGAACATCTCTGTTTTATTATATTGAAAATACATGGAAAACAGGGATATCAGACAGGCTCACCATGTCACCATTCCCTTTGCCTTGGCCATTGCATATATCACCATTCAATCAGGTTTTCTTTTCCCCTGAAGCTTGGGTAGAGCCTCAGAATCTTTCCTAACACAGTGATACAGGCAACTATCCCCAAATAATCAGAGTTAGCATGAGACAAATCTTAACATAAGATTTCACTTATGAAATGATTCCTTCATAAAAATAAATAACAGAAAAATTGTTTTATGTTAAAAAAAAAAAATAAAAAGAACTATAAGCCCGTTTCTAGATGGACTTGGATCTTGTTATGTTCTTTAAGCCTCGGGTGTACTAGCCTCTTTATCTGCTTCTGATCCCCAGTTGCCCCTTGCTATTCTTATTAAGTAAAAATCTAACATTCTGGTTGCTCATAGGGTTCTGCTGAGAAGTCGGCTAGGTCTCCCTCCCCTGCTCACAGGATACAGGTGACCACCTTAGAAGGGCACCAGAAGCTCTCTCTATTCTGGCCGTATAAACAACAATTTCTTATAGTTGCTCGCTCCCAGGTTCATAAACATATATACTTTCCTAAATGCTAAATGCCTCATGCAGTCTCTCTTTGCCCCTTTACTTTCACATGCTGGAAAAGTCTCTGGAACCTCTAACCCTATCTTCAAACAAAATCATCCTATACCTTTCCAGTCATTTTTTTTTAAACCCAAGTAACATGTTTTCCCTCTGTGAGGTCTTGCTCTGGCCTCCTGCTACAATGCTTTTTGAACCGTTCTCCCTTTTTTTTCTACCATTTCACCCAATGTAACCCCACCTTGGAGTCCCAGTTACCCTTCTTCTGATGATTTGAGATGATAAAATGCTCTACTACATATCTGTGTGACTTTGGGGAAATTAATTGGTCTCTCTGAGCCTTGGTTTTCAGTAAAAAGATAATGTTGTTTGAAAATACTAAATTCACGAATGCAAATAAAGCACAAGTATTATGCAATCCAAAGTGGTTAATATTTCTATGTTTTTAGTGTTATCCAATCATTATTACTATACCTACAACTACTATTGTTGCTGCTACTGTTCCTACTAGTACTCTGAATATCACTAATATTCTATCCACTGAAAAAAATGTAAAGTTGTTGCTTGAAAATGTGCCCTATCATATGCTCTCAGCATAAGAACTCCGTTTGGGACATTCTCAGACAATTTCTTCTACTAGCATCACCCTTAGATCACTGTGGGTGAAACCTTATCCCAGGCATTGAAATTCTAGGGACTCACACTTTGGAGTAAAATTCCTTGACATTTTCAACCAAGAAGTTAGAGCAGCAGTGACCACTAAATGGAATGTTCCTGAGCCCAGAACACAATACATGTGGGCTTTGGTCTCCGTTTATTTCCTTCCTTCAGTATTCGTCTACCTTTCCAATGATCCCCTTACTACCCCTTCCAAGTGGGGTTTACCAGATGCCCTGATGATATCCAGGACTTGCACCTATGAAGTTGTCCTCGAGCCATGACCAGGTGCCGTTCTAAAGGACAGCCTGATGAGCAGATCACTCTGGCTGGTCAGGGTGGTATTTCTTTCACAAGATCACATCAGATTGAGCTACTAGAACTTGGGTTGTCCAAATTATTTATATAAACAGACATCTCACCCAAAATTTTTGCTCAGGAGCCTAAATATTTTAGAGACACATCTGTATAATGTAAACTACATTGTGCCACTTTCCTACACACTGATTATGTAACCCATTTCCATTTACTGGCCCACGTTATTCATTGTCTTTGTCATACACGAGGAACTTGGCCACTCTCAAGGATTCACCCACTTATTCACTCTGGAAAAACTGCTGATGTCTCAAATTCTACCAATCTGACATATTCTTAGATGCTTAATTAATTTGTGTGTTTGGGTGATGCCTTCACCTTGTATGTGGGATCTACTCAGCTCAGTATTTGGCAATTCTTCTCTAAGGCACTTAACCATCATTGTTACCATCCATCATTTTTGGTGCCTAGAACTTGATGGAGACCAATTCACACACCTATGAATAAAAGATTTCTCCTGCCTTGGAGAAGATCAATGGAGATAACAGGAAATACTATCTTCCCTAACAATCACCTAGAAATACCTTGACTATGACACGGTCATAGTCCATGGCATGTGGCATCTTGTTTCAGGGGGTAATCATTTGCTGTTTGCATTATCTGAGAAGCATAATATCAGCTTCTGTGGGAATTAACTAGCACTGGATTTAAAATACAGTGGCTGATGTCAGATAAGCAGAAATAAAATATTGAGCCAAATAATTTCATATCATGTAGGGCAACTGTAGCAAGATGAATAAGCCTCTTATTCAAATGATCTACCTCCAGAAAGTAGAAAAGGTGGCTCATGGAAGATTCTAATAATAAAAACTTGGGACTATCAGAGGTCTCAGGACCCTGTAGCCAAAGAATATCTAAATGACAGAAGTGTTGCCAGAATATTTTTCCATTGCCTTCCTAATTATTCTGTTAATTATTTCCACCAAGCTTTGCAAAACTGGTTCTAATTTTAAAAAGATTAAACTCTGTTTTTTCTGTCATAACCAAAGATCAAAGTGTTCTGATAAATGGAACACCACAGGAATCTAGATGCAGATTTGTAACTACAATTACTCCAAACTATCCACATCATTCAGTTTTCCCTTAAGTTTCACTGTGGGGAGAGCATTAAGTTAATTTTAAAAAGAGAGAGAGAGAGAGACAACAAAGTAGATATATATATGACATGGCCATTGACCTTGTCTTAATGACAGAAATTTATTCAACTAAGGTATAAAAAATAATATTTGTAAGTTTTTTGCCATTTTCAGATAGTATTTTATGATATACCGTATTTTAATATAGTATACAATCATTAAATATATAATATGTTCAGATATCTTATTTTCCCAACAGTAGTGAAGGCCTCTTTGTAAAATGCATGTAGTTGGCACTAGATAAATTGAAAAAAACAGATAAGCTATTAATATTATTTTCATTTTATAGATGAAGATATTGATACTCATAAATATTAATTAAAGATAAAACTCATGCAGCGACTAATGAGATGAGATTTGACTTGAATCAGGTTGCTAATTCTAAATCCTTTGCTTATGTGTATGTTTGTGTGCATGTGTGTGTTTTCCTATCTTAACTGTTTTGATTTTTTTTCTTATCTTCCCTGGTACCTGGCACTTGGCTCTATTCCCACAACATTTCTGTTTCTAACTGAGCATTCTCCCCGGGCACCCCAGGACGAGTACCCCCAGCCCTCATGATGAATCTACCCATTTATCCCACCAGATTAGAACCATGAATACGGCAGCTAGTTACAGAGGACTTTGGATTTGCCACACTCACTTACAGGGTAATTAAACTGATGTCTATCGGGAGATCAAATCTATGAATAGGTTAATCCTTCGAAGTTCGCTCATACTCTTTCCCTGACTAATGCCCCTTCCCACTGCTCTGACTGCAAGAACTCCAAGTTCCACTTGCAAAGGTAACTTGATTTATGCACTGGTTTTCTCCCTTGCATAAATACAGGGGTTTCTTGCTTAGCTTCAGTGATCAATAGCTTTAACCTCACTAATATGTATGACCCAAAATTTACAATAGAGTTTCTTTAAAATAAGATTTCAAAGCATCTTAAATCTTTATTAGTTAAACAATCTCAAGCATAGGACTTGGTCAAAGAAATAAAGGAGACAGGTGGGGAGGGAGGGAGAAAGAAAGGACAGAAGGAAAGGAAGGAAGGGAGGAAGGAAAGGAAGGAAGGAAAGAAGGAAAAAGTAGAGGAGGGAAGGAGAGGGGGAGAGGAAGGAAGAGAAAAGAAAGTCTACTTTATTGGCCTTTCTATATAGAGGAGTCAATCACTCATCATTGAATCTATTCATTAAAGAGATATTCATTAAGCACCTACTGTATGCTATGTCATATCACGTCCTGAGTGACTTGGCTGTGCCCACCCTTTTCCCTTCCAGTGGCCTTACTGCAGTTTGTAATTCAGTTTCTTTACTGGCTTTCTTGGAGCTATAAACTCCATGAAGGAAGGGACTAAAGACCTCTATCCACAATGCATTAGATGATGTCTGGGACATAGCAGACACTCAACATTTTATGAATGAATTAATAAATGATTAAATTAATTAGAGCATTACAGTGGCTGAATATAAAACAGCTCCCCTTTCAAGGATGCTCTGAGTGCTGTACTCCACCCTGGTGTCTAAAGTTCTCCTTAAATCCTGGATTTGAAATTTCCTGGTAGGATTTTCTGCCTGTGCCTAGAATGCCTTAGTTCTCTGCAGAAGATGCTGCAATTGTCATTACCCTAGTATTCTGACATAGCATCTTGTCAGCTCTGAATTTAGATCAATAAAGGTTTCCAGCATATACTAACAATTGAAGGTTAAAAAATCCATTTTACTGCTGAAAATATAAGCTTCATAATAAGTTAAAAACCAGATTTTGTAGATGATTTGTTCATTTAACCTCTGCTAAGGACAAAAAAATATGTTTTATTGATTTTGATTTTCTAATAAAAAAATCATGTCACCTTTTAATAACCAACTTATTACCAGATGCTGGGGTCTTGGGTCCCATAAACAAGGATTATGGTTAAAACATATTGAAAGGAGAATTTCAATATAAAAATCAATAAAAATATGTAAAAAATAAAATGAATCAAGAGCAAAAGCAATTCCTTCTCAGGGCTTTATAATAACATTTGTAAAAAAATCCTCAGCCTGTTGCCTGATCCTAAGTAGAGCAGTAAAATAGTAATAGTGGAAAAATTAACAAGTATAGCCATAAATAAGTACTTTTTTAGTAAAGACAGTAGCTCCCATTTATTGAGTACTCATTGCATACCAGGTGTTGGTGTGGAAGCCTAAATTACTACAAGAGAACCATGTACGTACAATTGACTGCGTTCCAGGCAAGAGACTTAGTTTTTTTTTTACATAAATTATCATGTTTAATACTCAGAGCAAATCCTTGCAGCTCTGTGTTTTAATGCCCATATTTTAGAATGAGGAAGTAGAGGCTCAGAGATGTTGATTCACTTGTGCCAAATCACAGTTAATATGATTGAGTTTAGATATTTGGTGATCTTTCCACTAAACTCTACTATCCTCCCAAATACAGGAAAATACTAAAATAAATTCAATCAACTACCCTGTCAATTGCTGGAGTTTTAATTATTTTTGAGGAGAATTGTAGGTATTTTTGTTTGTTTGTTTGTTTGTTTCTAATATATCATCCCCAAGGTGGTTCTTAGGTATTGCTCAGGATAGTTTTAATAAGTGCTGACATTTAAATTTTTGCATATGATAGTGAGGATTGTGCAACCGAAAGCCAGGGCTTATTTTCTGTGAGCAATGTTTAATCAAAAGTGACCCATAATTTCAAGCTCCAATGCCTACCACCGCCTTATTAATTTGATACTTGTTCACTTTGGAGACTCCTCACTCAGGTTTAAAATATGGTGGATGATCCTTAGAGAGGCTCTTTTTCTACCCTCCTCTCCTCTGGCTGCCCTTTCTAAGAGCTCAAGAAAGCAACTTCTGTCCTTTGGTTTCTTAATCTCTCCTGCTTATGACAGATGAGTCAAAAAATATTAAACTTGCTAATGAGGGTTTTCTTAGACAAAGTACAAAGTCTGTGGTATGTTTGTGTACATACATGCATGCGTGTCTATATGTGTGTTCTCGGATAGGAGCAAGAGAGTATTTAGTCTCACTTTTATCAAAATGCAGTCTTTTTTCCAGCCTGTATGTAAGCCACTCTCATCTGTATGTAAGCCCAAAAGAATTTCCCAACAACTCAGGGAAGGGGAATATTGTATCTGACTATAGTAGAATGGGGGATATTATCCATTAGATCAATCATATCAGTTGTGAAAAAAGGCATACAGATTCTGCTCCCTTTCCCCATGACAGCATAAACTTACATTTTATAAATTTTTATTTTTAATAAATTTATGGTTTTTAAAATAAGGATGTTTTGTAAGAAAAAAATAGAAAAATAAATTAATCCTAAAGCCATAAAATGCTGTGATCTCCTGTGTTTTCAAATTATACGCCCACCTCCAGGCTTCTTCTTCCTTCCTTCCTTGATACCTTCCTTCTTTTTCTTTCCTTCCATTTTATCTATATATGTAATTTTCTGATGTCACAGATCTGCTTTTATCCAAGGTCTTAGAGAATGATTTCCCCCATAGAATGGGAAATAAAACAATCAGAGGACTGGCTTTGAGAGAGAAAGAAAACTGGAATATCACATGAAGAGATGGTTGGCAATGTTTTGTGGAGGAGGGATTGAAGAGAGGTGGGAAGCAAAAGAAGAAGAGCAAATAGAAGATAAACAGGGGAAGGGCCAAGTGACTTGTTGAGCCTGTCCATACCAATGTTGGCTTCCCCCCTCCCCAATTGGGCCATTGCATGTTAAATCTTTGAGTAGATTCATTGGGTTTGTATAATCAGGAGGAAGAGGCCCAATTGACTTGGTATCACAAAGACACTGGCAGGAAATTGAGACCTGTGCTTTTTTAAAGTACAGCATTTGGATTTAGAAAGCCATGAAGTTTGAATCCTGTTGTTATAGATGTGATCTTGGATTAAGTCTCAGTTGGTCACCTGCAAGAAACCTTGTGAAAGAATTAAATGCATACAGGTAAATGGGATTAGAGTGAGGGGATGCAGCAGGTACCAAAAGAAAAAAAAAAAAAGTGATCAGTCTTGGAGATTTATCACAACCTTTGAGAGTCATTTGTGGCAAAGTAACTTACCTTTATTTTCCTTATGCATGATTCAACTGGGCATTTAGTAATACTGGATTAATTCAGATCCCTATATTATCATTCTTTGGCTCCATCTGTCAATATGTAGAAAGCTAGAAAGCCATGTTTTGGTTGATTTGTCACTTCCTGACACTTTCCTAAAGAATCTTCAGGCAGCCAAGTGTAGTTAAATGGTAGTGTGCTGGTGTTCAAAAAAAAAAAAAAATCAAAATATTCTTTAAGTTATCCCCAGGGTCAATCCTGGGGTCTTAAAATGAATTAAATTTACTCTTTTGAATCGTGGTCATCCCTCAGGATTGACACGGCATATCTTCTGCCAGAAAATAAGGTTTGGAAGTCAGAAAGCTTTTACTTACTGCATGCTTTTTTTTTTTTTAATTATGTTAATCACCATACATTACATCATTAGTTTTTTGGTTTTTTTTTAAGATTTTATTTATTTATTTGAGAGAGAGAATGAGATAGAGAGAGCATGAGAGGGGGGAGGGTCAGAGAGAGAAGCAGACTCCCCGCTGAGCAGGGAGCCCGATGCGGGACTCGATCCTGGGACTCCAGGATCATGACCTGAGCCGAAGGCAGTCGCTTAACCAACTGAGCCACCCAGGCGCCCACATCATTAGTTTTTGATGTAGTGTTCCATGATTCATTGTTTGCTTATAACACCCAGTGCTCCATTCAATATGTGCCCTCTTTAATACCCATCACCAGGCTAACCCATCCCCCCACCCTCTTCCCCTCCAGAACCCTCAGTTTGTTTCACAGAGTCCATAGTCTCTCATGGTTCGTCTCCCCCTCCAATCTCCCTCCCGTCATTGTTCCCTTCCCACTATCTTCTTTTTTTTAACATATAATGTATTATTTGTTTCAGAGGTAGAGGTCTGTGATTCAACAGTCTTACACAACATGAACAGACATTTTACTGCATGCTTTTGATTCCAGAACAATTTTGTTGGTTCTAGGTACATTCCTCTTGTACATATTCCTTTTTTACCACTATGAATGCAGTCAACCTTCATTTCTAACTCCCTCTCCAACCCATTCTTCTTACAGTAAATAAATATTTGTACATATATATTATGGTGCTGATGAACAAGATTAATGACAAGATATTTCATATTAAAAGAGAAACATTATAAAAGGGGAAAAATGTCAAAACACATCGGCCATTCTTAGATAAATTTTGTAGAATATTTACCGTTTTATTTTTTCTTTTGCTTCATAATACCAATACCTTCCCCAGGCCTTTGATAGAAATCTCATCCCACTGGGAAGTAACAGTGAATGAACTTGGGCTCTTCCAAGCTCACTGGTATCAGTGCTGGGTGAGAAGCTTAGATTATGTAGTCTGTTCAAGGGATAGGAGCTAATCAAGGGGAAAGATAAGACCAAGAGAGACAGGAACATGCAATAAACTTTACTGAGTGGTACTTGGATATGGATGTATGAGAGACAAAGTCTCTTAGAACATGAGACCATCCAAAGGCTTATGGTTAAGAGAACCGGAATGGAGGGAGCATAACGGCATTCCTGGGGGAGAGGGAGATAGTAGATGATACTACTCAGCTGCAGGCAGGGAGTCTGTGTCAAAGAGTTCTGAAGGGCAGGAGTTGCTTGGAGTCTTACCACCACAAGTCAATAATGCTGGGTGAGGTATGCCAAGCAGGGAGACTCTAAATGGCTAAAAATCTACTTATCGAGTTATTTTTTAACATTGAGTGTATGAAAACTTGAGTTTTGTATCTGCAGGCTTTTGAACTGATAGGTCTCAATATGCAGTGAAGAAATAACATAGGGACCAATATATTAGAGGCCATTTTTGCCTCATTTATGTGACAGATTCATAAAGAACTCAGAATACGAAAAGCTGAGATCAGGTTCCTAGACAAGGAACATTGGAAAGATCTTCTGTTCCTTTCATTTTATAAATTTTTTAAAAGATTTTATTTATTTATTTGACAGAATGAGATAAAGCGAGAGAAGGAGCACAAGCAGGGGCAGTGGGAGAGGGAGAAGCAGGCTTCCCACTGAGCAGAGAGCCCGACGCGGGGCTCGATCCCAGGACCCTGGGATCGTGACCTGAGCCGAAGGCAGATGCTTAACCAACTGAGCCACCCAGGTGCCCTTCATTTTATAAATGTTAAGAAAAGAAAAAAAAGAGTACAGAATTTAGAGATGTCTGGGGTTGACATATTCTTACTGAATTTTGGTGACGTGATCCTTTTTTGAATAAAATTTGGGCATAATAACATATGATCTTCATGCTCTTGTCAATATTGTCAACTAATAACACCCCCTAAAAATTTCCTAAGTAAAATAATCATGCCATATATACCTGATTTTAAAGGGCTATAACTATTAAAAGTGTCTGGGGAGCTGAAACATGCACTAAATACTGTGACCTTAATTTGGCCTCACATAGTTTTTCAATTAATATTCCTATCATTGTATATCAAGCAACTTGTTTAACAGTCTCAAAACAACCTAGGTAGATTTGTTTGTTATTGTTATTTTGGTTTTGGTTTTAAAGAGTCTTAGTGCTAACAGTCTATCAACACTGTCTTGCGATCCCCTTATGTGTCTTTCTTGGTAAACTCTTACTAATGTATCAGGGTAAACTTATTAGTTAACTCCTCATAAAGTTTTCTCTGAATCTCCCAGGCAAAATGAATAAACACATCCTCTATGTAATCATAACATTTTGCTTGTGGTATTTTTATAGAACAACCCTGCTTCATATTATAATCATTTTGTTATATTTTCTATATTATAGACCCCCTCATTCCATTCTTTGAAGGGTATGCCTCTCATAACTCTGCATCTCTATCATCTAGCACAGGGTCTGAAACAGAGTCACTTAGGATTGTCTAGATTAATAAAGTGTATTAATTTTTTGTAACATTGTAAAATGTTTATCCATTCTAATGATATATGACTATGTGATAAATTGCACTAAAGGAGAAGCTTTTAAATGATTAATTATAATAATCATTATTTTATAAAAAGAATGTGTATACAAATAAGCAAGACAAGTTAAAACAAATTCTTCTAAATGCCATGGGTGGATTCCAAAATATAAAAAGTGTGAGAATATTTCAAAAAGTTCTGTAACTCACCTTTGCTTTTCTGGAGATGATAGAACTAATTGCCTAGAAAGTTCTTTCCCATAGTGTAGTGGGGGAGCTTCTTTTGGATGGCAGCAATAATTCTCCATGCCATGAAAAACCAATGTCATTGGGATTTGCCCTTGAGAGAAATCTGACAATTTTCAGAGTAATGGGGGAAAAAAAAAAAAAAGTCACTCGGGCATAACTGCTATAGCATGTTACAGACCTGAGTATACTAACTTTACCTGCACACACTACTTTTAGATTTTTTTTTAACTTACACCATTTGTTGGTCTGGATCTTGTATTGATTTGTGCATCCTTTTGGAAGGCAGAAGCACAACACCTGCCTTCACAGATGTTTCAAGACTCAACCAGATGCCCAGATGTAAACTGATAAAAAGAGAATTGGCTAAGTTTGGGGTGAATAAAAAAATTAAATGCAATTTAAAAATTTCCATCCACATATATGATAATCAGGAAATGGTTTATTAAAGGTCTTCAGGCCCGATTGATTTTTAGGCTTGGTGCAATTATCTATGTTTTTTTCTGTATAGACTATATTTCCAGATCATATTTCCCCTTTCTTGATGCCAGAGTTTTTTAAGTCTTTGAGCAGAGCCTCACTTGATAATGCATTTACTACCAAACAAATAGTATTTTTGCATAGTTTCTTTATATGATATGCATGGCTATACATCTACCTGGGGAAATACATGGTGCACTCTGTGCAATTCATCTCTTTTGGATCGTGGTAGACATGGCTAATCAAGCCAAACACTCTGGACAGTCATTACCAGTCGATCATAATGTACACACTTACATTAAAAACTAGTTGTTTTCATATATACAACGTGTGTGTGTATCACACAAATTAGGAAAATAATGACACTTTCATTCTTCTCCTCTATTCACATGTCCCCTATTCATAGAGAAGTTTTTGGTGACATTATAAAGTAATCCCACTCCCTAAGAACTATCTAATATATCATCCATTCACATGCTATTTATCACAATTTGGAATTATTATATTTGTTGGTTACCTTGCTTTATTTTTCATATGCTTCATGAAAAGTAAGCTCTAAAAGGTACAGACCTTGTCTTTCTTTCCCAATCACCTCGTATTCCCAATATTGAGAAAACTGCCTGATAACTAGCAGGCACTCGATGAATGTTTGCTTAATGTATGAAGAAAATGTAAGATAAAGTCCAAGAGTAGAAACAAAAATGAGATGTGTCTAATTTATGTCCATTAGTTCCTTTTCTCTAGACAAAACTGTCTAAAATAAATATTATGTGATCCATGTACACAATTTTAAATTTAGTAGTCCCATCAATAAAATTAAAAAAGGAACAGGTGAAATTAATTTCAACAATATATTATCCGACCCATAGTATATTTAAAATATTAACATTTTAATATGTGATCAATACAAAATTATTAATTAGGCATTCTGTATATTATTCATACTAAGTTATTGAAATATGGTGTGTGCTGTATATTCACAGCACATCTCAGTTTGGACTAGCCCTATTATAAATGCTTTATAACCGGGGTGCCTGGGTGGCTCAGATGGTTAAGTGTCTGCCTTCAGCTCAGGTCATGATCCCAGGGTCCTGGGATCGAGTCCCGCATCGGGCTCCCCGCTCCGCAGGAAGCCTGCTTCTCCCTCTCCCACCCCCTCTGCTTATGTTCCCTCTTTCGCTGTGTCTCTCTCTGTCAAATAAATAAATAAAATCTTTCAAAAAAAAAAAAAAAAAAAACAAATGCTTTATAACCATATGTGGCTAGCCACTGCCCTATTGGACAGCGTGGATCCAGAGTACAGAGTCTGTGCGGTGTTAGGTGAAAAACAAGACCATAAAAGTAGGGTTGTTGGTTACAGTGTGGAAAGTCTTAGAATGGCAGGGTGAGATATTTGAAACAAGTAGACAAATGACATTTTCAACGCAGGGAATGAGATGATTGGCACTGCACTTAAAGAAAAGCAATGTCATGCATGGTAAAGAAAAGGAATAATAAGAAAAAAATTAGAGGTTAGTTGCCACTAAATAAGTGAGAAATAATAAATATTTGGGGTAAGGTGGTGACATAGACTGAGAAAGATCAGGCAGATAAGTCTGACTAGATAAATATTCTCAAGTATACATCTATTCACTGTAACTTCACAAAATCTTCATGATTATATCTATTTTGTACCAATAAATATTTCCAGGTTTCATTTAGAATGATTTGCTATAATAACAGCTGAGAATTACGAATCTTTTCACTCATAAAAGAAGTCTTCTTGCACCTTTAAATTACACTCTACTGACAGCCAAGCTGCTGAAAAGTAAATTGATAGGTACAAAATGAACATAGCATTTAAAAAAACTATACCTCATTATATCAAACTTAGTTGGAGCTCAAAGTAGAATTATCTTTTGAGGCTACGTCTTTATGTTCAAGAGAATAGGATAGACTCTGTATGGCGATTGCCACCCAAATACTGCCCCCATCATCTCTGCTCCATCAAAGTCAAGTCCATAGACTTGCCTCAGCTCTTTTTTTCCTCTGTGAATATAGAACATTTTCTTTGGGCCTATAATGTACCTGACAATGTGTTAGTACAATCTTTCACAGATATTCCAGCTCCCCTCTATCATACTGTTTTCTCCTTTAAAGGCTTTTTTTTAAAAAAATATTTTATTTATTTACTTGACAGAGAGAGAGAGAGAACACACGCAGGTGGAGTGTCAGGCAGAGAGAGAGGGAGAAGCAGGCTCCCCACTGAGGAGACAGCCCAACATGGGGATCTATTCCAGGACCCTAGGATCATGACTTGAGCCCAAAGCAGATGCTTAACAGACTGAGCCACCCAGGCGCCCCTCCTTTAAAGTCTTAAGGGATGTTTAAGTTCTTTCAATCTATCCCTTTTTACTTAAAAAAAAAAAAAAGTTTATATATGCAGAAGACTCACTGTAAACCATTCCATGTGTAACACAATATATAGTGTTGTATTTATTCTTTGCAACAACCTTATAAAGTAAGCACTATAGTTATTCACATTTTCCAAAGAGAAGACTGAGCCTTAGGGGTGTTAATTAGCTTCCCAAAATCAGAATAAAGAAAGTTGAGAAGGAATAGGAACATCATTGATGTGCATTTTTAAAACAATCATATCAGATACCCTTTAACACTGCAACTTTTATACTTCTATTATTAATCTAACTTAAAGTGGCCATCTTTAGAGGAATACCCATGAGAATTTCAAGAAGGATGTTGTCAGTAACGTCAAATCATACTGAGAAATTAAAGAAAATGAGGATGAAGGACATTTGTTTAATTGCATGTTCTGAAGAGGTCAAGTTTATTTGGTAACTTCTGAAACAGTATTTTAGATGAGGAATGGGGAAGAAAAGAAATGGCCAATCATTGAGGAGTAGATAATGATTGAGTAAGAAGGGATGTGGGTAATGCAGACTCACTGGGAACTTCCAAAACTCCTTCCTCCATCTCTGTTCAACTACCTACTTTGATTTCTCAGAGAAGTCACTGAAAATAATGTTGGCAGTATGATTGTGTTATAATCACTAGACATTTTAAGCCTAATCTACTGGGTAGTCCTAGACCTTCAGAGTCAGAAGTGATTTTAGGAGCATTTAATACAGACTTCCCCTGTAAACCTTCCATTTTCTCTGGTGTTTTGGAAAACAGCATGGGATTTGGTGTACTGGGTTTAAATGCTGATACTTCCACCTATTTTTTCTTTTTTTTTAGTGTTTTTAATTACTAGGTAGATATAAAAATCTTTTAACTTTTAAAATGGATATAATATAACTTGTATTGATGCTCTGAGATCAGAATAGGGGCATGATATATATGTATATATTTATATACTGGAAGAGTTATATATTACATATTTTATATAATAGGTAGTGTTTTGCCAATACAGTGCATATTTTCCTTTCCCCTTAAATATTCCTAATAATGACATATCCACTCATAAAACAACTCTTTGTAATGCCTAACTCTGAGTTGCTAAAAGTAGTTTTGAAAAAGAAAATTTCCTTTTAAGAAAGAGCAATTCAATAACTCCTATCCATTAATATGACTAAGATGCCCTTTCTGCAAAATGCAGAGAGTCTCAGTAGCACCAAAGAAGTTTTTAAAGTTGAATTTTCTTATATCTCTCCTTCAACCCCAACTCAAAGTGTTTTCTGTCCCAAACCATTCAGAGTAATTTCTATTAGTTCAGTAGATACTCATAATTTCAGATTCAGTTGTCTTCTAATCATTTCTTCCTGGCCTCTTATTTTCAGTTTATTAGAGTATTGAGTAATAAGTGAGTTGACCCATTCTTAGTAGTTGGGACTATCATCTCCTTTACTGAAGGTACTGGGTTTTAATTAAAGCAAAAAACAAAACGAAACAAAACAGTGCAGTTTGTCATGGGCAGCGAAATCAGAGTCATCCCAATCAATCAACAAGTTTGAACTTTGAGGTATACATATTTATTGAGTAGGAGCTAGCTCTCTGAAAATGTTGCACATTAATATTTATCTCAAATTGATATATACTGATGAACTTATATAAATGAGGGAGTATTATTTCTGTAACAAGAATATGATCACTTATCTGCTTTTATGCTAGATATACCTAAGTCTTTATATATTAATTACTTTGTGATGCGGGACCTTCTTCATGCCACCACCCTGACCTATGGGGGCTTTGTATCATTGCTCCATCATTTACAAGTTAATATGTCTCCCTTAGTCCCAATTACTTCATGTGCACAAAGTGCTAATTATGGTATCCATCTCACAGGATTATTGTGAGATCCAAAAGGAGTCCATGTACTACTTCTCAGGACTGTAATTTGCTATATAATTATAAATATTGGCTGCTATTATTAATAGCTTTCAGAGTCATATGTTTGATATGTATGTCATATGTCATACGTTCGATATGTAGAAGCTTTGGAGATAGAGCACAAAATTTAGGGGGTGTGGAATTAGAAAAGGAGGTCATCATGAATGTAGCAGATCCTGTTGATCCCAATTCTTTGTGACTTAAATTATGCATTCTATTTTTTTTCTACAAGTCTAAATGAAATTGTCATTTAGAAAAGTCACAGTGACTTGACACATTGATTTAGATCGACGTTAAATAAGTTTTTGTATTGACAGAGACATTTTAGCCTTTAGTAATAGTTTGACTATTCAGAAAGGGCCTTGCTCCATGAGTGGGGATTTACTTGTAAGAAACTTAAATAGGAATCACAGAAAAGGTGATGATATATGCAGAAAAGGCAGGGGAATTAACAAATGTAGATATCACTTTCCACAACCAAAGCTAATGTGTATTTATGTAAATTGATCAGTGCTATTACCACATGCTGGATGTGTTATCTTATGTGAGTGGTGTTACTTGTAAAATTCAAAAAACACTCATCATAGTTATTAGCAAAACAGTCACATGGAAATCCGTTAGCCTTTTGCATTGCAAAACATTAGAAATTTAACTCATTATTCTTGCCTGTCAGTTTGTTTCCCAACCTTATATAAAATGATTCCAGTATGCAATGAAAGCACTACAACCCTTAGAAAAAGTTTTTTGAGATTGTGTCTGAAAGCAAGCGGGGGTCATGACTATGAAATAGTAACTTCATTATATCTGTGTGTTTTCCTACCTTAAGTTTACACAGATTTACACTTAGCTTACCTATCAAATGGAAAATTGTGTGTGCTGTGATTTTTGAGACTTTTAGTCTGCCTCAGTATGAATGCATATCCTTGTATTTGAAATCTAGAGGATTCATAATACAGCACGGTGAGTAGAGCAAGAGGAGATTTTCAAAGTTGTAGTTTACTGTTGCTCTTCGTCAGCACAAAAGAAATAATCTTCAATCCAACTTCTAAAGACTCCTTACATTTATAAGTTATACATCTCTGTACTTTAAAGTTCATGAAAGTGCCTTTATCAATTCTGCAATGAAAGTGATGATGTATAATCTCTCTCTCTCTCTCACTCTTTTTATTTCTCTTTCATAGACAATGGCTATTCTTTCCTAGGGCAATTTTTGTTTGGCAATAAATTTAGAGACATTTTCAAAGTCAAAAAAGCATGAGGGGACTGGGAGATTACGAAGTTATGAAATGCAAGTTGTCTTCTTAAAGCATAAAATGATTGCAGCGCATGCCACTCCAGGGGAACAGTGCCTTGCCGCTGATTTTTGCTAATGGAAACATCTGAATGACTCCAGGGAGAATGTTGCTTCATGATTACTAGGGCAATGCTATTATTCAAAATCTCAGTTGATTTTAACACTAAGGACACAGTTTTAATGCCCAGTGATGCTGAGTTCTCTTGGGCAATTAAAAAATTCAGATGTATCTGAAGGATCCCCAGTCTTAAAGTCTAGATGCCAGTATATGAATCTTAGTTTTTTGTGAACTTGAACAAGTGATTAGACTCTTCTGAGATTTTCAGGATTCTGAAGTTCCCTCCTGGTGACCCAGCTAGATTTCCTAGTAACCATGTATTTAAGAAATAATTATTTTTGCTTGATTTATTGATTTATTCATTCAGCAAATATTTGTGTAGTGACTTCCATTGGATTAATAAGTGCATGGCAACTCTATAAAAGCTTTACTACTGAGTACGAGCTTTAGTTTAACTGACGAGTCATAAAATTTGCTTCAAAATACTTACCTTACCTTTCCCGCCTGTTTAGTGGTGGTCATAAAATTTGCTTCAAGTACTTTATTTTAACCCAAGTACTTTATTTTAACCCTAGTTAGAGTATATACTCTAGAGCCCAAGTATGAAGACATTTTGCCCTTTGCCAAGATTATAGATTTGTAGCCCACTAGAATAGTGAGACTCCTTCCAATAGTTCATGGATTTCTTTTTCTTTTTTCATATCATATTTTCACATTACTGATTCTGTGGTATTGGTTAACACTTTAATAAAAATTGTGTCACTGTTTCTATTGAAAGCATCTTATATTATCTCTCTGATATATTGCTATCCATTAATTTCCCACACTCTTCTGATCTACTAACTACAAAGTGCTGGGGAGCATGGTGATATATCTGACATTAACTTTCATTCCCTTTCATTCCCTAAACAAGTACTGAGCACACTGTATGTTTTCTTCTGGCCCTAGAGATATAAAGGATAAATGAGTCAAGATCTGTATGTTTAGAATCTCATAGTCTAAAAAGAGAAGCTAAGATGTTAAGGCCACTACTGCTAATGCAAGGAAGAACGTTTTGTGTATATTGGGGGGATGCTCAAAGAATGAAGATAGTTCTTCCAAAACAAAAATAAATTGCTCCTAAAATTATTTATATATTTATTTGACATGCCTCACACGTTTTAGTCAAATATATCCAACCTAAATAATTGAAAGTTTATGTAACAAAATAAATCACAGTATTCATTTGTCTTTCTAAATAGGGAAGTATTCTGGAATAGTCCAATATTAATGTATTCTAAACTCAATTACAGATACTCTGTCAGTTTGTAAAATCAGAGAGGTTGTTATATTTACGGTCAGTTTAGTTCAAATAAAGCTGCTTTGCTCATGTAGTACAGTATGAAAACCTCAGAATTATCCTAGGTTTCTTTTTATTTTATCAGGGATAGGACAAACTACATAAGGACCTAAAGGAAAGGGAGATTTTAACAGAGGAGACATTTTATTATTTATTAAGCATCAACAATTTTTTTTGCAAATTTAGCCCCAGTGCCTCCCAAATGTACCTGCAAATTCTAAGCTCTTATTTATTTTAAAATGTTGTTTTAAATCATGATTACTAACATTGTTGAATGTGCACCATGTACAGAGCTCTCTTCTAAGTATTTTTGAGGCTCCATCTCATTTAATCCTGACAATCATCACATGAGTCATTTTTTTTCTCAGCTGAGAAATCTGAGTCATAGAAAGGTTAGCCAGCCTCCATGCACCCACCAGAGCCTAGCTAAATTTCACAGTCTGAGACATTTCTTCCCTGGTAGATGAGCCACAAGATAATAAGTCGTGGAGGAGTTACAAGTCTAAGTTCTTAACCAACTGAAGCTGTTGTGCATGTGAAAATTGACCCAACTACTTTGTAGCCAAATCAGCATATTTCACAGTCACTTGTTTTTTGCTTTCTCTGCAGAATCCACACATGGCTCTGCTTAATATTAAGCTACGCATGGAAACCTGGTTTAATTGCAACTGAAATGGCACTTTTTCCCACCCTGTCAGTGTTATTGCTACTGTAGTTTCTGTGAACTGTGATGCGCAGCTTATATTACTATATTTGGCTTCTATGTTACAAAGTCCCTAAGAAATTGACAGTGTGCATCTTGATCTTTGACTTGGTACTGGAATAGTGTATGGGGTAGACTTGAATATAATTGAACTGGTAACATAATGAAGCTCAAAGCAAAAATGCTCAAATAACCAATTCCTCAATTGAGCTGTATAATATAATATTGTATATTTTATTACATTATTCTAGTTAAAAACAAAAGGGTAACTATCAAAATATTATTTTCAGAGTAACTTTATAATAAACTTAGAATGCCATCGTATTTAATATTCCTTAGGAATGTGCTTGGTAGAAAAATGACTGCATTTGTGGGAATTATTTTATTTTTATGTGTTAAAATTTGGTGCCAGATAATTTCACATTATCACTCGAGACTGTTCTGAGTTTGGGAAAAAATATCAAAATGTTATTTGGAAACTTAACTGGGGCTTTAGGTACTTAACCACTTCTGTGTGTATATAATCTATTCAGGAAAATAAATGATAAGGATTCCTCTGAAACCATTTTTTAAATGGTTAAAATATTTAAAAATTTGGAGATAAGTTTAAGAATGTGGTATGTGTGTGACTATCTCTAACGTACAAATTGAAATTGTCTGGGTCCAAATAAATTAATTAATACATAAACTTCATATAATCCTTTTCTACTTTAAAAAAATCACATCTAAACTATTATCCAACCCCCCCAAAAGAGGGTACTCCAATGAGTACCTACACTGATGAGTAGTGTAAAATTATCTACTTACTTAACTGTATTTGTATATAATTCAATATGTAAAAAACCCATTTCTGAAAATATACAGTCATGTTTGTCACTTTTATCATTTTTTTTAAAGATTTTATTTATTTATTTCACAGTGAGAGAGAGAGAGAGCACAAGCAGGGGGACTGGCAGGCAGAGGGAGAAGCAGGCTTCCCACTGAGCAGGGAGCCCAATGCAGGACTCTATCCCAGGACCCTGGGATCATGACCTGAGCTGAAGGCAGACGTTTAACCAACTGAGCCACCCAGGCGCCCCTCACTTTTATCATTTATGAATGCTCATAGCTGGTTGAGATATTCAAGTGGTTTTCACTTTGGTAATTATATTCTTCAGTTTTCACCAGGAAAAGGGTTAGGTTGTTAAAAAAAATAATTACTCATAGAGTAGGTAGAAAACCACATAAATTGCCAGATACTGGAATAAATTCCCCCATTCAAAGGTAACACTCTCTTACTCCCTGGGGAACGAAGGAGGGAACTGTAAACTTTGAGGAGACATTAAGATCAAGCATATGTTATATCATGAATCCTATATGCTGGACAATGCTGTCTCCTCTTGGTACCCTCCCATGCAGAACAATATATTCTATCATGTCTCTCCTTCTACATCCTTGTAGTCTCAGATATTCGCCTAATTTACATCATGAAAACTGGAACTCAATCACTTAGTTTATCTTACCTTACTTTTCCCACCTGTTTAGTGGTGGTCTACATTAGCTCTGGCTACTCCACAGATGAGCATAGACTAATCATCAACATAAGTGATTGCCTTATATAGCCAGGAGATAAAGAGGTTTTATATTGACTATTAATTATTAACAATGGTCATTTAGCCATGGTAACCCATTGGGCTATGGGTGTCCAATTCCCTGCTTTCAATGTGCATGCATCAGTGGATGTACTCATACCTGACTGTCCAAAATCATCATGACAAGTGTGTCTTTCCAGTTCTCAACAAATATTTTTGGGAGAGTAACACTGATATAAAAGAATGAGTGAATCATATTCATTAGTTCTTAGTCTCTGGTTGCCTATGCAAGTCTCCCTATCTGATTTGGTGGAGTTCCTTTTCTTCTCCTTCCCTACCCACATTCTCTCTTTCTTCTAATGACAGTGGTTCTAAAATTTTGGCATATATCTTTTTTTAAATGTAAACTTAATGTAAATTTATTAAAACTTGTATACATATATTTGTGCATATATTTTTAATTTATACACATAATATTATACTATTATAGATCCTTTAAAAAATTTTTTTCTTGCTGGGTACTATGGTTTTAAGATCTTATCCATGCTGCTTTGTGAACTTCTGGTATATTCCTTCCAGCAAACTTTTTGTTTAACTATAACCACTCAAGGGGTGCCTGGGTGGCTTAGTCAGATGAGTGTCTGACCCTTGATTTTGTCTCAAGTCATGATCTCAGGGCCCTGGTACCAAGCCCCGCACCTGGCTCCATGCTGGATATGTAGCCTCCTTAAAAATCTCTCTCTCCCTCTCCCTCTGCCACTTCCCCCACTTGTGTGCATGTGCTCTCTCTCTCCCTCTAAAATAAAAAAAGAAAGAAAGAAAAGAAAAGAAAAAGAATAGCCACTCAAGTGATGATTAATTCTTGCTGCACATCAAAATCTCTTAAGAAATATTTGCTTGTTTGTTTTTGTTTTGTTTTAAAACATCTATGCCGGATATTCACCCTAGAAAATTCTCATTTGTAGGTCTGGAGTACCAAAAGGTTTAAGCCTTTGTAATATTTTGGTTTAGTCAAGATTAAGAACCAACAGTAGACTCTAATTATACATAATATCTTATATTACAATCCATGTCCTTTATAATACCTCTAAAATTCAATCTAATCTTCTTTCTCAAATATTATTAGCATCCAATCAATGCTAATTATTTTTTTTAAAGATTTTATTTATTTATTTGACAGACACACAGCGAGAGAGGGAACACAAGCAGGGGGAGTGGGAGAGGGAGAAGCAGGCCTGCTGCTGAGCCAGGGAGCCCAATGCAGGGCTCGATCCCAGGACCCTGAGATCATGACCTGAGCCGAAGGCAGACACTTAACAACTGAGCCACCCAGGCGCCCCTAATTATTTTCTTAATAATGGACTTACTTGAACTCTCCACAAGATCTGATATTAATTACTGCCTCTTCTCACTTAAAACTTAATCTTACCTCACTTCTTTCTTCCTCCCAAGTGACTGAGACATAGACTTAGGTGAAAGTGGTTTTTGGGGAATTTTTTTTGGAATGGAGTAAAGGCATAAAGAGACTGATTAGTGAAAGGAAGAAAGCCAGTAAGGATGCACTGTTGAACAATTTCCCATCCTGAAAACTAGGACCCAGTCCTATTGTTGATCCTCTATGGAACCATGTATGGAACATGTTGCTGGGACATTTCCCAGCAACATGTTCCTTCAACTGATCAAAATACAGGGCACATTAATCCAGTAATTTCTGTAGCTTATTGGTTACGGGTTACCCCCAGAGGTGGTAAGTAAGCTTCCCTACCTGCACGCTGTCAGGTGCAGATGTCAATTGCTTGACATTATTGAAAGCCTAAAAGTTACCATGGGTGCCTTGACATGAGATGCTGGGAGTTTGCAAGATACTCTACCCCACCGCTATGCAGGAATATGTTGTGAACCTCTAGTGTTTACTTCAAAAGACTTTCTCTTCTTCCTTTCCTATTCTTCTTTGTCCTTTCTTTTTCTTCCTGCTTGCACATAGAAATATAATCCAGGATACTGTGTAAAAGTTCAAATAATGGGAAAAATCCAATCATTTGCTATTAATTAATGAATTCATGATTTACTGGGAAAGGTAGATCATTTCAATCCAAACTGGTAGTGGAGGAAATAATGCAAACAGGACCACTGAGGATGTTGTTCCTAAATCACCTTGGAGTAGTCATAGAAGGCTCTTTTGATGGGCTTACCTCTGAGATGCATCTTAAATGATGCTTACAAGCAAGCCTATGACAAAAACAAGCTATTTCATTATCATGTACTCACCCTTTTCTTTTCATCTGCCTGAAAAAATAAATTCCGTTTTTGACATTATCTCTTTACACATTTCTTCACTGTCATTATGTACAATTTAGATTTTTTTATTTGAGTGATCATTTGATTAATGTTTGGCTCCCATAATAGACCAGAGACCACTAGAACAGAGATCATATCTTTTTTCCCTTATTATCCTTGAATTTCAGGCCCTAGCACAGTGCCTGACACACGGATGAATAAATAAAGGAACAAAAGAGAAAATGGAAGAGCCAAGAGTTCAGTGCTTTAGTTTTCCCTTTACTGTAAACTTATGTATGGCGTTGGGGAGATGATTTGTCTCTCATGGGCTTCAGTTTTCTCAGTTTGTCATTATACTTAGTGATATAAAAGGGATCTTCTAACTCAGTCTTCTGCGACTGTAGATACTGTGAAAGCAATTTGGGTATTTTTACATTTCAGGGAGTTGATGATAGCTATTTTTTGTGGAGGCATTTGCCTTGGAAAAGAAGTGACCATCTTATGTGTACATGATCATAGAGTGACCATAACTCACCTTTAAAAGGTTTTAAACCCCTTCTTTTCCTACCCTCCACATAAACTACACTTCTGTATAATCTTTCTCTAGAAAGGGAAACTTCTATTATTTGAAGGTTAAACAACATAAATATGAGCACACTTCCATTTACTAAAATCTTCTCACTTCTCTGGTCCCAAATAGCCACCAAGTAGACATATAATCAGAGTATATTGAGAGCTAGTATATCTTTTGATTTAAAAAAAAATATTTTAGGGAACATTTTGGGATTGCTAGGTTAATGTAAGTCAGATAATGCCAGAGTTGAGATGTAGTGTCTGGGCAAGTCCTCAGCATCTGGAAGAGTCATGGAGCTTCAGATCGCTGTCACTTGAGCCATGCATCCTCCAGCCAAGTTAGAATTAAAAACAAACACCTTCTGATAAATTCACTGCAAAACATGGTAGCCATATACTACCATGGGATATTTTCAAAAGCAGAGTGAGTCCTCAGCAGTAGAAAGAAAGTCACAAGATGATGGAGTGAATAGTCTTATTTCATGAATCCAGGCCACTGGCTCTTTTCTTGTATATCCATTTCCATATTCAGAAGAGAGGTCACACATACATACTGATGTGCCTTGTCTTTACCTTTGTACAGAAGGGAGCACACCTCTGTACTGGGTGTGCATCCACAACTATAGAGAGAATGCACTCTGACAAAAACTATCTAGTGAGTTCAACATTTTCTTCAAACTTTCTGAGTTGTCAGCAGAACACAGTGTCCCATGCTGAAAATTATGTCAGCCTTTCCCCCCAGAAATCACTCCATAAAAATTTAACTCTGTACCATTTCAAATTCATCTGAGGAAAAGAGAGATAAAGTACCCTTAAGTCAAAGAGATTTATGTATTCCGATAAAGCCGCAAGATTTTGTTTTGATAGCAATAATGCAAGAGCCAACAAATTAAATGCTCTTGAGGAATGATTATGGCTACAGGAGTTATTTTGTTTTTATCAGCACTGAATAGCTGTGTAAGTTGTCTCTTACAGCTGTACAGATTGCTGTGGTATTGATAAGTGGCTTATGAGAAACGGTGTTGAATTGGGAAGAAAATATAATTTACTTTTGATTTGATTCCATTTAGCAAACCTGACTTTACAGCTTGAGTTGTAGTTATTTATTATTTACCAGCCATGGTACAAAGTAACCTGCCACCAGGGACATCAGTTATGGCCCGTGTGAAGATCACTGTCATTGGGAGGAATGGCACACCCTCTCCGTGGGTGTCAGTGATGAGTAAATTTGAAATTGCCTCTGACCTCGGAGGGAGTTTCGGCTTCTGCTCACTTCTGCTGCCAGAGGCTTGTCTGAATTTGGCATTCACTAAAGAGCCACAGAGGCAGAATGGACTGATCAAGCGATCCGAAGGCCAGTCAAGATAAATTAGATGCTTAATTTATACACCAGGCATTGCAGACAGACTAATTACACAAAGACAGTTTGATAAAGTAATGTAAGACTGTGCACATATTAGGCAGAGCCTGCTTCCATGAAATTATTGCTGATATATGTGCTCTGAGCTTTGAGATTTTGCATGCACAATTGTTCAGCTAGCACTATGAAACACGTTCTGTAAAGGTATTAAAACAAAGTGCTATCTGCCAGCCTTTTCTATTGTTATGCTGCCCACAAACAGACGTTTTTTTCTCCTTTTGCATTGTGCCTTTTATTATTTAAAGTACTTACTGAAATTGATATGAAAGAGTTAAACAGGCAGTTCAAAGATAATGATAGCTGAGAAAGATGCTGAAAATGAAGCAAAAGCAATATTCATAGAATCGATCACTAAAAAATAGGGAGAATGGGATTTTTGGGAAAAAAAATGCTGGCCCTGAAAGTTCTTGTCTTATCTCTTAAGAATTCAGAGACTGCACTAGTGCTCAGAGAATCAGAGCACGAAATGAGAGCTGAAACACAGCGCTAGAGAGAGAAAAGGCCCGCTGATGTACTGCAGAAGCACAGGATGAAGGACAAGCTTTATATTCCAGAACTTTGTGTTTGTGTACAGTGGCTAATAGGGCAGCCAATAGTTCCTGTTCTTGGACTGGCTTTAAGCATAATTGAAATGTACGCGTAACTCACTTGCCTAAGGACGGACTAGGAATTGACTGCAGTTAGTATAAATACTAACTTAAAGAAAAGGCCACTTTGAAATCAAGGGTGAGACACATGGCATAATTTGGGGAGAAAAGAGTCTCAGGTTATTAAAGGAGAAGTTTAAAGATCTAAATAGAGCTAGAACAGAAGCAGTTTTCATAATTACAGGTGGGTAATGTTTTTGAAAGTTCCCTGATATGGGGAGTTACTTTCAGAATCACACTGGGTGCTCATGTTAACATGGTGCATGAAAGAAATGTCTTGATTTATTTCTAGAGAAAAATATTTAAGATGAACAAACAGTATGCAAAAGCTCAGTGTAGTCCGTGTACTAGGGCACAGAATTTCTAGATGAGATAAGCACTACCTATAGCAAATAGCAAAGGAAACCTGGATAAATTTTCTCAGGTTCTTCTATATGTTTGACTTTCTGTACAGTGGTTCCTTCCAGGTGAATGGTACCTGGAGTCTGGTATCTGGGTCATTGCACACATTCTCTCCTTAGGTTTCAAGAGACACTTTTATACGTATCTGAGCCTGTTAAGAGTTAGAACCTTGTTCTAACTTCAAGTGGAAGGCTGCCTTGAGGTTCATAGAATTCTTGACATTAAAAAATCTCAAAGCAGCTTTCTCTAAAATTTCAGAAGAAAGTTTCAGTTAACCAGTCCCAGCTTCTCAGGGGGGTAAGGGTTATGGGGTGGGGAGGGGTATGCACTAAATTCCTAAACATTTGAAGTCAGCTCTGAAAATTTCTTACTCACCCCATCATTTAGCCTTTCTAAGATGCTGTCCTTGCTGTGGAGACCGATCAAGAAAATAATTGTGCTCTTATGTCCCTGAACTTTATGATATTTGGTTTGCCAACAGTTTCCTTAGCAACATGCCTTAATTATGTGTTCAACTCTATCCTTCCTCTATGACTTCCACTGTATCTTTAGCAACAGCAGCAGTGAAATCCTACATTTTAATTCCTTTTTGAGTTTACTCAAAAGGAGTATTACTGAGATTACTGATTGCAAGTGTGTGTGGGGACACAAGGTAGCATCCTCAATAAAAATAAAAGGTCTATAGGTTTTAGAGTCAGACTTCCTTAGTTCAAATCCTGGTACTCTATTTTGCCACAATATAATCTTGGACATGTTATTTTTAAAAGCATCAGATTTTCATTTTGTTAACTTATTTGCTTACTTAGTCAAATGGCAATAATGACCCTTATTTAATTGGACTATAAGGGGAATTAAATGGCAGAATATGTGCAAAACACTTAGCAGCATGTTTTGATGCATAATTAGTATTCACCAAATTTACAACAGCTGTATACTTCTCACTAAACCAGACTTTTCTCAGGAACATATATGCCTAATACTTAAACTAGTGCATACTCTATATTCTCAAATGTACAGTGTTCATGGTTACACAAAAACTTTCCATTTCTGTGTACTAGATACATGAATTTGGCATCGATGAGATATTTTTCCTTGCAATTGACACAATCTTTAGTTCAGTAATATCATTTTCTGTTTCTATGTTTTTTACATTTTCTCTATCCATGTAAAACTCAGGTGAGATACCTAAATTTCTCAAACCTTGCTTTTCCATGTGGTAAAGATTTGTCCTCCAATACTAAATTGAAATACTGTGACTATGAAATACTATTGAAATACTGTATATTGAAATTCTATGACTTTTACTTACCAGACTTATAAAACCCTCAGGTTTTTTTTAATCTGAAAATTAACTTCAATATAGTACTTTATCAATTAGTAAAGTATCTTCATTCTTAATATATTTCCAAGTTGAATTTCTAGCCTAATGACATAGAAATAACTAATTCCTCTAGCACAAGAAAGCTATCAGAAGACTAAATATTCTTCTGCCTGTATTCCAAACCTAAAATTGCTTGTTGGAAGTAAGAATTGAATGAATTGTTCAATTACAATCTTTAGTAAATTTATTCATTCATTCAAAACTTATTTGACTGCCTGTTATGTGCCAGATGCTATGACAACTGCTAAATGTATGTATATGTGTGTATATATATATACACACACATATATATATAGTCACACACACACACACATATATATATACGCACACACATATAGTCACACACATATATAGTCACACACATGTATAATCTTTATAGTTCTATAAAGTGTTTTGATTGAGATTATCTCATTTAACATTTATAATAATCCAATAAGGGAGGTGGATGGTCCATTTTAAGATAAAGAAACTGATTATAGGAGAGACCAAGCGATTTTCACATCATTCCATAATTGAGTAATGGACAGAAACTGGATATGGTCTGTTAAAACTTTGTTATTTCTAACAAAACTATACTCATTTTAGGGTTTTTTGTTTATTTGTTTGTTTTACCACATAGTCAGAAAAAAAAATCTAATTCAATACATATCTTTCTCAAGACTTAAACCTTAAGATAAATAAAGTCTCTTGCCATTGCCTATGTCAACCTTAGGTACGCTATATTTCTGAATGATGAGTTAACACATAGAAAATCAATACATTATGCAGAGTTGGAGGTCCTGGGAAAACCACTTGGATTCTTTAGCTAATATATAATGATTTCAGGTTGTCTGACTAATGAAGCATAGAATGCAATGTTTCTCTCTAAATGGTGCTATTTCAACACTCAGCCTGGAACTTTATCAGAAATGCAAATTTGGACAAACAGAGCTGTGTGTGCATCTGCTGAGTCGAACGGTCTCTGAATGCTTATGCGTTCTTTCTTTTGGTGCACCTGAGGCTCTGAGAGCTAGAGAAAATAATCAAGACCACATATTAATAAAAGATGGGACTGACTTTTAAACCATCACTCCTCTCCTATATAAATCTGAGTCTCCTGCTTGATTCTCATCTCCTTACAGAGAGAGGGGACCCTTCCTTTCTGCAGTCTCAGTGCCAAGTGCACTGTGTGTGCTCATTAAGTGAGTATTGGATTCTCTGCGTGGTGAACTTTTCTTTCTAATACCAAATATGGGCTTTTGCACCATATGTGTTTCATTTCATGGGGCTGGGTTTTGAACTGGATGAGCCAGTCATGGTTGCCTTGTCGTGCTACACTGGATTGACTTTAAAAGCCTGCGTAATCCAGTAAGTGTTCCACGCTTAAAAACTTCTCAGTGAACTCATGGTATCCGATGTGCCTGCACCCAAATGCACACACACATGTGGCTTATGGGTATTAGTTTTAATATTATGAACTAAGAGCTGGCCCTTAAAATTTCCATTCCTTTTCCTTTATCTTGTGCTGGAAGAGACATATAATTTAATCACAGCAGTATATATATATATATATATATATATATATATATCTTCTATAATACAACGCTTTCCAGTTATAGCCATTTAAACACAAGGCCATAGAGATACTTTTTTCTTCTAAAACTATCCTCCTTCCATCCCCATGAGCACAACTAACACCAAGACCAGGGACATCATCTGTACAATATCTCCCATGAAATTTCAATTTCAATGAAAAAAAAAAGGGGGACAAAAGAGAATTACCTTAAGGGCATGTTAAATATTTAACTAAAGCATTCCTTGGTAGGTGTAGATAATTGCTAATAAAAATTGGTGAATATTTAAAAGTTCAATTGCTTAGAATTTTTCCAAAGTAAATGAATATTACAATGGATTTTCTGCACTTAACAAATTTGTTATAGTTAGATATTATTCAATATCAAATTACCTATTAAAATCACAAAATTCTCCATAAATGTATTTTAATATATATAAATACCTTCTATTATACTCAAATATGTAGTCTATTATATATATATAATGCTTCCTTCCCCTGAAAAAGATCTCTTACTAGAAAGTAAATTCCATGAGGGCTTTGATATTTTTCTCTTTTGTTCACTGTTACATCTTCAATGCCTTAAATATACCTGGCATGTAGTAGATAATCAATATATGTTTATTGAATGATCAGTGAAACTAAACTTAAGGATTTCTCATGGCAACAATTACTTTATGCTAGGCACTAGCTTGGCACTGGTGATTTGAAGATGACCTTGACCTGTTCTCTGTCCTTAAGGACCTAACAGCGTGTTGATTTTCATAAAATTCTCTAGGGTAGCAAAGCTTTCAATAATTCCTATGTCCCAAATGTGGAAGCCAAGGCTAAGTGAAACTGAGGGATTTGCTCAAGTTCATATACCTAATCGGTGGCAGAGCCAGGACTGGAACCCAGGATTTCTACCAGAAATTTCTTCTAAAAATTGTCCTGTTTTCCAAAGATTAAAATGCACGTGTTTTGGGGTGCCTGGGTGGCTCAGTCGTTGGGCGTCTGCCTTCGGCTGAGGTCATGATCTCAGGGTCCTGGGATCGAGCCCTGCATCGGGCTCCCTGCTCGGCGGGAAGCCTGCTTCTCTCTCTCCCACTTACCCTGCTTGTGTTCTCTCTCCTTGGCTGTCTCTCTCTGTCAAATAAATAAATAAAATCTTTTTAAAAAAATTAAAAATAAATAAAATAAAATAAAATGCACGTGTTTTGAGCCAGAAACCTATATGAGTAAACCCGAAGCAGCTCCCTAGTGTCATGATTCTCAGTAAGAGACAAAGTGGATAGTTGAGAGGGTCCCAAGGAAGTCACACCTCTCATGTGACTTATGAGCATATAAGAGTTCTAGGGGAGGGATTTATCCTCAGAGTCTACAGAATTCTTGAAAATATGAGTAGGCTTCATGAGAAAACCACTGAATGAGAGTTTTCAGCTCTGGAAGGTCCTGGTCTTAAAGCCCCAAAAGAGGGTCATGTGGTTTTATTGATCTCTAAAGATAAGCAAAAATGACTGTTATGGGCATTGCATGTTGAATTATTACTCTTGACACTTGTAGTTACATCAGTATCACTTTATGTCCCAAAGGAAAAAGGTGCTGATAAAATACCAAAGACTGGAACAAGTGGTATCAAACCATACTTATGTAAGTAAATATGTTAATATATGGTAAACGCCTTATAAATGTACATATATCTTTACATTTTGTGTTTCTACATTTAGTGTATTTTTTTTTAAAGATTTTATTTATTTATTTGACACAGAGAGAGAGACAGGGAGAGAGGGAACACAAGCAGGGGGAGTGGGAGAGGGAGAAGCAGACTCCCTGCCGAGCAGGGAGCCCGATGCGGGGCTCGATCCCAGGACCCTGGGATCATGACCTGAGCCAAAGGCAGACGCTTAACGACTGAGCCACCCAGTCACCCCAACAGTTAGTGTATTTTAAAGAAACAATCTCAAAGAAATTTTTGAGAAAATGGTATATTTTATATATTATTTAAAAATAGTGGAACGAAAACATTTGACGTGGTATGGCCTTAGTGTTCTATAAGAAGTCTGTGTGTACATATGTTCATTTCATGACTACCTAACAACTACATAAAACATTTCATTTCTGTAAAGGAAAGTTGTGATCATTTCTTGCATAGTGATCATTTGCAGTTGAAAATGATTTCATTGAATAAGATTTCACATTCTCAAGGTGCTGTTTCTCAAATAGTAGATTCCTAGGAACCAAAGGAAATGTTTTCAGTGATTTGGGGAAATTACTTATTTCCCTTTAGGAGATACTGTGCCTTACTTAAATTTGAGAAATACTGTTTATTATAAAGTGTAAAGTTCTCTCTGTATGTGTGTGCTAACACAGAAAAAAAAAATCCTAAAAGGAGATAAACGAAAATATTGACTGCTATTTTCTTTACAGAATCTTTGTCTTCAAGACTGTATGTTCCCCTACCACCAAAACAAATAAAGAGAAACCAGTAAATGTCATATTAAAGCCATATCAAATTTACTGGTCATTCCCTAAATGAGGTAGGCCAAATACATCTCATTTGACTCTACTATCTTTTATTTAGGATCACTTTTAACTGAAAATTTCATATATCAGTTCTTGTAGCTATCAGCTACCATTTTCCAATTTACTAGTTGATCCAGTTCTGTGGAGAACATTTTAACAGTTTTGAGATCTTTGGGCATATGCTCTATAAAATTGTAATAGCATTACTGATTAACTTCATGTTATTTTCACACAGAATAAGATATTTCTTATGGCCTAAATGGAAGTATATGATAAAATGTAAATTATTAACTCTATTACTATTGGTATTAATAATAATCTTAATTATATCTTGAGTAATGAATGAATCTCTCTACAGAAAAAAGAAAAGGGATAAAAGGAAGAAGTTTTTATGAATCACTTAACTTTTTGTGGCATTTTATTTATGAGATTGGTATTTTTATCTTTATTTTTAAATAAGAAAGTGAACACAGAGAAGTTAGCAAATCGGATCAAGGCTACACAGATTGTATATAAAAGACGCTGCCGAAATTTGAATTTGGACCCTCTGTCTTGAAATCGATCCTTTCGATCATTACTGTGTACTTCTTCTCAAATCCCTTTGAAAATAAGTCCAAGTTTCTTATATTGTCCCATGCAGGCTCATTATTCCCATTGTAGGTCCTGCATACCATATCTCTTCCCTTTTCCTGACTGTTCCCACCCAAACCAGCTTCCTCATGCTCCATCAGGAGACCCAAACTCACCTGCCTTTTTTCTTCTCCGTCTTTGACTCAATTAAAAATAGTATTCATATATTTTCTGCTCCAGGTTTATCACTATAGCCCACATATATTAGATGTTAAGATACATACAGTTAAGGTACAGATATTCTTCAGAGAATAAGTAACTCCACAGTGCTATCACCTCATCAAAACTTTCTAAAATGGTAGCATTTATTGTCCATGCCAATTCTGTGCCAGAGGAGAATTGACAAAACCCATGTACTGAATTTGCGTGGGGCAACCATAGAGGGTGTAGGAATGGGCATTGTAGATAGGCAGATCTGGATTTGTGTCTGAGTTCTGCCTTCCAGTAGCTGTCTTAGAGTGGGTTTGAGCAAAGGAGATCCTAGGAAGTGCCAGTAGGGAAGTGAGTAAGAGAGATTGGAAAGTATAAGAAATTAACAAAGAAAGCATTAGTCAACAGGTTACAGTTGTGTGCAACTGAGACTAAGTTCCATTTGGAAACAAAGAGAGTGTAGAACATGCCTCAGTATTGCCCCGCCAGAAGGACAAAGAAACTAAAGTTTTTCTTCCAGCTTCCATCTGTCATAATCTGAGTCATACTCCTGAGACCATTAATTCCCTAGCCCTTGTGATCTACCCACTGAACAGGTGAAACACGCATGCATGCGTGCGCGCACACACACACACACACACACACACACAACTTAGGTGAGGAGTTATTGTAGGACCCTATCAACACATAATGGAACTATGAGTGTAATGTGGTTATGGGTGGGGCTCCTCCAGGGCCTACTACACGAGGTGGAATATTTAACTCTCTCACCTTCATCTGTAAAAAGGACACAAAAATCACAATGTGTTTTCAAAGGTTATTTGGAATAGCATGAGTGATATCCCTAACACAGTGCCTAACACCAAAGGACACACACAGAAAAACAGCTATATTTCACTGTTAAGGGATAGTTGACAAAAGATACCTTTAAATATATTGAGGACATTCTAAAAATGTTTTAAGGCCATCAGTTCTCTGGGCCACATGATGAAAGTTCTTGCAAAATAATATTTGAAGTGCTTTTATCTAGGGAAAGAAGTGCTTTATTTGCAGGTGGGGTTAGGGGTGGGGGTAAACTATGAACGCACTTACTAAGTTGTAAGTGTGTATTAACTCCTGGGAAAAGAAAGGTCAGGTAGAAGGAGGGAGGAAGTGAATTAAAAGCATCCTGCTAAGTAATTGTAAGAACCTAAGAAAAGACTAGAAGAATTATTATGGTGCCACATTCTGATTATGGCCATGTCTACATTGAGCAAGTAGGTCAGCTTACTTAACTAAGAGAAGAAATAAAGGATACAAAGAGGAGTTGAGCTAGAAACAATGAAATCTTCGGTTGCTCTCTTGCAGTGTGGACTTCTATATATATCCCTTTATCAAACAGAGTTATTTGTACATTGTATTAGGTAGTCTCTGTGAGTGCCTGTATATGCAATGTCTTTGTTTGTATTTAAGTTATCTTACTATGAAATAGAACTCTTTGGGGATTCCACAGTTGCATACCTTTCCATGTACAGCAAAAGCAGCAAAATGCACAGTATAAAATAAACCCCCATACAAAATAAAAATAACTTTAAGACCATTAAAACAGGTATTTTATTTGATATAACTAAGAAAATTAAATGCTCATTTAGGACTATTTCAGATTCAAACTTAACTTAAGGCTCATCTTGGGCTTGAAATTTAATAGTATACAGTTCCATGTGAAATAGAAAAAAAAAGAGACAGAGCCCTGAGTTCAAATTATGATTGTGTAGAATAGAAATGAGACAATAACATAAACTCTGCAAGCCTCAGTTTCCAGGCGTCCATGGTGGGAGTAGTAATACTTACCTTGGATGAAATATGCCTCTGCCATTCCAGTTAGCACACTCCCGATATTCCTGTTAAATTTAGCTCATAATTCTGAGATAATTCATTTGATCCATGCACCTATAGGATTTTTCATGGTCCAATGCATGACACATGAACATTTTTCACAAATGAGCTATGCTGAACACATTACTATGTGGCATAACTTTATAGCATATATGTGTGGACTGCCAGGAATACCACATATGTATTTGTTTATTCACAATATTTATTAATGACTGTCATATATGGGACACATATTTTCAAGAACCTCAGAAAAAATATACTTAAGACCTAGTCATAGTCCAGAAGTTGATTGTTTTAATAGGAAGTATGTGTATACAATTAACATTTAGTTGTAAAAGAAAAAGTGTTGGGGGTATTTGGAGGAAGAAAAATCAAGAATTAGTGGTTATAAATAATATGTACAGGTGACCCTCATGGAAACAGTAGGTTATATGAAGGTAAAAACAATAATTTAGGAGCCAGTTTTTGGGTTTAAGCCCTAGTTCTGCCACTTACTGTCAGTATTGCTTTGAGAAAGCTCTTTAACTTCTAGATGCTTTAGTTCCCTCTTCTTTAAAATGAGATTGTTGTGAGGAGTAAATTTTTCTTTAACACAAGAAAAACAATACAGTGTATGGAATGTGGCAAAGGCTGATTGTTAATCTTTATTATAATATACTAAATTTTGGGTGAAGGACTTTATGAAGACCATTTAATCCTGTCTACTATGAATTAAGGCTGGTGTCAACTTTATTTTATAGATAGGTGAATTTGGTTTCAAGACATTATTTTAACTTGCCTAATTTTATACAGATAATATATGGCTGAAAGAGGTTTTCTTCTATATGACTCTAATACAAGCTCTTAACCATATTGCTCTTTGAAAAACCAGGCATAGCAAGAAGTTAAGGCAGGATAGTGTCCTTGTTGGAAATCCAGATTTGGACCAATAAAGGATGTTGGCATGAAAAAAGAGATATATATAGAGAGAGTTTATAGTCTTACAGATGTGTCTGAAAAACAGCTTGCTAATTTATTAGGAAGGTCCTTTATGTTTGGTGTGATTGATAATGTAATTATGGTTAGAGATAAGTTTTATCTGACGTTAAAAAGAGTTGGAAAAAATAACCCCTTTTTTTTAAACAGGGGTTATTGCCTTCCCCTATGTATGGTTGAGATACGTACTTGTAAGAATATAACCCAAATCTCATTTTTTTTTTCCTATTCAAGAATCTGAATTAGTGTAAGTTCCTGAGATCAAGAGACGACTCAGGAGATGGCATCTGACAAGCTTCTGAGTTCTAAGCAATCTGCTGTGGGAGTCCAGAAAGGCAAATAGCTAATTCTGATTGGGTGAGGCCAGAAAGATAATCATGGAAGGTTAGCTTTACCTTGAACTGTGAAAAGATGTGTAAGCTATCATTCTTCTATAATGAGTGTTTTATTGATAGTACATGTAAAACCCTTTGCTCAATTACCTTTTATTTTACTTCCTTCAAAACTCTCTCTTCTCTAGGTAACCATCTACTCAGTTACCTGTTCCAGAAACAAGTCGTTAAACATATCCAGCAGTAAACAGTAAATATACTCAAACTGGCCCATCTTGCAGGAAGTACATAATCAGCAAGTAAAGATGGGTAAATAGGACCTCTTGAATCTTGAATGGGAGTTTTCCTTAGCTGCAGCAATTAACATGTTTGAGAATTAGAATTAATAAATAATCATAGCAAGTTCAACCTCAATTACCATTACGAATGTTTGTATTTATTTTTGCAGAACAATTAACATCTAATTAGCATGTTAAGAGCTACTTGTGTTTAGATATTAATCTGATATCTTTAAAAAATCTTATCAGAGTTATTTATTTAGGTAAGGCAGGCATATGCATAATTGTAATTAACTTATACTACTACATGATTCACCTCTCACATAATTGCTAGAACCATAAACATACACTCACTTGTTTATTCATTTATTCATTTAATAGCATGATGTATCAGAAACCATTTATTCTCTAAAATATACAAAGATTATCCACACCTCTCTGGAATGATGTCTGCTCCTCTATATTACTCCAGAACCCAAAAGTCAAAGTTTTTTTCAGGAGGTATCCTAGTAAACAAAATTGCCCTTGCCTATAAAGCGTCTTCCAACTTTTAATACCCCTATAACACTCTGATAAGTTTTTATTAGTTCTTAATACTTTGTGTTATAATATTTGTTTATGAGTTCATCATTCCCAGTAAACTGTGAACTTCCCAAAAATGATATTGAAGACTTTATTTTAGTTTGTATATCCAGTTTATAACACAAAATCTGGAAAGTAATAGACATCCATAAGGAATATTAAAAAATGAATTATCTACTGGTATCCTTAGTTGTTAAAATGTACACTTTAAGTCTCTTTAAATAGAGTTAACTTGTGGAAAGTTCAGACTTTGTTATTAAACCTAGGGTGAAAAATATGGCTTATTCCTGCCCTAGCAAACATGGGCAAATTGTATAATATCTGACTCTCAGACATCTCATCCCTAAAACAGGAATTACAGAATGATAGTATTTCATGAGACAAATATAAAAGTCTCCTAGCACAGTTTATGGCATGGAGTAAGCACATGGGAAATGGAATTTTCCTTTACTTATTTTTTTATGTAGAAACAAGATATACGTCGAAAATGAGATTACATTTGCCCAAGATCCACACCAGTCTTAAGTATTGGTCCAATGCATAGCCTCCGTCCAGCATCTGCTAAAAAGAAACAGTAAAGTGGAGCCATTCTTTTTTTTTTTTTTTTTTTTAAGATTTTATTTGTTTTTTGACAGAGAGAGAGACAGCGAGAGAGGGAACACAAGCAGGGGGAGTGGGGGAGGGAGAAGCAGGCTTCCCGCTGAGCAAGGAGCCCGATATGGGGCTCGATCCCAGGACCCTGGGATCATGACCTGAGCTGAAGGCAGACGCTTAACAACTGAGCCACCCAGGCGCCCCCTTTTTTTTTTTTTTTTTTTTAAGATTTTATTTATTTATTCCTGAGAGACAGAGAGAGAGACAGAGGCAGAGGGAGAAGCAGGCTCCCCACAGAGCAGGGAGCCCAATGCGGGACTCAATCCCAGGACCCTGGGATCATGACCTGAGCTGAAGGCAGACGCTTAACCGACTGAGCCACCCAGGCGTCCCAAAGTGGAGCCATTCTTATGTCCACTTGGAATTTTCCAGTTATATGGCTCTGGGGAGCAATTTCTTTGACTCTGCGGAAGTTTCTTGGCCCTATTTGCATGTGGCTTAGAGAAGTTACTTGGGTTTCAGTAGCTTTGTCCTGTTCCTTATGTCCCAGGAGTACACTGTGTTTTCTCTGACTCAGAACCAGTGCTTGGAAGGAGGTAAAAATAGTCAGAAAGCAGTTTTTGTATCAAATGGAAGAAAGTAGAGCTGAGCCAATTCCTGAACTGAAATCAGAAAGCAAGCAACGGCAAATGCTAGTATTTCTGTTGTTGCCCTCACTGGGGGAAACAGCCTCTTTGCTGGCTGAGAAAAGTAACAGAAATATGAGAGTTCATATCCATATGAGACTTTACTTCAATGCATCATAGCACAGACACTGCCTTTGAGAAAGTGGTCAGTCTGCATGTTTAAATTACCACCATGACTAGGACCTCAACATCTCATTTTTCAATGCCTTCTGTTTTTGGTTTGGTTATATGTTTACTTATTTGTTTGCTTTTTGTTTCTGTGTTCAGCAGCTTCTAAGATATCTCCCAATAATGCCTACCTTCTCATTTTCATGCCCTTGTGTAATCCCCCTCCCCTCAGGAATCTGGGCTGGATCTAGTGATTTGCTACTGAAGAACAGAATACAGAACAAAATAATGGGATATGACTTCTGAGACTAGGATGTAAAAAGAGTCTGGCTTCTGTCTTGTTCAGCCTCTCTTGCTTTCTCATTTGCTTATTCTAATGGAAGCAAGCTGCCATATTGCATGCTATTCCATGGAGAAGCCCACATGGCAAGGAAATGGGGGTGCATCCAGCCAACAACCAGGGAGAAACTTAAGGCTCTCAGCTTAACAACCCAAAAAGAACTAAATCTTTCCAACAAAAATATTTTCAAAAAAACAAAAGTGAAAATACACTATGTCAAAATTTGTGGGATGTAATAAAACAGTGCTGAGAGGAAAATTTATAGCATTTAATTTTTATTTTATTTTATTTTATTTAAGATTTTACTTATTTATTTGAGAGAGAGTGAGCGAGAGAGAGCACAAGCCAGGTGGGTGGCAGAGGGAGAAGGAGGAGCAGACTCCCTGCTAAGCAGAGAGCCTGATGCGGGACTCTATCCCAGGACCCCGGGATCATGACCTGAGCCGAAGGCAGATGCTTAAGTGATTGAGCAACCCAGGTGCCCAAAGTTTTATTTTAGAAAAAAGATCTGTAATCAATAATATATGTTTCCAAACTTAAGAAAAAAAAAGAATTTAAAAAAAACTAAAAAAAAAAAAGAAAAAGTGAACAAGCAAGTAGAATAAAAGAAGTAATAAATATAAAAACAAAAATCAATGAAATAATAGAAAATAATATCAAGAAATAAATGAAAACCTAAGTTCGTTCTTTAAAAAGATAAACTGGGGGCGCCTGGGTGGCTCAGTCGTTAAGTGTCTGCCTTCGGCTCAGGTCATGATCCCAGGGTCCTGGGATCGAGCCCCGCATCGGGCTCCCTGCTCCGTGGGAAGCCTGCTTCTCCCTCTCCCACTCCCCCTGCTTGTGTTCTCTCTCTCGCTGTCTGTCTCTGTCAAATAAATAAAATCTTTAAAAAAAACAAAGATAAACTGATAAATATCTAGCAAGTCAGAAATAAAAGAATAAATAAATTATCAATATTAGGAATGAATGTGCAGATACCTTTTTGAGATCCTGGTTCCATTTCTTTTGGATATATACCCAAGAGTTAGATTTCTGGATTATATGGTAGTTTTAATTTTGATTTTTCTTTTTATTTCGAGTATGGTTGACACACAATGTTGCATTAGTTTGAGGTGTACAGCTTAGTGATTCAACTTCTTTATATGTTATGCTATGTTCACCACGAGGGTAGCCGCCATCTGTCCCATTACATCTCTATTACAGTATCATCGACTATATCCATTATGCTCTGCTTTTTATGCCCTTGACTTAACGATTCCATAACTGAAAGCCTGAATCTCCCACTACTTTCCACCCATTTTGCCCTTCCTCCTACTCACCCCTACCCTCTGGCAATGATCAGTTTGTTCTCTGTATTTATAGGTCTGATTCTGCCTTCTGTTTGTGTATTCATTTGTTTTGTTTTCTAGATACTACATGTAAGTAAAATCATATGGTATTTGTTTTTCTCAGTCTGACTTATTTAGCTGAACATAATACTCTCTAGGTCCATCCATGTTGTTGCAAATGACACAACCTCATCCCCCCCCTGTTTTTTTTGGCTGTGTAAAATTCTGGTGTGTGTGTGTGTGTGTGTGTGTGTGTGTGTGTATGTATGTATGAGCCACATCTTCCTTACCCATTTTTCTACTGATGGATATTTAGGTTGCTTCCAATATCTTTGAGATTATAAATAATGCTGCAATAAACATAGGGGTGCATATATCATTTTTAAATATTTTATTTATTCATTTGAGAGAGAGAGAAAGAGAGAGCGTGGTGTGGGGGGGTGGGCAGAGGGAGAGGAAAAACAGACTTCCTGCTGAGCACGGAGCCTGACGTGGGGCTCCATCTCAGGATGTTGAGATCATGACCTGAGCAGAAGTCAGATGGTTAACCGACTAACCTACCCAGCCGCCCCAGGGGTGCATGTATCTTTTCAAATTTGTGTTTTTGTTTTCTTTGGGTAAATACTCCATAGTGGGTTTATTTGATCACATGGTATTTCTATTTTTAAATTTTTGAAGAACATCCATACTCTTTTCCTCAGTGGCTGCACCAATTTACATTCCCATCAAAGGACACAAGGGTTTCTTTTTCTCCACATCCTCACCCACATTTGTTATTCTTGTCTGTTTGAATCTAGCCATTTTTACAGCTGTAAGGTGATATCTTATTGTGCTTCTGATTTGCAGCTCTAGTTTTGATTTTTTTGAGGAACCTTTATCTGTTTTCCATACTGGCTGCACCATTTTGCATTCCCATCAATAGGGTATATAAGTTTTTCAATTTCGCTAACTCTTTGCCAACATTTACCTTTTTTTTTTTTTTTTAATAATAGCCATCCTACTGGTGTGAGGTCATATCTCATTGTGGTTTTGATTTTCATTTTCCTTATGATTAATGATTTGAATAACTTTTCATGTACATGTTGACTATTTATATGTCTTCTTTGGAGAAATGTTTATTCAGGTCCTTTGCCTATTTTTGATTAGGCTGCTTGTTTGTGTGTGTGTGTGTGTGTGTGTGTGTATGTGAGAGAGATTGAGTTGTAGGAGTTCTTTATATATTTTGGAAGTTACTCATTATCAGATAGATGGTTTGCAATTATGTTTTCCCATTCTGTAGGTTGCCGTCTTACTCTGTCTGTTGTTTCCTTTGCTATACAGAAACTTCTTAGATTGATGTAGTCTCACTTACTTATTACTGGTTTTGTTGCCTGTCCTTTTGCTCTCATATCCATGAAATCATTTCCAAGACCAATGTCGTGAAGATTTTCTTTTACGTTTTCTTCTAGGAGTTTTACAGTTTTAGGTCTTATGTTTAAGTCTTTAATCCATTTTGAATTGGTTTTTGTGTATGGTGGAAGATAGAGGGGCATGCCTGGGTGGCTCAGTTAAGCATCTGACTCTTGATTTTGACTCTGGTCATGATCTTAGGCTTGTAAGATTGAGCCCCACACTGGGCTCCGTGCAGGGATTGGAGCCTGCTTAAGATTCTCTCTCTCCCTCTCCATCTGCCCCTCCCCACCTCTCTCTCTCCCTCCCTAAACAAACAAACAAAAAGGTAGAGGTCTGATTTCATCCTTTTGCATGTGGACATCGTGTTTTAAAGAGGCTGTCCTTTTCCCACTGTGTATTCTTGACACCCTTATCAAAGACCAGACGATTGTAAATACATGGGTTTATTTCTGAGCTCTCTAATCTATATCATCGGTCAGTCTATGTGCCTCTCTTTATGCCAATATCATACTGTTTTAATTACTGTAACTTATAATGTATTTCAAAATCACGAAGTGTGATGCCTCTAGCTTTATTCTTCATTCTCAGGATAACTTTGGATATTCTAGGTCTTTTGTTATTTCATGCGAATTCAGGATTATTTTTCTATTTCTGTAAAAACTGTCTTTGGAATTTTCTTGGTAATTGAAATGAGAATCTGCACTGCCATATTTCCTGCAACATTATTCACAATAGCCAAGATCTGGAAACAACCCAAATATCTATAGACAGATGAATGGAGAAAGAAATTGTATTATGTACAGATAATGGGATATTATTCAGCCTTAAAAAAGAAGGAAATTTTACCATTTGTGACAACATAGATGGACCTGGAAGACATTATACTCAGTAAAATAAGTCAATCACAGAAGGAAAAATATTGCATGATTCTACTTATAGGAGGTATATGAAGTAATCAGACTTAAAGAAGCAGAAAATAGACTGGTGATTGTTAGGGGATGGGGATAATGGGAAAATAGGGAGTTGTTATTCAGTGGGTATAAAGTTTTAGTTTTACAAAGTGATTAAGGTCTAGAAATCTGCTGTACAACATTTTGCCTATATTTAACAACATACAGTGATGTGTACTCAAAAGCTAGTTAAAGGTAGATCTTATGTTGAGTATATTATCACCCCCCCACCCCCCCCACCCCGCAAAAGACACAGGAAATCTCTTAGAAGTGATTTTGTTATCTTGGTTTATTATCTTGGTTGTGGTGATGCTATCAAGGTTATATGCATAAGCCCAAACTCATCAAAATTCATTCATTATATATCTTTAATTTTTATATCAATTATATCTCAATAAAGCCATATGAAATATTAGGAATGAAAGAAAAGAGATCACTGCAGACCCCATAAGCATTACAGAATTTTAAGAGACTACTAAAAACAATTTTATATGCATACATTTAACAATTTGCATAAAGTAGAACTATTTCCTGAAATACCACAAACTATCAAAATCCTAAGGATGATAGATAATTTGACTGTTGAGAATTTGACAATTAAATTAGTATTTAAAATGTCATTGTTTTTTCCAGAGCTTTTGCAGATGAATTCAGAACTTTCCCATTGTATTACCCAGTGGCCAGTCTGGGAACTAGCAGTTGGTCTCTCCTGTAGGCTCATCAGTGCCCTCAGGGTTAGAGCCATGCAAGAACAGCTCATGGGTAATCCCAAGTGTTCCTAAACAACTGTATGTAGTCTGTTTTCCTGAGTGTTCCCCATGCTTTCTGGTTTCCCAGGGTCCTTCATTCAGAAACCTGAGGCCTCACTCTTTTTTGCTATATACTTCCTACAAAAGCACTTACATTTGGGGCCACATAGTAAGAGGAAAGAGAGAAAAAATGATCAGGGGCTTCATCCCACCCTCCTGAAATCAAAGTTCCTAAAATCTGAGAGGAATTTTCCCTGCCCTGAGAATTTAGGTTCATGTGGGCTGTCTTGGGCACAAGAAAAAGGAGAAAAGAAAATAATAGAAAATAGATTTTTTCCACTCTCTGTGAACATTTGGAGATGTCTTTCCCAAAGATCATGAGAAAACTATACAGGGCTTCTTTATCATCCCTCTTTTTCTGGACAGAGGGCCACTTCTTGGTTTGGAGTTGCTTTGAGTCCATGCTGGAAGACATCAGAGGGGAGAAAAAAAATGATAATTTTATTGTTTACTTTGAATTCTTGTCTTCTTTCTCAATCTACCTGCTATTCTTTAGTTTTCAGAGTCCTCAAACAGATGCTATATTTATTCTGCCCAGGTTTTACAACTCCGTTCAGTGGGAGAAAAACACATTTTTTCCTAAGATTTAACGATCTCAAAATTTAAGCATTTCCCAATATTGTTGTATGTTGTGCTTTGTGTTAAAATAGAGAAATTTGTATTACGTCACCATCCAGAAACACTTTTTTTTTTTTAAAGATTTTATTTATTTATTTATTAGAGAGCGAGCGAGAGAGAAACAGCATGAGAGGGGGGAGGGTCAGAGGGAGAAGCAGACTCCCCGCCGAGCAGGGAGCCCGATGCGGGACTCGATCCCGGGACTCCAGGACCATGACCTGAGCCGAAGGCAGTCGCTTAACCAACTGAGCCACCCAGGCACCCGGTTATCTGTGTCTTGGACAGGACATTAGATAGATGCATAGAAACAAAGGGAGGTTATTCATTGTGTAACTTTTTAATATTTAAAAAAAAATTTTTTTTTTAAAGATTTTATTTATTTGACAGAGAGAGACACAGCGAGAGAGGGAACACAAGCAGGGGGAGAGGGAGAAGCAGGCTTCCCGCTGAGCAGGGAGCCCGACGCGGGACTCGATCCCGGGACTCCAGGATCATGACCTGAGCCGAAGGCAGTCGCTCAACCGACTGAGCCACCCAGGCGCCCCCAGAAACACTTTTAATATTTCTCTGTACATGCCCAGTTTTCAAAAGAATGTATCTTCTACTTCTACGGAAAATGCAATATACAAATAAAATACTATAAATATATTTGCAATATAAAAGTGCATCATAGTGTCTGGTGAATAGCATGGTAGGTTTTGCTTGCCTATTTCCCTGTAGGATATAACCAGAAAATGTAGCACTAAAAGTGGAAAAAAAAAATGTATCACAAGACCTTTGATGAATGTTTTTTATTTTGAGATTTATGATCAAGGATTCTTGACTCACAAGAGGTCTGGCTCACCCACTGAACTACAGTTACTGCCTGGATTGAGGCACCAAGCTTTAACTCAACAATAATATTCACCAGATGCTTGGGATATAAAAAAGAAAAGTCATCAAAATCAATATGAGCCTATTTTTATAGAAAACTGTACTTCATAAATAGCACTCCCTTCATCTCACAAGTTCAGAACACAGAACTTTCTTCATTCTAGAGTTGTCAAAGCCTTTCTCTCTCTCCCTCTCTCTCCTATATCTTATTCTCCTCCTTCCACAAATTTAAAATTCAATTTGTTAAGGTTTTATGCAGGTAAATACAATTATTTAAGGAGAGTGAATCAAAAGTCATGCTGTAGAAGCCTGATATATCAAGAGATAAGATAATTTTCTAATTCTCTTCTTTGATTATATGAACCTTTAAATATAAAATTCACTCAAACAACACTTACTGAATTCTTATTCTATACCAGATGCTGGCTTGTGGCCTCAATCTCTACTGAGATGGATGGATGGATAGATAGATAAAATTTTTAAAATAAAGATTAAAATCAAGATCAAGTCAAGGTAAAGTGGGATGCAGAGGATCAGGTGTTAAAGTTTATCTGATAACTTGCTTTCTCTAAAGTAGTTTGGTTTGGATATGCTGTCACTTGCGATCATTGAGTTCTGATTTATATGTAAATCTTAATAGAGGAAGTAATGTCTGACTGGGATGTAGGAGGATATATCTGGGTAAGGGTATTTCCTGCAGGGGAAAAAGTATGTTCAAGGGCAATGAAACATTTATCAGAAGCTATATATTTACATTCATGTTTATATTTTTGTATAAAGAGAGAGAAAGAGAGACAGTCCAAATAGTGCAAATGATCATTGGTAATGGCATAATGGAAAGGTAGGAAGAGAATGAATCATGAGACCCTTTTCAGAGTTTTCACTATAAAAGACTGGGAATTATAAGTGTGTGTGTGTGTGCTTTGGGAGGAGATATGTTTGTGTTCTTATTTTAGAAAGTGGAAATAATTTATTGGATGGGGAGATGCAATAGTTGGCTTGATTAATAGATTATGAAATGATCCAAAAATGACTAGGGTGATCAGTTGAGTTCAAAAGAACTTAATGTTATTTAAATGAACTTTTCAAATAATTTTAAAATATTTTATTTCTATTTCTTAGTACACAATAAAATTTTAGAGGTATGGATTATAAAAATTGAAGGACTTTTTTTCCTACATTTATGCTCACTTAGGGGATTTTTAAGGCAGATTTTCATATAAAAATATCTGAAAAACTATACTGGAGCAAGTGACTTTAACCCACTGAATTTCTGTTAATGTGTATCTCCAGTAAGGATAATAATATCCACCTATCTGGACCCCAGGAATGATGTCAGGGTTATTTAATTGGGATTAGAGTTTGTATATTTCTGATATTTGCTTATCAGAGCAGGAAAAGGAAAAGAAAATCATTTGAATCTTGGTCTTAGAGACTTTCAGGACTGATCCATGGAAATCAAGAGGGGGACAACGTCCAAAGGGCAGAAGTGGGAACTATGAATGAAACCAGGGGCTAGTGGTTCAGTTCACAGAGTAGAAACAAGGGTAGTCCCAGAGCTGGCATTGACCTGTTGCTTCATTTTCCTAGAATGGCAAGATCCAAGGCTTGCCCATTATTTTTGCTAACAGGCTACCAGGAACATATATATTTTAAGTTAGTTTAAAGGTACAGATATTAGAGGGAAAGCATTAATTATTCACCATGTCATTATGCAGATAAAATAAAAGGCAAGTTAAGGTTGGGTGTTGTAATCATTGTTATTTTTATTATATTAGGAGAGAAGAAACTATTTTTGTAGCTATGAAAGCCCTTACACAACCAAAGTGTTATTCGAATGAAGAAGTCAAATGTATGTGTTTAACTTCATTCATACAAATCTCTGGTATGTTTGTCAGAGACTTTATGATTGTAGGCATTTGATTGACCATTTATATAAGAACTTTCTATAGCTTTTAAATCATGTATTATTGTTTCTTTGGCAACACCTACAAGATTTTAATAGATTCATTAATTTTTCTGAAGAGTATGGCTGGGGTGAACTAGCTGCAACAGCTATATTGTGGAATTTGGTTATGATTTCAGTTTACTCTGAGATCTTTTTTAAGAACTCAGGTGTCAAACTTGCAGAATGGAGGCCCGCAATTAACATAAAAATGTGATTTTGCTTTCTATCTGTCTGGTAGGGCCCAGGAATCAAGTGAAAAAAGACTTAAAAGCTATTATGATAAATCTGCCCCATCCATTTAGCACACTTGCTAAAATTTGACAGATACCTCTTCTACTTGAAAAGTGCTCTGCCGTTCACCATTTTCATTTTTACTGAAGAGTTATTATTTTGATCCCAAATTTAGTCAGTAGCAAAGAATATATTTGAACACAAGTTTTCTGACCTTATTTTGTTGTTTCCCTTCTCCTAACTCCCACCCAGATTAACTCTTTTCAGTGATGAAAATACTGTACTTATTCACTGAAATCAATAAAGATGACCAGCCTTATTCATTCATTTCCTGGGCAACAATTGCCATCTCTTTGTAATTCCTCTGCTTACATCTCAAAAGCCAAAATGTCCAATACCCTCCCTCCAATTTTTCGTTAGCTACAACACAGTTACCTCACCTCACCTCTTTATGGCAAGTTGGTGTTTTAGCCCAGTACTTGGAATCTTGAATTGGGAATACCAAGTGTAGAGACAGTTCAGAATTCATTCTGAAGTGGGGACACCCACATCCATCACTTGAGGTGAGAAGCAGGAGCAGAAGCAGTGATGGAATCTGCAGTGACCATAGACCAGCCTCCTTTGGTTCTCTTACTTCCCTGTGGACCTTCTAGTAAATTTACTTTCCTCTTGAATTAGCTAGTTAGTTGTCTTTTGTTGTTCGCAAACAAAAACTTGATACAAATATGTTAGCTCTAAAAGATGAGGCAAAATAGCAGCATATGCTGCCAAATTATTCCATCCAGGAGGATATATATTTTCAGTGCTTTGGTGGCACAAACATGATTAAGATATAGTCCTTGTCATTGACTTCCAGAATATTGTTTTCATCCCAAAGTTTTGAGTTTTGCATACACCCTGTAGCTGAGATTAATATATACATTATTATTGGCCAAACTTTTAATGTGCGTGTGCAATGTGACATGACATAAAAGAAGTGGATGCCAAATTACAAGTGTTTGTTTAAATGCTTGAGGAAGAATATATATCCTTTTTATAAAAAAATGTTGTGTGATAGAAACTTATTTTCAATTGTGCAAAAATAGCCAAGCATATTATTATTGGATGACAGACACTAGTGGTTTATGTCATTGCTTTAAAGAAGTGATTAACATCGGCGCCTGGGTGGCTCAGTTGGTTAAGCGACTGCCTTCGGCTCAGGTCATGATCCCAGGGTCCTGGGACTCTGGGATCCAGTCCCACATCGGGCTCCCGGCTCAGCGGGGAGCCTGCTTCTCCCTCTGACCCTCTCCTCTCTCATGCTGTTTCTCTCTCACTTGCTCTCTAATAAATAAATAAATAAAATCTTTAAAAAAAAAAAAAAGAAATGATTAACATCATCGACATAATTGTAAACATAAAACTTTTCTGCAATTTTTTTTTTTGTTCCATAACAAAAATAAGCAGTGCTCTCCAAGCCAGTGTTGTTAAAATTATTAACTAATAGGTATTTCGATCTCAGCCAGCATTTTGTATACATACAGAAAAAACCCAAAGCTTTTGGATCAAATAAAAACATTATGAATTTGAACAAAATCACTTAATGAACTCTAATTCATTACTAACAGTAATGCAATTTGACATTTGTTAGAACATTCTTTGTTATGCTAAGGCCTAGCTGTGCCATGGGAAGAAGCCTCTCATAATATCCGGCAATTCAAGTGTTGAAATCTTGAATGACTGCTGTGAAGAACCAGAGAAAGTTCAGAACCCAGGGTAGATGTTAAAGGCAAATGCTATGGCGTGGCACAAAGTATGGGGTGCTGTCTGAGGCCTAGGTGCACCCACTTCCGTGCGTTGCACCCATGTGTGTTATATTGCTACTCAGTTTTCAGTAAGGTATCATATTCGACTTCCCCGATCTTAGTTTCCTCATTAGTACCATAGTAATAAAATATTTATTTCTAATTAATATGCTATTTTGATAATTTTATTTAAATAAATGCCACTGTACCTACTTCGAAGAGTTAAAATGCATCACCACTCAACGCTTATCATTAAGTGTTCCAGTGAACACAAGGGAGTTCACATGAGATAAATTTCTAGATTCATCAATAGTTAACACAATCCGGATTAATGAATATATGAATAATGATTGTTTCTACCAGAGGACATCATTCCTCACTGAAAACTATATGTATAGTAGCAATTGAGAATAAAAATTTGGGGTCAGATATTATAGTACTCCCACAAATATTTTCTCCTGGGTAGCACAGCCTCCAGGAATGAATTAAAATGCAGTATTTTTAAAGAGTAAGAACTGCTGACAAGTTAATAAGTACAAAGTAACATAGAATCAGGCAGAATTTCAATCTCCTTTTTTTAGTAAAATGAAATGAAAAAGAGAAAAGCCAGAAAGACGTGTGTTGGACATGTTAGGCTTCAACATTTATTACACAAAATAACTCAAGTGTTCAGGTGGAATTGGCTCCCTTTTGTAATATTTATGGAAGGGTTTTAAATAAACAGAAGAAGGTGTTCCCAGCTAGGGGATAAAAGATGGTCAAAATATCATTGACTCTAAAAGAAAAATACAATAAAGTTCTATTAGGTAAATGGATGTCAGAAGCATCATAACATTTTGTTTGATGACTTTTTTTTTTCAGTCCAACCAAAGCACTCCTCCCACCCTCTTTCTTTCCCCTTTTCACTGAAAAGATCTGTAATAGGGCTCAAGCCTACTTCTCATCCAACACAAATAAATACATGGGGAGGAATTCTTGCTATGTATCATAGAGTGTACTAGACTTCACCTATTCCAAGTATTCGAGGCATTGCTGAAACCTCTCTAGTGCGACCCAGGTGCAGGCTCTCTATTCTCCATCAACCTCCATCTGGTCCAGCAAGTCTCCTAAAAGACGGGTTTTTACATCTTTCAGCCCAGCTTTTCCATCCACAACAGTGCCAACAAGTAGGACTCATGAATCCATAGGCACCCACAAATACTTGGAATATTTTCATGGGATGCAGATGGTCCATTGGGAAAAACAAGATGCAAGGAGATCAAAAAAAAGAAAAAAGATGCAAGGAGGTCATCTAATGGCCCTTTTCCACCTGAGATTTAATTTCCTTCCTATGCAGACTCCTTCCAAATTTCAGTGTGGTACTTCTTTTTGGTGTTAATGCCAAAGCTGGCTCTTTTCTGTTTTCTAATTTATCATATTTCAGTCTTCAGAGATTTTGTTTGTTCATTGAATACCTACAAAACAATATATTCCATGCATGGCAATATAACAGAGCTCTTAGAATGTACATTTCCCAGAAACCAAATGATTTATTCCCTGTAAAATAAATTTATATACTGAACAGTACCACCAATCATGCCCTGTTTCTAAGTTTTCCACTTTTTATTTAAAAAAAAAAAAAATCTTCATTTCTTTATGTCCTTCTCTTTTCATCAGCCTATCATTATCCCTTACCAAGTGTTAGGTTTTTTTTCCAGACGTCAGTTCTTTGAGTTCTTACATCAAACCTATGTACATGATGCTATAAACCCTTCAGTCTTACAGAATGGTTACACATACACACCCCTAGGGACAGTATCAGAGGCAAAAATGGGCTGAGATGTGAATGATGACTGTAAAGGTGGAAAGTTACTTGTATACCTAAAGTACTTTTTCTCATTTTTACAAGTAAGGAAACTAAGAATAAGGGAGTTTCAATAAATAAGTCTCCCAGATCTGGTTGTCCGTGAAAAGCAGTGTTACTACTTGAACTCATGTTGGTCTGATTCCAAAATTGGTACTTTTTCCACTGCATCCTCATTAACATTTACAGATGTGCATCTGCTTGAGTGTTCTCCAGGGATAGAATGTAACATTGTCAGTTGGTGGAATCTCAGGAAATAATGTCTACTTAATTATAATTAAGAAATTCATTTTTCTATTTTAAAAATTAGGGTTTTTTCAATACTCACTAAATAAACCCCCCTCATTTTTCTAAGACTAATAATCAGAATTGTAGATGATCTGTATTCTGTTATTAATGTGGGGGACCTAGTCACACACTAAAAAGAAAGTACATCAGTGAGTCTCCTTTGGAAATCATAAAGAAATTGAGCTTGCCTATTGCTGTCAGCCTGATCTTTAAGATATGATAACATGCCAAATTACTTAAAGATTTCCAGAAATTCAGAGAAGTAAAGAAAGCATTTTGAAAGAATCTCCCTCCTTCCATAATTCAGAATCTAGCTTGTTTTATGCTTAAAAATCTGAGAGTTATTTCATATACCTTCATTGGTGGTTGAAATCATATACCTACTGACAAATTTCTAACCAGATTTATATATACACATATATTATTATTATATGTTATATTATTATATCATATATATGTAATATACTTATCCTTCTATCTTTTTATGTAAACCATCAAAATAGAAACATTATGGACATGTTCCATTGCTTCTTGTTAATCTGGATGTGTGTGTGTGTGTGTGTGTCTCAGAATCTAGGGTGTTGAATCTTGTTTTCTCAATTCAAGATTTTATATTCTTTCTTGACACTCAACAGTGAGATGATCTCTTGCACAGGGAGTACCTGGCATATGGCACAAGGGTAAACACATAAGACACTTACGGTACTCTGCTTACCACTTGTCATTTAATCCTCATAATTACCAAAGAGGTAGCTACTATCACTGCTCCAATTTTACAAATGGGGGAACCTGAAGCAAAGAGAAGTTGAGTAACCTGAACAAGTTCCATAGATAATAAATAATGGAGGAAGGACTTGAACTTAGGCAATCAGGCTTCAAAGTCCCCTTTCCTTCCCTACACTGTGTTGCCATGTCACATCGCATTGTCAAGTGTATGTTCTTTCTTCTGCTTTATCATGACGCTACAAGAGTTTCAAGGCAGCCGCATGAATTGCTTAGTAAAATGTCATTGATGAGAATTGGATTTTATGAAGATCAATTTGAATCTAAATCCTGACTTATCATTGATTGGCTCTGGGTTATCATTTTGATCTTTAGTGTTTTCACTATAAAATCTTGATACTAATACCAACCATATACTGTGTTGAATATTAAAAATATTCAACCATAACAGAACCTAATAGGTTTATCAGGAATATTATACAAAATAACATGTAAATCACCTAGGCAAGGGACAAGCATATCACAGGTGTTTGATCAACATTCATCTATACTCCTTGGTCAATTCTTAAAATCAATATTGTCCTTGAATATCTGTCTAGGAAAATATTTTTTTTAAGATTTTGTTTATTTGTCAGAGAGAAAGAGAGAGGTTGAGCACAAGCAGGGCGAGCAGCAGGCAGAGGGAGAAGCAGACTCCTCGCTGAGCAGGGAGCCTGATGAGTGAGTCA
>NC_138384.1:19360015-19400692 GCF_054177405.1 Leptonychotes weddellii | reverse complement strand
AAACTTACGAGTCTCAGAGACAAAGAGAAAATCCTGAAAGCAGCTTGGGACAAGAGGTCTGTAACCTACAATGGTAGAAACATTAGACTGACAACAGACCTATCCACAGAGACCTGGCAGGCCAGAAAGGACTGGCATGATACATTCAGAGCACTAAACGAGAAAAATATGCAGCCAAGAATAGTATATCCAGATAGGCTGTCGTTGAAAATAGAAGAAGAGATAAAAAGCTTCTAGGACAAACAAAACTAAAAGATTTTGCAAACACGAAACCAGCCCTACAAGAAATATTGAAAGGGGTCCTCTAAGCAAAGAGAGAGCTTAAAAGTAACATAGACCAGAAAGGATCATAGACAATATACAGTAGCAGTCACCTTATAGGCAATACAATGGCACTAAATCTATAACTTTCAATAGTTACCCTGAATATAAATGGGCTAAATGCCCCAATCAAAAGACACAGGGTATCAGATTGGATAAAAGAACAAGACCCATCGATATGCTGTCTGCTAGAGACTCATTTTAGACCCAAAGACACCTCCAGATTGAAAGTGAGGGGGGTGGAAAACCATTTACCATGCTAATGGACACCAAAAGAAAGCTGGGGTGGCAATCCTTATATCAGACAAATTAGATTTTAAACCAAAGACTATAGTGAGGAAGGACACTATATCATACTTAAAGGGTGTAGCCAACAAGAAGATCTAACTATTGTAAATATCTATGCCCCTAACATGGGAGCAGCCAATTATATAAGCCAATTAGTAACAAAATCAAAGAAACACATGGACAACAATGCAATAATAGTAGGGGACTTTAACCACCCCCCTCACTGAAATGGACAGATCATCTAAGCAAAAGATCAACAAGGAAATAAAGACTTTAAAATGACACACTGGACCGAATGGACTTCACAGATATATTCAGAACATTCCATCCCAAAGCAAAGAATACACATTCTTCTCTAGTGCCCATGGAACATTCTCCAGAATAGATCACATCCTAAGTCACAAATCAGGTCTCAACCTGTACCAAAAGACTGGGTTCCTTCCCTGTATGTTTTTGGACCACAGTGCTTTGAAACTAGAACTCAATCACAAGAGGAAAGTCAGAAAGAACTCAAATACATGGAGGCTAAAGAGCATCCTACTAAAGAATGAATGGGTCAACCGGGAAATTAAAGAAGAATTAAAAAAATTCATGGAAACCAATGAAAATGAAAACACAACTGTTCAAAATCTTTGGGATGCTGCAAAGGTGGTCCTAAGAGGAAAGTACATACAATACAAGCCTTCCTCAAGAAACAAGAAAGGTCTCAAAAACAGAACCTAACCCTCCACCTGAAGGAGCTGGAGAAAGAACAGCAAATTAAGCTTAAACCCAGCAGGGTAAGAGAAATCATAAAGATCAGAGCAGAAATCAATGAAATAGAAACCAAAAGAATAGTAGAACAGATCAATGAAACTAGGAGCTGGTTCTTTGAAAGAATTAATAAGATTGATAAACCCTTGGCTAGACTGAGTAATCTTCTTAAAAGCAATCTGAATATAACATTCCCCTTACTTAAAACCATTCAATAACCTTCAAAGTACTTGATAATATGTAAGCTATTAAGCTATGTTTACAAAGCCATGTATAATTTGGTACTGCTTTCTCCCAGATTTTATCACTTTTCTTTGCTATCTCTCAGAGTTTATCTCCTCCTTCCTATCATTCCAAATAAACATACACACTCCACAATCATGAACATATATTTTCTCTGACATTTTCAGGTACCATTTGCCCTGCATACATGCAGATCCATCAATATGAAAAAGCCTCCCCCAAAACTCCACTGCCTTCCCCTATACCCACCTCCCCAGGTCTCATCTCTAAATAGGGTTCTTAGTGCTCCCTAGTTCCTTGTGCATCTGTGAGTTTTCTGCACGAATACAGAAGTGATATTTGCGTATTTTTCCCTAACATCTAGAACAGTCACTAGCCTATAGAAAGCTCCCCCAAAATTGTATTTCTAATAAAAGATCAGTTTACACAGGAAGACTAATTAGTTCTGATATCACACTAAAAAATAAAGCGTCATACATATTGAATGATTCTGAGTGACAGTACTCGGGAAGTGTCAGTCTGCATACAAACAGAGGCAGGGTATGGGGAGAGAAAAAAAGAGAATAACCAGAGATTTTAGTGATGAGGGGTTTGGGAGACACTGACAACTTCCTGAGTTCCCATGTCCACAAGTAGAAGTGTCACCCATTCATATTCATTCAACATTTATCCATACCTGCTTTGTGATCATTATTAAGGTTACCCAAGGACCAGAAATCAAAGATATACCCCATGATTTCAAGGTGCTCAAAGGTGAAAAAAATGTATTGAAAGAAAAGGATACAAAGATGGTAATGATAGGAGATGAATCAACTGTCTCCCACCTTCAAGAAACTAATTCCCCAATGCTGGTGTGCAGCATGTAACTTTTATCTATGTCCACTAAATACAAAGTTGATATCTGTGTTGCAGAAGATGTATTCCATGCAGTTATAGTAGGTATATGTTTTTGACAATACTTTTTTTTTTTCACTTTTGTGTTCCTTTAACTATGGATTCTGTTTTCTATAGTCATTCACTACCTCATTCCAGGTTGTTCTGTGAGGACAGGAATGGGAGAACAGTGGTGTCAGAAAATACAAGTCTGGTTCTGGCAATACTGATAACTGTGTGAGCTTGGACAGGTTATTTTTCTTTTCTTGGTCTTAGCTATTTTATCTATATAAATTGTAGATAATCTAGATCAAGTTGATTAAAGATATAGTTTTAAATAAGTATAATCTTTATTGCCCAAAGAAAGTGTTCAGCAAAGTTGGAAAACCTTGATTTTTCCACTCGGGATAAAATTTAAAACAGCTATGGACTTCTGTTGACATTTGTATTTGTCTTTTTTTTTTTTTTTAAATCTTGGGACAAAATGTTCTTTCTTTTGTCTTTTCTAATGTGAATGTGTTGGCATCAGTGCCTTCAGAACCCTTTGTCACTTGTCCATAGAGCTGCATGCACTTCCCAGTAATTCTCCCATCTCCACTCCATGGCAATTTGTTGGCCACATGTTTCTCAGTGATGTCCCTGTAATGGGAAATATAACACAATAATCAAAGAACAAATGTGTCCCGAGTACAAAGAACTTTTGCATGGTACTTTATTTCACACAAAAACTTTTAAAAAGTTGGAATACGCTGGAACACAGTGGAAAAAATGCAGAGTGGACTCAGAGAAGACAAGTGAGCTTTATATTATGTGGGCACATTTAATTCAACATTCTCAGGCTCTTTTTCCAAAGAGAACATTGGCATGGTTAGAAAGAAAGGGGGGCGGCGGGGAGAGAGAAAGAGAAAAAGAGCTGTGTTTGGCTTTGTTATTCACAAACTATGTAAAGTTGGGTGTTTTGGGGGGGCCTCAGTTTCCACAACTATACAATAAGGATATTGGAATAAAAGAAAGGGTGTTAAGGCTGTTTTTGTAAGCTTGAAAATTTATGCACAATGAATATTAATTTGGAAAATATATATATATACACCTAAGCAAGTCTATACATATCCCTATGTATAGAACAAAAAAGACAAATTTATGATTAAAGCAGGGTGGTGGTGCCAAAGCCAAAGCCACTGGGCATCTTGTTTCCAATCTTGAGCCCATCCAGAAACACCTATGAATATATGTACATGAGTACACTCTGCATGTGCATGTGCATGCATGTGCACACACACACACACGCACACACCATCAGGCTGTATGGTCAAAACTTTCTAATCAGTGTTTGAATTAATTCTGATAAAAGAGACTTTAAAAGGTGTGAGAATAATAACTTTAAATTATACTTTAAATAAATGTCATTAAGTTACTAGATGTTGACAGACTGCTTCAAAAATGCCGATTTTTATTTTTTGGTATTTATTCCCATGTTACAGACGTATATTCGTATGTTACTCTTATTTTAATTTCCACTGAGTTTTCTAGAAAGGTAAATAAAATTTCCATGTCTGGGGAACCTGGGTGGCTCAGTGGGTTAAGCGTCTGCCTTTGGCTCAGGTCATGATCTCAGGGTCCTGCGATCCAGCCCTATGAGTCGGGCTCCCTGCTCAGTGGAGAGTCTGCTTCTCCTTCGCCCTCTGCCCCACCCCCACTCATGCTCTCTCTCTCTTTCTCTCTCTCTCTTTCAAATAAATAAATAAAATCTTTTAAAACAAGAAAAAATAAATGTAAAAAAATTAAAATTTCCATGTCTGTTGAACTGTTCTGCGTTTTGCTTCTGTGAATTGTCTTCAATACACTTAATGCATTTCCTTTTTAGTATATAGTATAGATATAGTATATCTTAGCTATTGCAAGTACTTTTTCACCCTGAATATATTGTTTATCTATTTCCTTTTTGTTATTATTATATGTAGCTCAGTAAGATTTCTAGGTTCTCTGTTGTCTAATAGGACTTAACTTCTGGCTTTCCAGATATAGTAGTGTGCCAAATTCTTAAAAGGGCCTACAATGCTATATATGACCTGATTCAATATTATCTGTTAATTCCCCACTTTCCTGTAGCCACATACCTACCTTACTTTTTCTTAAATACTTTAGGCGTGCTCTTACATTAGAGCCTTTGTATCAGATTTGACTCTGCTTGAGTTCTGTTGCCTAAGGAATCTCCAAGTAACCAATTCACCTTCTTCAAGTCTTTTCTCAAATGCCACATTTTCAGTGAGTTCACTTTATGAAATTACTTAGTATTATAACTTGACCTACTCTGCACCCACCCACTATGGCCAAAGCATTCATAATCTCTCTTTCACTGTTTTACTTTTTTTTATTCCTTTCTTCCATAGCCATGGTTACTTCCTGACAGAATAGGTCATAATTATTTATTTCACTTGCTATTTATTGTCTGCTAGCCATTAAACATGGAGTTTAATGTTTTGTTCATTTATATGCCTCAAGCACCTAGCATAAAGATCAATAAATATGTATTTAATGAATAAAAGATACATTCACTTCCTAGCTCTGCATGAGATAATTTCGATATCCTTTTTGTTATCATCATTTTTATATTTAGTGGAGGTCTGTATTCTAAATGGGATTTCTTTTTATGTACAATATGAGAGACTAGTTCACTTTTATTTACTCCCAGATGGATAGTGACTGTTCCAGCTCCGTTTAATAAATAACACATCTCTCTTTCCACTGAATTAAAATAATGTCTCTTTTATGCATTAAAATATGATACATATTTAGGTTCAAATCCAGATTCTTTTTTTCTTATTCAGTGACCTTTTTTTTCCCCCATTCTAATGTTATACCAATCTGTTTACAGTAACTTGGGACTATAATCTTTCTATTTAGAACTACATCCCCTTTGAATTTCCAATCTATCCTTACCTTGCTTAATTTTTTCACTTCTGAAATACTTTTCAGGTTGCAGCATACCATACACAATGTTATTTATTGATGTTATTTGTTGATTGTCTTTATTGATTATATTTAATTTTTCCTCTCTGGAGTATGTAAGCAATACGGTCAAGAATTTTGTTTCTTTTGTTAACTTATTTTATCCCCATATGCCAATAAGAAGGCCAAATGCCTGGTTAACACCCAATAATTACTTTAAAAAATAAAAGACTCTATTTTAATTTCCACATGTACATGGTTAAAAAAGAAAAAAAAAACTTGTTAAATATATCTTTCCTTCATCCACCTTACCAAATATTGCATTAATTCTTATATATTATTTAAAAACCCTGTGTAAACAGTCAGTTCACCATCAAAACAAAAATAATTTTAATCTCTTCTTTCCAAATGTTTATACCTTTTATAAAAATTTCCCTTCTTATTTTATTTGTTGAGACATCAATTTATCATTGAATAATAACGGATATAGTGAATACCCCTACACACACACTAGGCCAGTGCCTATCACCTTGTTAACACTCCATAAATCTCTGTTGAATGAAATTTGCTGAAGGAAACTACTTATTATGTCATGCTAAATTAAAAGCAACACATAGCAAAATGTTGTGTGGAATAAACCAGTCAAGAAAGAGTATATCCCGCATAATTCAATTTTTATGGAACTTAAGAACAGGCAAAATTAATATATGGTGATAGACATCAGAATAGTGGTTACCTCTGGAGACGGTGTTGACTTAGATGATCAGGAGAAACTTTCTGGGGTTCTATAGATATCTTTGATTTAGTTAGGACATACAGGGGCACACATACATTAACTTTGTTTACTGTGCTCTGTAAATGTTAAAACTTACTTTAAAATAAACCATAAAACAGTATATATAATGATATGTAAATTGCAAATATGTGTGTGGAATGGTATTTAATTAATTTAGAAAATACACAAACATATTAAAGTTGTTTGTCCTGGGAGGTTGGAACTGTAAGAAACTTTGTCTTTATGTCTTACACATTTTACAGTTTTCTGTTATGATTATATACATTTTCATAAACAAAGCCAAGGACTTTGTTTTATCATTGTACCTCAGTACCTATAGAGTCTGATACAGAATTTGTACTCAAAAATGAGTATAGTCAGGGCACCTGGGTGACTCAGTCAGTTAAGCATCTGTCTTTGGCTCAGGGGCTCAGGTCATGATCCCAAGGTCCTGGGATCCATCCCTGCATCAGGCTCCTTGCTCAGCGGAGAGTCGGCTTTTCCCTCTTCCTCTCCCACTGCCCCTCCCCCCAGCTCCTATGCACTCTCTCTCTCAAATAAATAAATATAAATCTTTTTAAAAAATGAGTGTAGTCAATATGACCAGTAATAGAAATGTTATTCTGAGTCAAAAATTTTGAGTAGAGGTAGATATTCCTGCTTACTCCATAAATTTGTTTTAAAGTAAATGTTTTCTTTTCGTACCCCCAGTGCCTAGAATAGTTTCTGACACATAAGGTGCTCATTAAATATTTGTTGAATGAGTGAATCAATTTGAAGTGCCCTAAAATTCTCACAATGGGTTTATGTATCACTTGAAAGCAGATCTTGAGTATCCTCTACCTGTGATAGAATTGTTTGCATCTGGCAAGATAAGATGTGAATGAGTAATGGGGCATTCTCTGAAAGAAAAATCCTTTTACCTTCAATGGCGAGTCATGTAGCATAGCAGAAAAATGGATGAAATTTAATGTCTGATTCACTTGGAATCCTGATTTTGCTGCATTCTCTTTTTGTGAAGTTTGCCTGCCTGCCCAAATATTCAGAGCCTGATTTTCTGCATCTGCAAAACAGAAATGTTTCTGAAATTGAATGAGATAATAGTAGTCAGCATCTCCTAAGCGTTCACTACATGCCACCCTCTTTGCTAAGAACATTGCATGTTACCACATTTCTTGTATATGAAGTATGTAAATTACTTAGCATAGAGCTCAATAAATATATATTTCTTCACTATGGTGATTGAATTCTTAAGACATTCCAATTAACTTTCTTTATAGTTTACATTACTTAATTTCTTTAAATTTTATAAATTATTCTTGATTGTACTCCCCCCAACCCTTTCCCTAAAGACTACATTCTTCAAAGGAATGGACCACTCCCTTCTTGAGTTGTATAAAGTTCACTGAATTACCAAATCTTAGTGTGGCCTTTGATGGCATATAATATTTTCTGCAATAAATGCAGCATTACCTCTGACCAAGGGTCATTAGATAGCTTTAGGACACTTTAAGTAAAGTAGAATTATTTTCTTCTGATACACCAAATTCTGTTTTTTGACAACTCTGTGCCTTCTACTCTTAGACCTTTTGTTCTGTTCTCTGAAACAGCATAGTTCTCTGACAAACTCAAGTTGGTTGAATATCAAAATCTTCATGAATATGACATACAGATAACAAGTAAGTTGACAATAGCTCTATTCTATAAATTTAAACTTTGGGGGAATGGCATGTTAGAGTTAAGATTTCTTAACTCAGAGAAAGGAGTGGAATTTGGAATAGATTCACATGGGGAATAAGAATGTTGGTTAAAGAAGGATTTCTGGGCCTCCAGGGACTTCTGTTAACATAGGATCTACCCTGGTTAAAGAGTGTGGAGAAGCAGTCTGCTAAGGAGATGCCATAAGGAAGAGAGAGAAACACTGATGGAGGCTCCTTTCTGAAACATGGGTTCAGGAAAGTTACTGGCCGAGCAAGTGGTTACAAGGTCATAACTTGAACCACATGAATAGTGTCAAAACAAGTAGGAATTTATGTCCCTTTAGTTTTGCCTAAATTCATCCATAGTGAAGATGGATATTTGGGGAGCATCTGCTATGTGTCAGTCTCTATGCTAGGTATTTCCAGGAGTTATTCCATTTATTTTTCAGAGCAGCCTCTGAGTTAGGGATTACTAACCCAGATGAAGAAATTGAGGCTAAGGGAGGTAAAGTGGAAGAAATGAGGAAAAACATATAAAAGCTTCCCTCATCTGGAACACAAATAAGAATGAGGCATGAGTTTTTAAAAAGTACTGAGATGTCTCTCTCCACCTCCTCCCAGCTTTTTTTAATGTCCCCGAAATGCTGGGATTAGGAATCCTCCCACAGCCCATCTCTCCTGAGAACTTTGATAGCACGACTTCTGATTAAACTAACAGATTAGACCCAATGGCATAAGGCACAGCTTCTCTCCTTTGAGAAAGAACAAATAAGAATGAAGTGTTAGATTGCAAAGCTAATTATGTATTCTGTTCAAGTGTCAACCATCTGTTGCAATTGTTTAAAAAGCAGACATAAGTCAACTGTTGGGGTGAGATGTTTACCGTTGTGAACACACAGAAAGTTTATGACACCATAGAGATTCGCTGTTTTAGCACATGCCTGGAGGCTGCAGTGGGATTCTCAGAATGCCTTGGAAAGCCCACCTTCCTGTGAGAGGGTAGGTGGTAGCTCCAGGTAACTGATGATTATACTTACTTCAAAACCAGAAAGGCTTTTTAAAAAATCAGTGGTCTCAGTTCACAGATGGGAAACTGAGATACAGTGAGGGCAAGGCACTGCCTATTTATACTTACAATTTCAGCAATTTCAGTTTTCTTTAGAAATTTTGTGTTTGTACATAGAGCCCTCCCTCAGGTGTATTAAGTCCCTAAAGGAAGGGATGGACATTATTGTCCCTATTTTAAGTGCATAGAACAATACCCAACACATCACAGTATCTAGGATATGCCGTAAAAATATAGTTAGCTATAAGCTGGGTGAAGGTTTTTCTAGCAAGGCCAAAAAGTACAGAAAATGTGATACATTCCAGAATCATGCCTTTCTACCCTGTATCAATTCCTTCATTGAATAAGCTGGACATTCTGCCACACCGTGGCATCTGAGAAGTCTCTGATAAAAGAACAACTGGAATTAGACTATAAGTTAGTTTCAGCTTATATTATTGGGAGAGAATTGAAACCTAACTATAAAGAACACTACCCGAACAAGGAAAACCATTTTCTTTTGACTCACCTCATTCTATTTCTGAGTGAATGAAGAAGTCCTTTTTATGATTCTATGGTTTTTTTAACTCTAGCTTTGCCATCACCAGCCACACCTTCCTAGACAACTTCCTTCTATCTCTGTTGATCTTCCAGTGTTGATAAGAATTTTAATCTTCTCTTTTCTGTTAAAAAAAATCACAAACTTACTTTACTTGTTCCTCATAAGACTTATTATCCAGACCACGGGACCCCTGTCTGCAGAAACATTCCAGTCGTCGGTTGACCTTATTAAAATGAAATGCTCAGATTCAGCCAGTGGCATTTGTGAGGAATATTTAACAGTGCCAATAGGACTCCTCCATCTAAGTTCCTAACTAACTGAATGCATACTCAGGGAATCAGGTAAGGATAAGTAATGATTTCAGATTAGTTACTGTGCCAGGCCACTGTATATAATCCTACCTCAGGATTTCAGTTGGATACTGACTTTTGCAGCTATCTCCATGCCTTTTCAAAGCAAAGCATGAGATAGAGAGTAAAATGAAGCCCAGTAAAATTTACCTTCTCCTGGGTCTCTGAAATTAAATTGGTGGTTTTTCTACCAAGAGGAAAGACCACTGGAGTTTGCAGAGGGGCAACTCCAAGGTGTTTCAACAATACTGCCCCCCTTTGGGAATTAGTTCCCTTCATCAGCACTTTAAAAACTAAAAATAGGTACCTTCTTGCAGCCTACAGGGAAAATAAGTGAAAACAAATTATTGCAAGAGAAGGCATTGATTTTTTTTTCCCATTATGCTTAGTTTTAATATTAGAGCTGTTGTGTTAAAACCATGACCACAAATACCGCAACCTCACAACTATTTTTATTCTGTGTCCTTAGCATTCTTACAGTATGAGCACCACATCCACCCTAGAATATTCTCTCATACAAATACTCCTCAAATGACCACCTCACCCTCTTACCTAGGAGGATGCTTTCATAAGTCATTATCCCTTTAGTTTTTAGGAGAATAAAACAACTGTCAGTGTGTCTTATTTATTATGCATTTATTTGTATGCTGTCTTACTCTCCCCCCCGCAAATATTTAAGGTGAACTACAACATAAAGGCATAAAATAAAATAAAACAAAAGTAAGAATAAGAAAACAGGACTAGAGAAAAATATTGAAAATAGAAATCAAAATTCTGGTAACAAATGAAACTGAGTGTTATGGTCATAAGGAGTTATATTATGGCTACTTTCTCACTTCTTATTTGGTCTCAGTTTTCTTGAAAGCCAAATAAAATAAATTATATTCTTTTGTGTTTGTCATTAAAAAAGGAAGAAGATCATTATTTTCTCCTGGGTATTTTCATCCCAGTGTTGATTATAATTTATTTTTGTTTTATTTGGGACTCTATTATAGTTAAGACATTGTTTCAGCTAATGTTAAGAATACTTTGTGCTTCAGGAAAAATACATGATATGACAAATACAAGATACAAGAAATGAATGAAGATAGCAGAATCCATGTAGCTCAGATCCCAGAGCTCAAATTTTTACAGTTCTTCCAGCAGGATCTTTTGTTGTCAGAAATGCATTACAACACAAAAGGGAAGACTGAAACTATTGTCATCACAAAGTCCAGATCCCTCTGGATCCCACTAAGTCCAGATGAGTATGACACTCTCACTGCCCCACTTAGGGCAATGTGTCCCTCACATACAGGGTTGACCCTGTTGTGGGCTGGACATTCAAGGAGCTCGAGGTGCGGAGTGTCTGCACTGAGGAATAGATTCAGAGGGACTTTAGTAGGGTATTGAGAAACACAAGCTATATGGAGCATGATTCACATGAAAGGAAGCAGAAAGACCAAGTTTTCAACTATGCTCTCAAGAAGTTGGCAGTCAACAAAGCAAAGGAATAAGGCAGAAGCTACTAGGGCTCAGGGTTAAAAAAAAAAAAATACCTGTTCTTGTTATTATTAAAATGGAAGAGACAAATAAATTATAGGTTCAGAGAAAGAACAAATGAGAATATTTATAAATATATGTAACAGAAAAACAGGACAACTGACTCACATGATAAAGAATATGGAAAGTTAATGTTTGGTTGGATGGATTTAGTTTGGATCTGAGCTATGTCTCTTTTTTCTGGGAAAGATATAATGTTGTTGAGGATAGGAAATAACTCCCTCTTCCCCAACTCCAGACCCTGACAGCCCCCAGAGTCTTACCTGACTACTGAACCATCCACCATGGAATCATCCACAAACAGTTACATGGTGGAAACCCATAACACAACTTGGTAGCAGTCTCTTCAGAACAGGACCTGAATCATCCTGAATCATGGCAGGAAACATCCATTTCTGTAATGAAATTTTTTCATAGTTAGGGAAAATACTTGGAGCCAAAAAAAAAAAAATTAGCTAGAGAGGGTTCAGGATAGATTTCTACTTTAAAAAGAAGAACTGGCATCTTAGGTGTGGAGACTTAAAAAGAATCTTAGTCTTCTAGAATGAGCCAGATCTACCAGAAATGAAGTTCCACTCCTTAAAAATATTTATCATTTAGCTATTTACTCTTGGAGAGAAAGTACCAAAGACATTTTCCCCATGGTTGCCTAGCCCAGTACAGGGCAGAGAGCTGACCAGAAGAAATTGGAGTTAGGAACAACATACAACATGAGGCATGCAAATCTAACTTATAAAAAATAACACATTGGATCATTCTTTATGAACTCCAAACTCCATAAATGAACAAGAAATGCAGTATATTAAACACAAGGAAGTCACATCCTTTACTATATGATATGCTTGAGCTGGATGATTTTAGATTTTATTTTTGAAATGTAAAGCTACTTACTAGTTTGAAATATTTTAGCCTACCTTCATATTAAACAATCATACTTTAAACAAAAGTGCAATATTAAAATACCTTTTGCCTTTAACAGAAAATATAGAGAAAATTCAAAATTCTCTCTCTGCCATTGGCCTATTCTGTGACTATGGAAAAACATCCTAAGCTTTCTGAGTGTCTCTTTTATTACACTTGATCTTAGCCAAAAGGCTGAGAAGCGATTGAGTGTCTCTTTCATTATTTGCAAAACAGGGATACTGGTGATAGAAATTTCACAGGTATTTTTTTGAGATTAAATGATATAGAGTATATGAAAAGGGCCTGGACATAAATCTGCAGAAAATAGAATAGATTTTTTTTTTAAAGATTTTATTTGTTTATTTTATTTATTTATTTGACAGAGAGGGACACAGCGAGAGAGGGAACACAAGCAGGGGGAGTAGAAGAGGGAGAAGCAGGCTTCCCGCAGAGCAGGGAGCCCGATGCGGGGCTCGATCCCAGGACCCCGGGATCATGACCCAAGCCGAAGGCAGACGCCCAACGACTGAGCCACCCAGGCGCCCCTAGAATAGATTTTTGATCAAGGTGCAATGGGGTGAGTCTCATAATTCCAAAATTCTCTTGGGAAGATGATGAAGGCGTTGATTGGATGGAAGAAAAAAGAGAAAACACTGACAATAAAACCCTAGCCTCCTCCAGGAGAGCTCAGGGGGAAAATACCTATATATAGTCAGAACCATTTTTAAAAAATAAAAAAAAAAATTCTAACGATTGATTAAAAGAAAAAAATCATCCAGGGATGAAGATGTCTCAATCCAACAACTTGACTGGGTGACATTGGAATACTTCAGACAATTAAGAGTGGGAACCTTGAGACCAAACCATTGCTTTGTCATGAGGCTCCCTAACAGTTCAATCCAGCTACTTAATAGCTGTGATACTGACCCCTTGCCTTCTTGGCCTTACATTTGACAACCCCCCAGGGGGTTGGATAGGAAATAATTCCCTCTTCCCCAACTCCAGACCCTGACAGCCCCCAGAGTCTTACCTGACTATTGAACCATCCACCATGGAATCATCCACAAACAGTTACATGGTGGAAACCCATAACACAACTTGGTAGCAGTCTCTTCAGAATAGGACCTGAATCATCCTGAATCATGAACTTCAAGGAACTGGGATTCAGAGTAAGGAATGTAGTGTAATAGATGTATAGCAAAAACAAAATGGATCATTCAGTTGGGGGAAGTTATTATAAGCATTGTTCTAAGGCAGAGACTCAGTTACCAGCCAGAATTCAAGAAAAAGCCAGACCCCAGTTACCCAGACTGAGGAGGGACTGGTCACATAGGGGAAGACACTATCATACAAGAGAAGGAAGTTATCAAAATCCATAAAAAACAAACTCGAGAGGTTTTTATTACAGCAGATGTAACCTTCAGTAGACAGGCACTATCAACCTTTGGCAACTCAGCAGGAAGGGAACCCTCTCTGGCTACACCACAGTTCCTGATGATGGCTTTCAGTGGCCAAATCCAAGTGGTACCACAGGACAGGATAACTAACTGATGAGGTCAGACATATCACCTTCCTTGGCAAAGAGCACGTAAAGGGTATGGTGTGGGTCAGGAGGGATAAACAGAAGGTGCCTGTCCTACATGCCCAAGGTGACAAGCAAGAAGAGGTGAAGGCATATTTTAAGCCCAGGCAATATGACTCCATAAAGCCCCACTCTCCACCACTACACCATGCAACCCTCATATAAGAGTAGGTAGGAGTCAGACAGTGACCCTTTATGTCAAATTAAGCAGCTATGGATGTATTCTATAAGCAATGTGGATCCTAAAAGAGATTTAAGTCGGGAATTTATATGGTGTTAATTTGTTTTTTGGGTTTATTGTTTATTTTTTGTTCTGGTTTGAGAAAGAGCACTCTGCTAAGTGGAGTGGAGGATGAAGAAGGGTTGGAAATGTGTGATGTATTTCAAGGAAAAAGGTGTTTAAAGCTTTTGTGTTAATCCAGCTGAGTTAACAAGTCAGGCTCCAGGAATGAAGATGTCAAAAGAGTTTATAATTTATGAAAATCAACAGGACTTACTTGTTAAAATCTGTAGGTGAGTTTTTGTAGGCAGAGGAAGGAATCTAAGAAGCTTCCCAGATTTCTGTCACAGGTGGCAGGGTAAATGAATGGTGATTCTTCTTCTTATTATTTATCTGTTGTTGGTTGCTTGTTTGATTTTATTTGTTTTGATGTTGTGTGTGTTTTGAGCAGTACGAGCTATCTAGTAGTGGACTATTAGATATATAATTTTAGAAATTAAAGGATAGATGGGGCCAAAGATATAAATTGAGAGTTATTATAAAATTGATATTAAAGATAGCCTAGGGTATATATGTATAATGAAGAGACAAGAATCAACAAAAGGGAAAAATAAATTCAAGTAAAATGTCAGAAAAGGAAGGATAACCCTGGAAAAAACAGAGAAGGAAGAATAATAATGATAACAGTAATAACAAAATATTACAAGTAACAGGTAACATATAACACATATTTAACATGGGCTATTCTATATTTTCTTCTCAATATTAAATCATTTCAATTTTATAAAAATTCTATGAGGTGGACACTAATATTAAACTAATTTAACAAATGAAACAAACATAGGCTTAGGGACTTTAAGGTGGTTTTCTAAGATTGCATGGCTGGTCACATGCCAAATTGATAACCAAACCCAGGTCTCTGTTTACTGAATCCATGAAACCTGCGATTTATTTTCAGAAATCAACAAGGGAAAAAAAATATGTCATGGAAACCACAGTAAGATTTTAAGCAAGAGGCCATTTCAGGAAGATTTAACAGTATCTGGTTCTAACAACTGCCTTCTCTTCTTTCAGACCTCAGAATGATAACATCTCATCTCCCCCTGTGTTTCTAACCTCACAGCACTGCACCTTCTACTGTCGCTTCCCTAGACCTGTGGTTCTCAAATATAGCCTGCATCAGACTCACCTGGAGGACTTGTCAGAGCAGAGATTGCTGGCCCCGCCCCCAGAGGTTTGGATTTAGTAGTGCCAGGATTGGCCCTGAGAATTTGCATTTCTAGCACATTCTCAAGTGATGCTGTAAATGTTGGTCTAGAGACAACACTTGGAGAACCACTGGTTTAAACCATGTCTACAGCTCTATAAATAGCCCCATTATTAATTGCTCCAGAATTACCCCGTTGGAGTGGATATTGTCTAAATCGATATGCCACTGAAACTCTCTGAAACTCAGCTTTCTAATCTGTAAAATAAGGAAAATAGTACCATTGTTTCAGTCTTCTAATTTGTTGGAGGGTTTAAATGAGAGAAAGTGCACAGCACACAGCATGTACTGAAGGCTCAGTATGTACTAGCAATCGTTACCAAGTTGCAAAGTCTCTTTCTCTTATGTTTTCCCATGATACCCTGTATTCCAGCCAAACCAAAGTAATTAAAATTTCTCAACAGCAAACTCTTTCACATTTCTATGGATACCATGGTCAATGTAGGTGCTTTGATCCGAAATACTCCCTGGCAGCTTTTTTACTCCTTATACTTGTAATTAAATGCTTTAAGACTCCAGTGCATTCTTGGAATGAACGCTTTCACTTCTTCTTTCCATGCCATCATACTTTTATCCAACTCTCCCTTAGCCCTTATGACACTACACTTTGTCTGTCTCTCTCCCTTACTAGATTGTTATGGATGTAAATAGTGTCTTATACATAGGTATAAGTAACCACACGTTCTTGTTTGGTACCTGGCTCTGAGTAAATACTCATTAAATTTGAGTCAAATGAATGAGTGAATTATTTCTAGGTTTTGTTTCTTAAGCAGTGACCATGTTTTTCAGTTTTGCCTAGGACACTCAGAAAAATAGAAACCCAAACCCAAAATGTCAGGAACCATTAGAATTGCAGTGGAATTATACACCTCTCCTGTCACTGTTTCTCATTATCTGAGTAAGACATACCACTAGGAAGCAGATGGTTTGGGAAGGCATAAAATAAACATGAGTAACACAAAACCTGCCATTCAATAATGCTAATCACACCACAGATTTTGGACAGTGGTGTCTTCTCCACTTGCTAATAAAACTATTGCGAAACATATGTTCTGGGAAAAGTGAAAATAGATAAAGGAAAGTTAGCAAAATTTTCAAACCTGCCACTTGCTTTGAAGTACTTGTTGTCTTTTTGGAATGCTTTTCTACAAATTCAGTGAGTATACATGAAAATTCCATTTCAGAAGGGTCTCTGAGTACCTGCAACCTTTCTATCACTTACTTTAAAAACCAACCTGTGCTTTCTCTGAAACCCTATCATTTCTTTTGTAAAAGTATTTCGTATTTTAAAGCTGAGATGATTTGCATGAGTCCAGGGTTATTTTGTACAGAAGTGACAGCTTTTCAACACAAATATTTTGAAGCCATTATATGTAAACATTGCTTTATGGTTTTTCTAAAGGATCATTTTAACTCGTAGAAGTTTTAGTTATGCATATTTAGAACTTAAATCTTCAAACCAGTTACATCAAAAGAATAGTGAAAAAAATTTATCCTATGGAGAAAGTCCTATAATATAATGTATTTGAAATAAAAACAGCATGATCCATTTCTGTATCAGAGAATAAGGCACCAGGTCAAATTCACCAATCCATCGGAAGGCATCACGATATAATTTTACCCTTATTAAATTTTCTACCTTGGTCAGATCCTCACTTTTTACTTCAGTCAAAACACTGTATTTCAAATACCATTTCATTTTAATGATGTGTAAAACTGAAAGATAACAATCTGCCCCAAATTAATGAACATATAGGGACTTTAACTATAACAGATATTGGACTCTTAGAAAAAACATCCTTGATAGTAATCCAAAACCAGTAATTTTTCAGTATCCTAATGAAATTCTTCTGAATTCAGCCTACAGATACTTAGTGCTACACAAGTCTCTAGGGAAGATGTCAGAACTAACTCATCCATCAAATATTCAGTACTTTCTGTAATCCAGGCATTGTATTTGGCCCTGTCAATGCAGAAAAGAATGTCAGATTTGCCCCTTTGGCTCACCAAAAATCATTGTCAAATGAAGGAGTGACTTAGAAAAGTGACTTAGCCCCAGTGAAATAGCTCCTGTGGTGAAGATATGAACAAAAGAGCCATAGAGAATGACACAGACAATGGAGGGTTGAAGTGGGAGAACATCGGAGTGATTACTCAATAAAATCGGGATACACAAGCTAGAGATTACTCAGTGAAGCTGATAGCGGGGACCTACAAGCAAAGAAAATCATGCTAAACAGAAAAGTGAAAGTCCATGTACTCTGAGACAACATCAGATTTTAAACCCCATGAGGGGAGCGGCTGTGTCTAATTTATGTGTCATTGTTAGCACGTGCTGAGCACAGTCTACCATGTTATTTATTGTACATGAAATGCCAAATGAAAGCGTAAATGGATTAACTGAACAGCAGTACTTGCCCTGTGACAGCGAAGGTGGTAGTTGAGTGTTGAAACTAAACATAGCATTAGGTCAGGAATTTGCAGGAGGATCTGTCCTAAAGATTTAGGATTTATCTTGCAGGATATAGCGAACATTAAGGCTAATATTTAAACCAAACTAAACTTTGAAATAATCCGTTCTTTCAACAAATTTTTGTCAATTTTCTGTTATATTCAATGTGAATTCAGTGGAGAGCAAGTGAAGTATGACTCTTGTCTTCATGAGGCTTTAATTTGAGTGGCCATTTTGAAAAATCAAGTATAAAATAAAAGAAACGTTTCAGCCATAATGCATGATCAGTTCTGTGAAGGAGAAGGTCAGCAGACTACACCTGCCAGCCAAGTCCTGCCAGAATTCTATTTTTGTAAATAAAGTGATATTGCTACACAGCCATGCTCTTTGTTTATATAATACCTATTGCTGCTTTGAGTAGGTGTGATAGAGACCTATGGCCTGTAAACCCTAAAACATTTGTAACCTGGCTTTTTATAGAAAAATTGGCCAACTCCTGCTATAAATGAAACAAATGAGGAGCAGAGAATTAAAAGAATGGAGAGTAGCTTATTTTAGATAGAATTCCAAGAATGACCTTTTTAAGCAGTGTTGTGACATTTAACACAGGTATGAAGATTGAGAAGTCACCTGTGTGAAGATGAAGAGAAAGGAGCATCCTGGAAGGGGCAACAGTGGGAGCAAAGGCCAGGGGTAGAAAGACCTTAGGATATTTGAAGTCCTCGGGGGTGACTAGTGTAATTGGAGGGAATAATCAAGGGGAGAGAAGGAAGTGTTATGAGATGATGTTGGAGATAAAGGAGATCTGTCAGTCTATCCACCCATCTCTTTATCTATTGAGATGAACCTTCAGCAAGATGAAAAATTCCATTTAAAGACAACACACGCAGGTCTTAGCCTATCAGTAAATACCTCTCAGATTTTGACTATGAATGTTGTTAATAGAAATAACCAGTATATTGATGAAAAAGATACGCTCTTCTCCAACCATTGCAATAAAGCTGGCATGAAGAAGGTTATTTGTGAGGCAAAGCCAATTAAATCTGCATTTACGCTGATTTTGCAGCAATTCCAGAGTGATTTTTTTTTTCTTCTGAATGGCAGAGCTGGCAAAATGCTAACAAATTCAATGTACCATGCACCACATGCAGCCCAGAGAGTATTTCTAGAAAATGATGATGGTTTTCTAAACTAGTCGAAAAGGGGAGGGTTATTTTAGCCCTAATGCACTTCACTATATCAAGTTGTTTGCTTGAATTATTTATGTGTGTATTGCAATTTTTAAACTGGGAGCATCAGAGACATTTACGCCAGTGAGAAGTTAAGGACCTTGTAGGTCATTCAAGGAGAATGTTAACTAGGGCAAGTGGCAGTGGCTAGAGAAATACATCCAATCCCCTTCACAAGTTACAGGGGCTTGGCTGTCAGACCGACCTGGATATAAAGATGGATTTGGCTTCTGTTTAACTGTGCATACTGAGGCATTTACAACCATTGCCAGGAGCCTCAGTTTCTGTATATCTAACCTGGAGAGCATACATTCTGATTGAGTGCATTATTATAAGATTTAGTGATGTGTCTAAAGAATGGAATACATAGTAAACATATAATGAATCATAGCTATTGTTGTGGTTGTTGTTATTATTATTATTATTATTATTATTATTATTATTATTATTTACTCCGGAAAATCCCAGTGAGCATAAAAATGCACTAACTCACTATTGGAGTCTCTACTATGCACAAAATACCTTGGCTGTTTTAATGATGAAGGTACAAATTCCATGCAACTTAAATTCCACAGGGAAAATACACCAGCGTTTCACGAGTATATCTGAGTGCTTGTTAAAATATTGGTTCCCAAGCCCCAACCAAAACTCCACTGAATCAGAATCTCCCACAGAAGGGCTACAAGTTACCCGTTTAACAGATAACCAAATTTTACTAGCCATTTGAAAAGCTCAAGTGATTTGCAGACAAAAACATGTAATACAGGATAGGATAGGATGGGTCCTTGTCTTGAAAGAGATGTAAATAAAATGTGTTAGGAAGTCCAAAGTGGGAGAAAGCTTCCTAAATGAAGTACTCAATTTGTGACTTTGGAGAACATGTTTAGGGAAAAGAACAATTGTTACATAAAATTAAACAATAAAATGAGTGAGGTTAAAGAATTAAAAATAAATCTGAACCAAGATATGAGTGTTGACTTTAGATAAGAAAGTGCTTAAGGCAATTTTTTTTCTAAGATTTGCAGTTGGAAAACCAAGTTCCTCCATCTACTAAGATATCATGAAATTGGAATTGTGTGCCTTGTAAGACAGACGAATGGTTTTTTTGTTCAAATCAAAGTAGTGAAATCTGTGAGAACTGTGGAATTTCCTTTAGGAAGTATGCACACCAGGCTGCCCCGCTTTCCATGAAAATAGGCCATGAGAAGGTGGGCATCAACAAGTCAGGGTCCCCTAAAGTGGAGAGCACTGAGGTCAGCATAGCCACTGAGGACAAGACATTGGGCCTGGATCTTTTTAAAAAGCATTTGAACTCTCACTGCAAGTTTAAAGACAAATACGCAGAAGAGAGGTAGAAAACTTATTGTACAGAGAAAAATCAGGTAAAATAGGAGTGGTGAGTGGGGGTTGTAGCAAAACAAGTAGTAGAAAGTACAGTGATGATGCAATGATGATGTTAAGCACTTAAAAAAATTCTGGTATTAATACCTTGTATGCAATATCTCCACTAACAATCTGCCTTCTTGTGCATGGATCTTAACATTGCCCCATTTTACGGAGGAAGAAAATCATCTTTGAAACAATTAGGCACCTTTCATTAGGTCACAAGCTTAAAAGGGGTTGAGCTAAGATTTGAACCCATGCTGAATTGATTTCTGGGATCTGATTTTTGTCTATCTCAATTTAAAATTGCATCCCAGGAAGTAAGAATGTGGTAATAAGGAGCCTGATTCCATTTTTTTTTATGTTTGCTGACAGATTTTAGACTCACCTATCCCTCTCACCTATATGCCCTGACCTGGACAAACTGATTAAAAAAAAAAAAAAAAAAGCCTGGGTACTTCCTTTTTGGGTTCTGGTACAAAATTCAAACCATGCAGGTCCTGCCCTTGGGAAACATTTACTCCAACCTCAGCCCCCAAACATAGTAAAAACTAAACCAGTCTCCTTTCCTTGTTATCTCAGGCGATTAGGGACCTATTTGAGGATCCTGCCCTATTTTCCTCAGAAATGTCAACTATGCAAGCAGTAAACTTTCTCATACCCTCTTGGAGTGTGTGTTGTGGGGTGTGTGTGTGTGTGTGTGTGTGTGTGTGTGTGATGGCATCAATCTTTACCTCCAAACTAAATTTTTGTGTAGAGGTCAATCTACCTCTGCAGGAGACCATAACAAAAGTGTCATTTAACATATCTTCAACTTTTGTTTCTTCCCTGTATCTTCTTTTGATATCCTACACCAGTCACCAATCTCCTCTCCTATTATACTCAGGAAGATTCTTTCAATAGCAATAGTAGCAAATACTGAACACCAAACATCTTCCTTCTGACAAAGGAAACCATCCCCAATAAGAATAGTCCCATTTCCCACATGGATATGTGGCTGTTTGGGGTTTCTTCTCATCATTATTTCCCCCCAGACAGCCATGATTGATTAGCAAGACAACAGATGAAATCTTTTTTTACCACCCTAGACTTATAGGTTTGTTTTAGGATAGGCAGGGAGCTGGGGACATTCTTCAACTATAGTCTGGGTGTATGAGATACCCAAGATAAAGTGGTTGTTGGAAATACTAGGGAAAAGGGAAGTAAGACAGTGTCACAAAAGCCAGTGGAAAGGGCAGGAAGAATAAATGGTGTTGAGGATATGCCTGAGATAAAATAGTGACCTCAGGGGGCTGTACTTTATAAAGTTGAGTCCTGTGCTTCTCTAGTAAATATTTTCTCATCTGATGTAAAAAAAAAAATAAACAATGAGGCAACAACAAAACTTATTTTCCCTGGCAATAACTGAATAGTGCCCATTAGAGGGACCCCTGTAGGTGCCCTCACATTCTTGAGAAAATACCATGACATTAAGCTCAGGGTGTGACACAGCTGGCAGAATAACCCTTGAAAATGTTTTTCCTTTCAGCTGCAAAAGTTCTTCTAACAAAGTGGATGTTAGAAGAAGCTCCCAGGCACCCCTGGCTACGTCTATAGCTCATTATCTCCTCATTACAGGGAACCTGAAGGGGATGAGGAAAATGCATTCTGAAAGACGCATTCATGTTTTATTGATTGCCAGCAGAGCTCAAGTCTCTGAATTCTCACACTTTGGGATATTTTGTTAGGAAAATAAGCACAGTAGGCCCTTGTTTACATGCCCTCTTCCTTCTGGTACAATTGATTCTAGCGCAGCACAAAATTGAGCATCTTCCCCAGTTAGGTTCTCATGAGTCACCTCCACACATAAGCTAAAGTGAGGCTTTCACAGAGCATATTCCTTATCATCTCAGAGGCCTTGAAACATATTCCACTAATTGAAACTCCTCTTTTGATGAATGAGGAAACTGAGGCCCAGAGAAGTAGATTGGCTTGCTCACGGTCATACAACCAGTGAGCGAGAGCTTAGGTTGAAGCTCAGAGCTCCTGGTATCTTCATCACACCTTTTAATTATTCTAACAAGCCCATATATAGTCCCCAATTTAGGGAGAAGAAAATAATAAAGTAATAAATTCTCCTATAATGTTATTAAAACACATAATCCAGAACCATATAAGCATACTTAACAATTACGCTTGTGTAGAACCCAGATTGTCTTAAGAGTTGACAAACTGGGTAGGCAATTGTGTTGAGACTATGTCTGATAATAGATTAGTGAAGGAACTTAGGATATTTCATTTTGACATGAAGGCACAACTTAAGTTAACAGGGGGACATAGGGAAAATCTATTTCTCAGTCACTCAAGGACCCAGAATAAGGGAGACATGATCTCAACATGCCCATCACTGATCACCACAGTTAAGGGGAGGGGATATGACAAATCAAGCACTACTCAATATTGATACACATCCCTTCTACTCACGTTGAAGTGTCCAAGATAAGCCAGAAATCACACGAAATTTCAGAGTATGTAAGGAAATTCCATCACACCATGTACTCAGAAGAAGAAATTGTGCATTTACTGTCTTACTGACTTCTATAATTAGTAACTAGGAGAGATAATATCAAAAATAGGAAGTCTGGGTAGATACTAGTTTCTTTTTATCGACATATTGTTAAGACAAAATATTACATTAGGTTCAGATGAACAACATAGTTATTCAACAATTCTATACATTATGCTCTTATCACAAGTCCAGCAACCATCTGTCACCATACAACACCATTACAATAAGACACTAGTTCTTTTTTTTATGTTAATCACCATACATTACATCATTAGTTTTTGATGTAGTGTTCCATGATTCATCGTTTGCGTATAACACCCAGTGCTCCATGCAGAACGTGCCCTCTTTAATACCCATCACCAGGCTAACCCATCCTCCCACCCCTCTCCCCTCTAGAACCCTCAGTTTGTTTTTCAGTCCATCGCAATAAGACACTAGTTCTTAAAGAACTTTTAAACTAACTTTTCTAATACTTTCTATATTAGTTTTCTATGGCTGCATCACAATTACCACAAATTTAGTGGACTAAAGCAACACACATTTATTATCTCCCATTTCTTAGGTAAGAAATCCAAGTGGTTGCAGCTGGGCTCTCTAATTAATGTCTCACAAGGCTGAAGTCAAGAGGTCTGCCATGATAGGCTCTTAGGTTTGAGAAAAGAATCTAGTTAGTTGACTATGTAACATTTCCTTGCTGAATCTGGAGGCAGGGCCTCTCATTGCTACTAGAGACTGCCCATGGATATGGGCACATAGCTTCTTCTACCTTCAAATAAGGAACAGTGTGGCATGTACATCTCAAACTTTTAATTACTCCAGTTTCTCCTGTTGCTACCATTCAGATAAAACTCTCTGCTTTTAAGGCTTATCAGGCCCATACAGATACTCTCCCTAACTGAAGTCCCTTGTGTTGCATAACATAACACAAGCATGGAAGTGATAGCTCATCCTATTCCCAAGGTTGGGTTAAAGTGGAACATCTTTGATGAGCCATTTTAGCAAATTTATCTGCCATACTATTGACATTGGCCAATGGATTGCCTTCCAAAGCAAGTATTCTCTTCACTGCAAGAACTACATCCCAGACTAGAAGATGATCTTTCAATTAAGTTGCAGAAACGATACTTTGGCTACTAGAACCTAAATAAAATAAATACCTTCCTGTTGACTTTTTTTTTTCCTCACATATCAGAAATTACGGGAGCCAACTATACTAGTTTTCTATTGCTGTTATAACAATTTACACTAACATAGTGGCCTAAACAGTCCAAATTTATTATCTTACAGCTCTGGATATAAGAAATCTGACACAGGGCGCCTGGGTGGCTCAGTTGGTTAAGCGACTGCCTTCGGCTCAGGTCATGATCCTGGAGTCCCGGGATCGAGTCCCGCATCGGGCTCCCTGCTCAGCGAGGAGCCTGCTTCTCCCTCTGACCCTCCCCCCTCTCATGCTCTCTGTCTCTCATTCTCTCTGTCTCAAATAAATAAATAAAATCTTTAAAAAAAAAAAGAAATCTGACACAGGTCTCACTGGGCCAAAATCAAGTTGCCATCAGGGATTTGTTTCTTCCTGCAGGCTTTAGGGAAAATGATTATTTACCTTCTACAGATTGTAGAGGCTGCCCACATTTCTTAGCTCATGGACCCCTTCCTCTGTCTTCAAAATGTACGATGGGAGGTGGAGACTTAACATTTCATCTCTCTGCTCTTTTCATTCATAATTGTAGCTCTTTTTAACCAAATATTCTTTAAACGTTCTAAAAGTTTCTTTGTTTTAATGACTTTTGTAACTGGATTCGACCAACCCAGGTAATCCAAGGTAATCTCAAGATCTATACCCTTAATAACACATACAAATCCCTTTTGCAATGTAAGGTAACATATTTACAGATTTCAGGGATTGGGGCAATAAGAAAACTTTGGTTGTCATTTTGCTGCCTTCCATACTGACTTAACTAAATAGAGTAGAAATCTCTTCTGACGATCCATGTATTTCTCAGGCATTCCAGAGGGTTTGGAATTATAAACCAGAAGGGCAGCTAGCTGTAATCTTTCCCCATATATTTTCTGCTCCTCCTGAAAACCTTCATTTTTTTTTTTCTTTCACAGCAAAACCACCTTTTCTCTTTATCTTGTTCACACAAAAGAACATGACTGTCAACAACTCCAGATTTTATGATATGGATCTAGCCACCAGCAGAGGTTTTCTTGGCTGTTTCTCAGACCATATTTCCAAAGGAACTTAGAGCAAGGGTCCCTCCCCTGTTCTACTAAGTCATGCTAAATGGTGTAGGAGGCCCTGTAACCAATGAATGAATAAACAAAATGTAGTATAACCACACAATAGAATAGTATTCAGTAATAAAAATGAATAAAGTACTGATTCATGCTACAACATGGACACACCTTGGAAATAATGCTATGTGAAAGAAGATACACATGCACACATACACTCACAGAAAAACCAACACATTATTAGTCCATTCATATCAAATGTCCAGATTTAGCAAATATATAGAAATAGAAAGTAGATTAGTGATTGCCTAGAGCTGGGGAATTGGGGGTAAATGAGAAATGACTGATAATGGAGATGAGGTTTCTTTTTGACATGATAAAATGTCATAAAATTAATAGTGATGATGGATTGTGATAATTGCATAATTCCATAATTATACTAAAAACCACTGAGTTGTACATTTTAAATGTGTGAATTGTACAGTATGTGATTTATATCTCAAAAAGCTATCATATACTTTGAAAAGATAGGTGTGATATATCTTTTCATTATAATCGGTACTCACCTGAAAATTATAAAAATGGAAAAAAAACCCTGGATATTTAATACCAATTCTAAGACATAGATGGATTAAAGCTTATTAAATTTACACATTACATGTGCTTTTCAGATCTTATTTTACTTTATTTTCTCTTATTCTATATCCAAATTTAATATTACCAAAGGAATATTAAAGACATTAAATTAGAAGCTAGACCAAAGACCTTATTACATTAATGAGAAAGAAAAGGAAGTTGTCCAATTAACAGTATGTAACAAAAGATAAATTCTACAAATCAGTACTATAATTAGGGATTATTTCTTTGAAGACCAAACGACTGGCCACTCTATAGCAAATGATATCTGTGAAAAAGTTTGCAGCATTCAAGGTAGTTTCAACTTACATTTACAATTCTGTGTGTACTAGGGCAAGGAGAACATAGATAGTTCAAAGCAATTTGCAGCTAAAATGATTGATTTCCAGCAAATTTAGACCTTAAAATTAGATGTTTCAGCTACCTATATTATATATACCATATATAAATATATAGGCTATATTAGTACATATACTTATTACATAATAAATATATTAGTACATATATTTATTGCATAGTTACCCAGTTTTCCAAATGAGGAAGATATCTTTGTTAATTCCTCCTTATGGATAATTAAAGTGGACCAAATAGGAATATAGGAATGTTGTCCTTATATAGCACGTATGTGTTCAATGAAGATGCCTCAAACTCTTCATGTGTGTATGTATATGCATCTGTGTGTGTGTGTGTGTGTGTGTGTGATGTGCAACCTTGATAGGTGCAGAAATGCACCATGAGGAAACAAACACTTGTCCCTACTGCGTTCATAATCCAGGTCCAACATCAATGCAGGATATCTGGATCCGCCAAGTGAGATTTTATCACATTTGTTTACAGGTGACATCTAGTACCTAGTAATTGCCCTTGATTGCATTTCTTGAGTCTCTCTCCAGTTCAGCTGTCCTCTAAACAATCTTTCCCAATTAGTAACTGGATGGTTTAGAATATTCGGTATACAAAACTTCTTGTTTCCGAATGTGTCACACTTGTATTTCCCGCAATAGTAACAACTTACAGTAATTTAAGAAAAGAGAATACAAATAGGGTCCTAGAAATAGTGCTGAGAGACTGTTACTACATGATCACATTCTTGGTTAGGGCTTCTAGATATTTGATTGTGAACAGGGAGGTCCAGAATTTCTGGGAAAGAGGTTGAGAAATAGTGTGCAGTATTTTCAAATTGTTTTATTGTTTTTACTTACATCTCCTATGGTTTGTACTTGAGGATTCCTTCTAGTTCTCTCAATTTGTATTATGTCACATGTGGTTTATGACTCAGAGGTGGTGATCTGTGAACATAACTGACCTCCCAACAAGGCAACCTCAAAAATTGTGCTGTACATGGGCCGATGAGCATGTTTATAAATCTATATGAATATTGCCTTCTTTCGGGTCAGGATGAAAACTGATGAGCAATACTAAATATTTTTTTAAATGCTTTCTTGGGGCACCTGGGTGGCTCCATTGGTTAACCATCTGCCTTCGGCTCAGGTCATGATCCCAGGGTCTGGATAGAGCCCTGCGTTGGGCTCCCTGCTGAGCAGGATGTCTACTTCTCCCTTTCCTTCTGCCCCTCCCCCCAGCTCATGCTTTCTCTCTCCCTCTCTCTCACTCTGTCTCTCTCAAATAAATAAATAAATAAATAATAAATAAAATCTTTAAAAAATTGCTTTCTTGTACTTTTGAATAAAAAGACATGGAAATTAAAACTATCCAGAAAAGTACAAGAAGGAAGTAAAATTTATATGTACATATCACCTCTACCCCAAAGCTAAATTATCATTATTATCATTAGGTGAACATCATCCACCCAAAACAACAGTATTTTAGGATAGAAAGATTTGTCAGCTGCATGTACAAACACTAAAAATTTTAGATAGTGCTGAGGTTCTTTAAAAGAAGGAATGTATGTTTTTGTTTTCTAAATGGAAGTTGAGTTTTCCTTGAAATAAATATGTAGTGGTTAGACTCCATGTAGTGCACAGAAGCACAAAATCTGTGATATATATATGTATATATATGTGGATATATATATACACACACATATATACTCATATTTGGAAGTAGTAATTAAAATTATATTTGTGTCACCATGGAAAATAGAGCCTCTTCTGTCAACATGGAGAAATATGTACCTTGAACATGTTGCTGACTTACTTTCAGGAAATGATATCTCTTAACAAAGATGAGTTTAAAAAAAGTTTATCCCACAATTTTTAAAACGCTGCTTATATTTCTGCTTCATTTCTGTCATGGATAGATCCTAAAATGACCCCCAATTCTGCTCATCTTTTGGTATTCACACCAGAAGGGATTGTATAACCCCTTCCCTTTGAGTGCAAGCAGTATTTGTGACTTGTTCTTAACCCATAGAATATGGCAAAGGTGATGAAATGTCAGTCCCTCGGTTACGTTACCTTATATGGCAAAGGTAATGGGGAGTCACTTCATGATTATATTACATTAAAGACTCAATATTTTATGCAGATCTACATTAGTCTCTTTCACTCTCCTGATAATGTTGAAGTAAGCTACCGTATTATAAACTGCCTCTAGAGAACCATGTAGCAGACATTTGTAGGACTATGCAATTAATCCTCAAAACAACTTTATGTGGGATGGTATCTCATTCCTATTTTGTTGATGATTAAGCAATTGAAGTGATTTCAGATACAGATATAGATATTTCCATCTTATTGGTTCTGTTTCTCTGGAGAATCCTGACTAATATAGAACCCAAGCCCTGGCCTTTCTAATCTCAAAGAAAATACTTTTTTCTATCACAATCCTACTTTCCTGTGAATGAAACAAGGTTTGTTTTTATGATAATACTTGGCAAGTAATAAAAATCTCTTACTAACTGTACACCATAAAGTGTTTTTGCATGCATGATCTCAATTGCTTTAAAACATTTCTTCTTTTTAGAAAGTTCCTCGTTTTTTTCAAGCCTTGAAACATCAAAATGTAAAATAAATAGGAGAGGAGAAGGCTCATTGGAACAGGCCAGTTGAGGACAGTTGAAGGCACTGATCACCCTCAACCCCCTCCTGAAATTCCAGAACCCCACAGACAATATCTTGAAGAAACAGTAAATATTTAAACTAGTCTTCATTACACTGGTGGGGATATGGAAGATGGGAATTATTATCTTTATTTAACATAGAAAGAAAACAGAGTTTATGCTAGGCTCTCATGGCAATAACATGCTTTCAGTAAGACTTAAACAGAGGTGTTCTTATCTGGGGTAGTAGAATTCTGGCCTCATCACTTCCTTGATGGTCAATCCCAAGGACGTTGGTCCTGCCCAGTTAAATGCTTAATGCAAGTCACTTCTGAGCATTCCCAAAATGTTTAACATCTCAGATAGCCTATGGAAAACTGTACCAATTCTATTGATAATGTCTATCCAAAAAAAAAAAAAAAAAAAAGGTCAAAGAAATAGTTCATATGTCATATCAACAGCAAGGTGATTATGTAAAAGCCAATGTAAGTCTAATGGTTAACAGAAATTTTTAGCTGTGTGACCTTAGGCAACTTACTCTGCCTCTCTTGCTGGAGATGGTGATGCTGTCTCAGGGAATTGTGGCAATAGAAGTAACTATGCAACAGTATTTGTAATATGTTTAAGAGCCAATTGTATTAGCTTCAATAATATGTGAATTCTTTGTAAGGTAAATATTATTTTAATTTTCAGATCTTGAATTGTATATATAGAAAACAGAAAATCAATGGCAGATTGTCTCAGTGAAGGGCAGCATGTTTTGTATAGTATAACAAAATAGAATTTCACTTTATCTTCAAAAAGACCAAGTTCTACCAGCATATTGAAGTATAAGATGCCAAATTATCTCAATCAGATAAGTATGAAATGTCTTGTGCTTAATAAAATAATTGGTTTGTTGCTTGTATGTTAAATTGCAGTTTGCCTATAAACTGGAATTTCACAGTTGATCCTGCCTTGCGGTGAATGCAGCTCTGTATAGGGTTACAGATAAACCATCTCCCCACCCTTCTTAAGCCTCCTGTCCTGTTTGTGGCTCATTACTTTCCAGAACATAATGAAGACCAATGGCTTACAATATAGAAAACAGGTCAGTCAGAAAGCACAGAGGCAAGAATGTGGAGTCTCCTTGTGGTTTTGGTGATGCCTCATCTCCTCATGTAGTTGCATGCCGTATGGAGCAGGAAGAAACATCCGTCTGACCCTAGGGGAGGTGGTTCTTGACCTCATAACCTGCAGATTCTCATGTTGGGATCTGAAGATTGATAGGTCACTGTCACACTCCATGTACTTTCAGGAAAATGCACTAACAAATGAAGATCCCCACTGAGTTTTCAGTTAACTCATTAACTATCTTAAACACCTGGGTTGAGCCCCTACAGAGAGCTGGTGTGTTCTTTGTTTTGGATCATACCTCACATGGTTAGGGAATGTTCGTTCCTTACCTAAGCATCCAAGGGCTTTCAAATCTAGCTCCTGGAAAATAGCTATCATGCTAAAATGGAAATGAATCTATAAATCAAGATATTTAGGTTTTAATTCTTCTGCCACTTAACTCTGTTGGTCCCTAGTGCTAAGTTATTTAGCTGTTCTGGGCCTTGGCATGCTCACCGCAAAGTTGAAACTATTACAATCCCTGTTTAAACAGAGAGGAAGGGGCGCCTTGGTGGCTCAGTCGTTAAGCGTCTGCCTTTGGCTCAGGTCATGATCCCGGGGTCCTGGGATCAAGCCCCGCATTGGGCTCCCTGCTCTGCAGGGAGCCTGCTTCTCCCTCTCCCATCCCCCCTGCTTGTGTTCCCTCTCTCCCTGTGTCTCTCTCTCTGTCAAATAAATAAATAAAATCTTTAAAATAAATAAACAGAGAGGAAAATAGAAGGTCAGAGAGTTTAGGGATTTTGTATAAGGTCACTGGTGAGTCACTGGTCAGCTGGTGAGCAGTAGAGTCAGCTTTGAATCAGGTGTGTTAGCCCCAGAGTCCGTATTCTTAAAACCTTTCTCAAATCTCCCACTGTATTGAATGCTTATCAGATCATTCTGAATAGGTTTCAGTGTGAATCACTGCTTTCCACAGAACTCAGTCTTTTCTTTTATTAACTCTATAATCTTGGGCTAATTACCTTTTCTGAGCCTGTTTCCTCATCTGTAAAATGTAAATGGGGAATAATAATAGCAGTTAAGTCATAAGTTTTTTTTTTTTCAAGGATTAAATGGATTTTTATTCATAGAGTCCTTAGAAAAGTACTTCAATAAATATTGGTTATTATTAGTATTATTATTATTATTATTTCCTGGTGCTACTTGATGACTTTAAGCAAAACGAGAAATAAAGCCGGTACCAGTTGACAGACCCAAGTATCAATTATATCCAAGTAAACAGTTTAATAAAAGCAAAGATAGCATGTCCATTAATGCTACAGTGAAAATACTGCTGTTTATGGTGTTAGCAAAACACAGATTTGTGTTGAGACTGAAGCCGTATTAACTTCTCAATGCTGAAATAATGTTAGGATCACCTAGAAACTTTAAAAAATATCCATGGCCAAGTATCCATGCATTTTTAAAGCACTCCAACACCAGTTGGTTTGGAGTTAGGAAAAGACCAATTTATGAAGGGATTTGAATTCCAAGAATAGTTATTATTTAAGGAGGGAGTGGGACTAGAAAATGTTTTAGCCAGAGAGTTCATCTTTTCACTCCATGTGCTGACTTCTGCTGTCTTCTTGGGTCACAATAAATAAAATTTTAGATTCCTCCATTCCTTAAAAATGATATAAACATTCTTGCCCTGACTTGGTAATTCCAGTTGTTATCTCTCACTGACAGCCACCCCAAGCCTATTTAAAAGATAATCATTTTCATCTTGACCCTAAACTCTCTTTTTGTCTGGTTGGCTATGTATTCAAGAAGTGCATTCAGAAATGTTTAAGATCTTGGTTTTTAAGATCACCCTGATATTACCAAGTAAAAATAAAAAGGAGAAGAAAACAAATTTTAATTTGCTTATTCTCAGTATAGTTTTATTTCTCCAGTTTTAGGCATGATTTTCCATTTCTTTTCATAGGAGTAAGGGCCAGGAATATATGTGAACTCAAAGGTGGAGATTGACTTAACTCTTCCATCATTAAAACATGCCATATCCTCTCTCTGAGCAGAAACTACTATTAAGAGTAATCTTTTTTGGGTGATTTGAACATTTCCTTGCAAGAGAGTCCCCAATGTCCAAGCTGGTAGGTGAGGTGGGCTAGTAGACTGTGATTGTTAGTTAACAGGGGAACCATTTTAAGATCTAAGTCTTTTATAGTCTTCGGTTCATTCAAGTCTGCTCTATATATGTAGCCCTGGTCAGTCCCCAATTGTTTTAGTTGTGTGAAGTTCTTCATTTAACTTAGGTTTCTACTCTGTCAGGAATAATACAGGAAGAGAGGAGCATGAGATGAAGGGACAGTGGCTGTTCTGAAAGAGGTCATGGTCCATCTGCACATGTTTGGGAGGGAGACAGAAAAAGAAATTTCCAAATGCATGACTGCAGGAAACATGACCAATATGGAAAGAGAAAGCTTTTCTGGAACATACTGGAACAATACCTAACTCACCCTAACTCAAGACCTGTTTACTATATTCAAAATATAAGAGCACAGCTTATGCAGAGGTCTGGAGAAGAAAGGAAGTGAGATTTGTGTGTAGGACTGAAATAGCATGGGGTGGCATGAGTGAGTCAGCGAGAAGGCTGAGAACACATCTCGGGCATTTTGGTGATAGGAGATTGGCTTTTATTCTGAAGGTTGTATAAAACATTTCAGGTTTTTAAGCAGGAGAGTGACATGATTTGTTTTAAATCTCAGGTGGAGAAGAAGGTACTTTTGAGTACTGCACTTAAAAGTCACCTGGTGATGTCAGAAAGAAATGAGCAGATTGTTAAGGGAATTCCACATCTTATCATCTAAGGAACAGATGAAAGAACTGAGATTTTAGGCTGGAGGGGGTAAGATCAATGTAAGACATCTGGACGATGTCAAAGAGGGAGAAATTTTTTATTTGTGATTTCTAGGCACTGAAAGACCTATTAGATTTTGGAGCCATATTTTGGTTCAACATAAAAAAAAAAAAAATAACAACTCTGGATGTTTAGAGTTGTCCCAAGATGGGAAGGTTTGCAAGTTGCTTTTGATTGATCACTGGTTGGAGATTCAAGTGCAAATATCCAATTGGTATAATATAGGCTAGGTGTATTTATGTCATTTGCAAAACTCTGTGCCCTCACAGACAACTTTGGTCACCATATGCAGCCACCACGAAATGTGCTGATGAAACAAACCAGAGAAGGGTCACTAGCAGAACAACCTCCCTCAAAGGCTGAAATGGAAGTTCAGATAATGAGAATTCTTTGTATTCATTGTGGACACGGTCTTTCAATTAGAAGCAAATAATGAAGCAAAGGCCCTTAAAAATTTGTGGTCTTCACCTTGTAACCAAAAGGACATGATTCAAAGAGTTCTTGATTGGATCCTCCTGGAAAGGGACCTTACATAATTTTTTTCCCACCAACTATCATGATTCACAGGGTACAAATTCATCTTTACAATTGCATTTACCGAACATCTTTCTTTTGTTTTTCCTTCCAGAAAACTGAAGGTAAAATATGACTCCTGAAATGCTACATTTTAATAGATAGGATATTTCAAGCTGGAACAAAAATAACAGTTGTGTATGTATTTGTGTGTATAATAATATATGATATGTATATTATATGTCTTCAATACATCATCTATGATCTATAATATTTGTAGGGAAGAGAGGAAGGAATATGAATAAATAATCTATGAATATGAATGAAAACAATATTTATGGTAACTTAGAAAAATGAAGGAGGAGATGGTATTCAAATCGCTCTTTCTTTAGTTTAATACCATTTCAATAACAAACATGGGCCAGTTTGGTGCCCAGCTGACGTGAGATACATCAGACACTTAACTGACTGTGCCACCCAGGGGCCCCAGGAGAAGTTTCAATTGATCTTTGCTGGAACACAAAGAGACTTGAGGATTAAATCAGTTAATTTAACTCTTAGAACCTAAATTTTCCTTATTAAATATGGACAATAGCAACAACCTGTTAGAGGTGTGGTGTGGATTAAATGAGACACCAGATGGGAATAGGCTTTGAAATGGTAAAGTCATTTGGATTGCATTAGCATCCTCAAAAACCCCAGGGAGGTTGTTGGGTTTATAAACTTTAGCTCCCTACTGGTTAAGTGATTTCTTGGTTAGAATACACAGGAGTTTATATGTTTTTATTTCCTTCTGTATGTGATCTGACTTTTCTTTCATTTAGTGTTTATTCTCAAAGCTATTTTCCTCCTTCCTCAGATTTACCATACAGATTTCTTCTGAATGGGTAGGATATTTATACATTTCATTAACAATATGTACTCAGGCTTTCTGTTTTGTTCATCCAATAAAAGGCTCAGTAGAAAATGTGCTTGAAGATGTTCCCTTACCACTGGGGAACTGAAATTAATTCTCTCACAATTTCTAAGAGCTTTAAGCATTTGTTTTTTTAGGAGTCAGACAGCTGTGCTGGTTTTTAGCATTGTTAATAGCTTTAGCCCTTTATATCCGGGTGATACATTTTACAAACATTTGTCAGACAGAACTTTCAACAAGTCCTGTCTTATATGAGCCTCCTAGGAGGTCTTTTGATCCTCAGTTTCTCTCCCCATTCAAATCTGTTGTCTAGCTTACCTGCAGAGTCCAACTTCTAATCAAGCATCAGATTACAACATGCTCTCTGTAAGAAGAACCTTGCATGACTCCCCAGTGCTCAAAGGGTTAAGGTCTCATTCAATGGTTCAGTGTGCATGGCCTTCTTAAAATATAAGTTGGTGACAGATTATCTCTGTGTCTTCCCTCCAGAAAGGAATCCAAGTTACTAAACTCTTTACCATTCTCTGAACACTCTATCACAAGTTTCTCTTTGACTATTCACAACGTGGTCCTCTACCAGGAATGACTTTTTGTCTTCTGTGACTAGCAAAATCGTTGACTTTTTTGACTAGCAAAACCATCCTTATAAGACAGCTCAAAAACCATTTCTCTGTGAAGTTCTCTTCTCATCCCTGAGGCAATCATTTATTCCTCCCTGTTTGCCATAGAGCTGTGCTCATGCTTTCTTTCGTAATCATACTTTTACTTACCTGTTTCTCTGTCTCTAGTCTGTGACCTACTATAAAGCAAGGACTCTTATTTATTCATCTTTGCTTCCCCAGAGCCTAGATAATCATTGAATTTTTTTGAAGGATAAATGAAGGGTAAATTTCTATTGCTACTACTGCCTGAACAATTCACAGTGAAGTTTCCTGATCACTCAGTGAATATTCAAAATGTCTGAAGGTCCCAAAGAAGAAAATTACTGAAGACTTTTCAAGAGAAAGGGAATTTAAGATCTATGATTTCTTACACTCTGGTGTGTATGTGGGGACCACTTCCCCAAAACTGAACATGAATAGAGAGAGCATGAGGATGACCTATTTTGATATCTGGGAACAGCCTCTCGCATTTGAGCTTATCATTGGCTTAATGAGATGCTGTAGATGTTGGGTGTTATTCAATTAATAACAGCACCAGCGTATTCAGATCACAGAGAATGATTATGTAACTGTATTATCCCTCAGAGAGAACATATCTGCATTTGTTGTTTTATTTTATAAGATTCACTTTTAAGAGGGGCATTGTTGAGCTACAATTGGCCCATAAATGAGAGACCAGAAAGATGAGGGGTAAACATGGCAAATTAATGTAATAGTTAAGCAAATTGGAATAATTAGATGAAAGTGAAGAATAAGAGTGTCCATATATTCAAATTTGGGCCCACATATGACATGTTGACACGTGAAAGAGCAAGGGGATGCATGCCCCAATGTTCCAGAAGGGGGGAACTTTCAGTATAGGGAGGGCATAATGTTACTGCCTATCTGGTAAGCAAGTTTCATTAGCAAATGAGCAACTGAAATTGGCAAATGAAATAGTTCCCTGACGTTCTATGCAGGAGATGAATAATCATATGTATGGGATTTCTAGTGGAGAGGATTAAACAAAACCAATGTTCACAACACCGTTATGTGTATAAATTACCTGGGGTCTTGGTTAAATGTAGATTCTTATTCAGATATCTGGAGTGGGTCATGAGAATCTTCATTTCTAACATTCTTAGGTAATGCTAATACAGCTGGTCAGTGCTCCATACTATAAATAGTAATGAACTGGATAATATGGAAAAGGCACAGTATTTGATAATCATTAGGATCATAGTTCCGGAATCAGAAAGCCATGATTTTGAGTTTTAATCTGATATGCCTTTGGTAAATCTCTGTATCCTATCTGAGCCTTACTTTTCTCATCTGAAAATGGGACTGCTCCTTCACATTTTCTTGGTCCAGATTAAATGAGATGTATATAGAACATTTGATGCAATGCAGCACATAGTTAGCTCTATATAATGTTAATGATCATATTTCAGCTTTAACAATATTGTACCTTCCATTTATAGGATTGTATTATCTTGATTTATTTCCAAATATTAGAATGGTAAAAAGACCAAAATCACAATGTGAAAATCAATGCTGGTACACTTTATTGTTCTGATAATAACTTTAATAAACCTGAGCCAGGCTCAGCCCAGTGCAAAATTATCCTTCTGGTGAACAACTATTTATCCTTCAAAATTCAGTGTACCTCTATTCTGTGCCTTCCCAATCACAATGAGGGAATTATGACTCAAATGTTTGGTGCTTCTGCTATACTTACTGCAGGCATCTCTTAAAGCATCATCATAAAGTTATGAAAATAGCCACTTAACTATATCTCCTCCTCTGAACTGGGAATTCCTTGAATTTAGGGACCAAGTCTTATCACACATTGTATCCCCAACATCTCTAGCTAACATGTATCATGATAAATGATTGATCTTTCAGAATAACCAAAGAGTAAAAAACATAGATGAATATTCAAATTAATAACAAACTGGGAAAAGTCAGTCCTGGGTGCTCACGTTTTCCTTTCAAATTCTTCCTGCCTTGTTCTGAAATACTCTATCTTATTGGGGTGGAGTTTTGCCCTTAGATGCTATAATGAGACTCTTTATTAAGATATTTTCAACAAAAATTTAATACTTATGTTTGAGGAGTTTGCATTTTAACCAATATCTATAGGATATATGCAGATACACGTGAAACTATGTCACCGTGTAAGAGCAGACTAGGAATTAAGAGGGGATACACATTTGGAGCAAATGCAGGTCAATCCATATGCTCTCTAAATGATGAATAATCAACACCATTTGTTCATGAAGTTATCCTGCACCAATTCAAGAGTAAAAATTAGGGATAAAGAAATTACCCTATTTGTACTTTTGCTATTGTTTTATGGGAAGACACTTCTTTTTTTTTTTTGGCACCAACTATAGGCATACTCTGTCCATTCAACCAGAGATCCTTCTGCAGAATATAAGTGAGCATCCCTTGAGAAAATCCAATTCACTAGGAAGTTAGATAATTCATTTCTAGGGAATTTTAGAGGTACTCTTACCCATCCCTCTGCCTCTAGAGACAACAGCTTTCTTGATGCCGGGCAGTCGCATGCTTGTAGCATCCTTGTGGACTGAGAAATTTTGGTTTACAGCTTTTTTTAAGTTTTTAATTTTTATTTTTTTTTAAAGATTTCATTTTATTTATTTGACACAGAGAGAGAGAGCACAAGCAGGGAGAGTGGCAGGCAGAGGGAGAAGCAGGCTTCCTGCTGAGTAGGGATCCCGATGCGGGGCTCGATCCCAGGACCCTGGGATCATGACCTGAACCAAAGGCAGATGCTTAACAACTGAGCCACCCAGGCACCCTACAACTCTTTTTTTTAAAGAAAAAGATTTATTTATTTATTTTGAGAGAGAGAGAGAGTGCACAAGCAGGGGGAGGGGCAGAGAGAGAGAATCCCCAAGCAGACTCCCCACTGAGTGGGGAGCCCAAAGCAGGGCTCAATCCCAGGACCCTGAGATCATGACCTGAGCCAAAAGCAAGAGTCAGATGCTCAATCAGCTGAGGCACCCAGGCACCCCTGGCAAATACTTTTAATTTGTGCATAAATAAATAAAACCAGGCATAGTATCATGTTGTCTTGCTGACATTGGCAGCTACTAGAATTGCAAGCAGAGTAGAAAGATCAATCTCTGTAACTCCTCACAAAATAAACTAAAAACAGTGGGGAAAAAAATTTTTTTTTAATTCTGTAATGTTGATAATGGTGAAGCTAATAATTTACAGCAATTACTACTTATTTATTAGGTATTTATTACACACTGTGCTAACTTCTTTAAGGCCATTATCATTTGGGCTCATTTTTCATCATTACTCAACTTGTGAGAAGTGGGTACTATTATACCACTTTAGGTAATAGGAAAGTTCTCTTAGAGAGGTTAAGTAAGGTAATCGATGTTAGATCTCTGTGCCTACAAAGTCCTGCTCTGCACTGCAGAGCTCTATGTCTCCCTGCCCAGAGAAGTACTGTGATATTTGTTTCCAAAATGACAGCATCTTTTGTGGAAAATCCTGGAGATCTTACAAAGATACCTTACTGTCCAGTTAGAATATGTACCTCTTTGAATCTTAAATATTAACAGCAATAGTGATTTTTTTCACTTCTTTTTTTTTTTTTCTTAAAGATTTTATTTATTCATTTGAGAGAGAGAATGAGAGACAGAGAGCATGAGAGGGAGGAGGGTCAGAGGGAGAAGCAGACTCCCTGCCGACCAGGGAGCCCGATGCGGGACTCGATCCCGGGACTCCAGGATCATGACCTGAGCCGAAGGCAGTCGCTTAACCAACTGAGCCACCCAGGCGCCCGATTTTTCTCACTTCTTAAGCAAATACCTTAGAGGTAGGATCAGAAGATTTCCCTACGTATGTCTCCGAGGCCGCTCATGGGGTTTCTTTCTCAGTGCTGGCCACTGAATTCTTTAAATAGCCCTGCCTGTGCCTTGTGGCTTTCATTATAGTTCCCTTCCTAGGGTCTGTAGGCTGAGACTATGAGAACCACATGGCTGAATGTGAGGTTAACCCTTGCATGAGGTAGAGTCAGCAGAGCCCAGCATTAGGATCTGCAATAACCATCTCTTCTGTGACCTTACTTAATAAAGCTCTTGAGTTTTTCCCTTACCCTTGAATTAAGAGGCCTCTAACATGTGGATGTTTTTTTGGTATTTTTTTTTATTTTCTTTTTTTTGTTAAGTATAGCTGAGCCCATCGAGAGTCTGGCAGGCCCAGTGCCCAAGTTTGTAATTGAAATTGGATGCCCTGGCTTTATATTTAACTGGTACATTTTTTTTCTTATTTCTCTTTTTAGAAAAATCAATAAATGGTTTATGATGCCTTTCAAAGAGATTGAATGAGTGGAAATCAGGTTTAGCCATATTATTATGGCAACTAACAATGCTGGTTTCTCAGGGACAGATCCAATTTCAAATATTGTATCTTGTCCCCCAGTTGTATATTAGGTGAGTATTTCCTGATTTTTGATTAGGGAGATATGCTTTTCTCAGCTAGCATAATAGGGAAGGTAGGCTTTATGAACATCAATTTTTGGCAAGGCTTGTAGAATTAGAGAGGGATGTGTGTGTGGATGTATGCACATGTGTGTATATGTGTGTGTGTTCATATATATTTTATATAAAAAATATATATATATATTTTTAAAGATTTTATTTATTTATTTGACACACATATACATGTGTGTATATGTGTGTGTGTTCATTTATTTATTTGACACACATATACATGTGTGTGTGTTCATATATATTTATAAAAATATATATATATATATTTTTTTAAAGATTTTATTTATTTATTTGACAGAGAGAGACACAGCGAGAGAGGGAACACAAGCAGGGGGAAGTGGGAGAGGGAGAAGCAGGCTCCCCGCTGAGCAGGGAGCCCGATGCGATGCGGGGCTCGATCCCAGGACCCTGAGATCATGACCCGAGCCGAAGGCAGACTCTTAACGACTGAGCCACCCAGGCGCGCAGGTAATTTTGCTGCGGAGTCATAGGAAGATCATCTGCATTTTATAGGAACAAGGCTTTCCATAACCTTTTAAAAAATCTGTAACAATTGCCCTAACTACAATAAGGTGAAATTTTCTGGTGAGAATATAATCGATGAAATGTTATTTTGTTTTTCATTAATACGTGCTTTGACTCTCAGGTTTTCACTTAACTTGCAACTTCTCTTAAACACATACAAGAAAACCATCCTGATGATATTTAATAACCAAGAAAGTAAACATAGCATTTAGGTAATTTATTTAGCTAAATTCAGGTATCATCATTAGAACCTTTATATATATCACTGAGAGAAGAGTTAAAATTAAATTGTTCTAAGGAAAATAACCTACACAGGTTCACAAGATTTAAAATTGTAAGAGTGACCCCTAGTGACTATGTAACTACTTAAATCTTTACTACAAGGCAATACAGTGTTGAATGTGAAGATTCAAAGAAAAAGAGGGCATACTTTGTCATTTAAAAAAAAAACAAAACAGTTATTCATTTTGAATTCAGTCGTTATATTTTGAAAGTAATATGACAAAACACTGATTTCTTCCTGGTAGAGTATATTTATGTACTTTTCTTTTTTTTTTTTTTTTTTTCTTTTTTTTTTTTATTCTTATGTTAATCCCCATACATTACATCATTAGTTCTAGATGAAGTGTTCCATGATTCATTGTTCGTGCACAACACCCAGTGCTCCATGCAGAACGTGCCCTCCTCAACACCCAC
>NC_138384.1:19318863-19359515 GCF_054177405.1 Leptonychotes weddellii | reverse complement strand
GGGGTGACTGGGTGATAGACACTGGGGAGGGTACGTGCTCTGTTAAGCGCTGTGAATTGTGCAGGACTGTTGAATCTCAGATCTGTACCTCTGAGACAAATAATGCAAGATATATTTATGCACTTTTCTATTCATCCTTTAGTTCAAATCATTGAGCCTGCATTGTGAACCTACTGGGTGAAAAGTACAGTGAAGTCTCTGGGGATGCTGAGATAAAGGTCTCCTCACTGTTTCTATGGTGCTCACAGACTCATGAGCAAAGGGACAAGCAAACTGGACCACTGCAGGACAGAGGAGGCAGAAGGCATCAGTGTGACGAGAGAGTGTCACGACAGGGCGTCCAAGAACAGGACCATTGTGCAATGGCTGTGTGGCTGTTCCTGGGGAGGGTGGGTCAGAGTGAGAGTTCGCCCTATAGGAAGCAAGAGGGGGCAGGTCCATCTGGACACAGACACAAGAAAGCAGCTCAAATCTGTGTATGAACAAGTATTTCAGCAGGGCTGGAGCATAGAGAGCTATCAAGCTGTGCAAAATGGGCTTGTGACATGGGCGGGAGGTAGCTCAGGAAAGGCCTTGTGCACCATTCTTGGACATTCTGCTGAAGGCAATGGGAATAGACTTGAGTAAGACAGTAACATGAATAAATTTGCATTTGGGAAGAATCATCTGTCTTCAGAGAAGAGCATAGTTTCTAGGTGATCAAGTTAGAAACCACTCTGGCAGCTTCCAGCATCTCTACCATGGAAAATATTATGGTTCTCCCTTCAGCCTGATCACAGATCTCTGGACAAACGCTTTACATACTTCATTCAAATTTGCTAGTAGACACAACATGTGTTAAAAATGTACAATAAATGAATATGAACATTAATTTTCATCTGTTATAAAAGTACAAACCATATCTATGTGTTTATATTTGCATATATAAATACAAACACACACTCACTAATGCACACATAGACCAATATGATATTTAAAAATGAAAAGGTACATATTTTGGTTATATACACATATAAATATTCATTCAGATATAGTAACTATATAAACCACAATATGACATTTCGTTTGGAATCAGAACTTTTAATAATCTTCATTACATGGAGTTTTTTTAAAAGATTTTATTTATTTATTTGACAGACATAGCGAGAGAAGGAACACAAGCAGGGGGGAGTAGGGGAGGGAGAAGCAGGGTCCTCGCTGAGCAGGAGCCCGATGCGGGGCTCGATCTCAGGACCCTGGGATCATGACCTGAGCCGAAGGCAGACGCTTAATGAATGAGCCATCCAGGTGCCCCTACATGGAGATTTTTAAATGAACTATAATGTAGCTGAAAAAAGTGTCATATCCCAAGATTGTCCAAATACCAGATCAGAAATCTAAATCTTAAACTATAGGCCTTATGTTGATGATTGAGTCTTCACCTTTCTGATACATGAGAATACTTAGTTTACCTTCTTGCTTCTTGTCTTAAACTGCTAGGGTTTCCATAACAAAATACTACAGACTGGTTGGCTTAAACAACAGATATTTATTTTCTCACATCTCTGGAGGCTAGAAGTCCAAGATCAAGGTGTTGGCAGGTTTGGTTTCTCACTGTGTCCTCAGATGACCTTTTCTTTGTGCATGTGGACCCCTGGTGTCTCTTTCTCTTCTAAGGACTCCAGCCCTATCTGATTAGGGCACCTTATGCCCTCATTCAGTCTCCAAATACAGTTACATCAGGGGTTGAGACTTCAGCATATAAATTTTGGGGAAACACAAAATACTTTTTCCAAACTCATACTTTATGGAAAGGTCTTGAGCACAATCAGAAATATGGTTTTTGGTAACAGGAAAAGCAATTGCACTAGGAACGACAGTGGAGGATGTCATGTGTTGCCCTGATGCCCCCTTCAGGATTGAGGCACTCATTCCTCTGGCTACTGAGAGTGTTACCAGCTGCCATTTCAAAGTTGAGTCTCTCTTCAAAATTTCCCAAACACAATGCATTTGCCTTTCCCAAAGTTATAGCCCTTGCTTGGTAGCAGTCCCAATCCAAAGACTAGTCAAATTAGGACCCCTAATGTTCAGTATGGATGCAACAACTCTGAAGGGACATCCAAGGTCTAGATTTCCTCATGATGTTGACTTAATTCTTTACTGAAATGGCATTGCAGTCCATCTTATTTCCAATCCTGCTTTCTACATTTTTGTTCTACAAGGTGAACAAAGGAGGAGAACATTCTGTTGCCCCTGAACACTGAATGCAAATCTGTCTCATTTTTCTCAGGGAATCTAAGTAAATTTATTGCAAACATAGAATGTCAAGTAGAACTGAAATAATCCATTTGAATGCCATCAAGCTTTAGAAGTCAAAGAAATAGTTCATATCCATATTCTGCTTTTAATTATCATGGAGTATTCTCTAGTTACTAATTTAGTATTACATTCCACTGTGATGTAGGAACCTTGAGGACAGGAATTTTATTAAATTGGTTATCTAATGCATTCATAGCAGCAAACAATATACCTAGCATTTGGGGATACTAAAAACTGTAGCAAAATTATGGTTTATTGTATCTCCTTTAGAAAGCAAGTGAAGATCTTAGTATACTTTGAATGTGCAGTGATCACATATCCATTAAAGCCTGGGTCAAAAGCTAGTCCTCCATGATGTTTTTATTGATTTATACCAGGTAAAGGAATCAATTCCCACTGATCATTCTCTCTTGCTCCTTTGCACTGTCTTACTTCCTACCATCTATCGTAGTAACTTGGCTCACTTTGCTACAGTTTTCACTGGACAATAAAGCAGAAAGTTGAAAGGGGAATAATGTCCATTCCCTTTTATAAGTGAAGAAGATGTGGAGGAGGTGGGCCAGATGTGGATGGAACCTTTTCAAAGCACGAACATTTAGATGCACTCTGGGATTTGGAGCTCTCTCTACATTGATCAGGAAACATAGCTTTTATTATGGTATCCCCTACTGTGTCTAAGAACAGGCTCACTTCATGTTACAGTTGACTTCTAATGGCTTTCGACTTTTATCCCTTCTTCCTGTCTTAAATTTCAAATAGTGGAATTTCAACCCTCAGAATAGAAGGGTAGAGGTGGACAGGAACTCTTTCAAATAACACAACTGTATCCCTGATATTAACCTGTTCTCAGAGCTAATAAACCTTACCCACTTCTATTCTGACAATCTTACAGATCAAGGGCACTGGGTAATTTTATAGCAGCCACTTTCGTCTGCCCGATCCCACACCCTTAAATCTAACAGGCCCATCTATGCATGAAGTGGCAGGAAGGAGATCAGTACAGACTTTACATTAAGAAGTGCCAAATCTGAGCCCTCTGCATTCACTCATGCTCTCATCTAATTCTGGTCCATGTGCAGTTCTTGAGATCTGAGATCCCTTTCTCACCAAACTGGGCTTGCCATGGAGCATTGGTGGTAGAATTTAGTTCCTGTGTCTTAAATGCGCAACTTTCTGTAGGACATAGTTAGAACTCACACTCCGACTTTCTGTGCTTTATGATATTTGAGATAATGAGCGTTTTCAACTAAAAAGAACAGTGACTGTTAGTTAACTTCTGTATTAATTTGAGTTCCCAGAAATAGATACTGAGGTGGAGATCTATGTGCAGGACTTTTAAAAGTGAGTGTTCCTTTCAGCATTGGTGGGGGGTTGATTTGTATGCTCCTACATGGCAAAGTCACTTGATTCAGGCTGCTCTTCCCAGCCCTATTTGGGGTAAGGATGTAATCTTGACACAACTGTCTTCATCTGAGGCAACTCCCCCCAACGTGCTTTCGAGCTGAGGGTTGTCCACTGACAGCAGTGCCAATTGCTAAGCAATGAGAGTCCTCTGTCTTAAAGGGAGATCTGGACAGTGTTCTACGTGGTCCATTATATTTGGTAAGATTCAAGATCCTGTCCATAGGGAAAAATGTTTTAATACTTTATTATTTGGAATTGCATCCTAAGTAATGTTCAGTTTGGTGACCTTCTTGTGAGAATAGGATAATGATCTCAAAGTGTGATCCTGAAAAAAAAAAAAAAATTAAAAAAAAAAAAAAAAAAGTGTGATCCTGGAAGCACCACCACTAAGGGGAAAACGTTAAACCCTTATTTAAAATTGTACCCCTAAGAAGTACTAAGTAAGAATCTCTGGAGATAGGTTCAAGGTTATTCTATTAATTAGTACCACCACCCCCAAAACCAGATGAAACAGACCCTTCTGTTCTATGGAAAAATCCTATGGAAAGGGCTGTTGTGTGTGTCCCCTCCAGGTCCTTCCTAACTCAGTCATCTCTGTTCATAGTTTGTGTGTGTATGTATGTGTATTTTGAATGACTGATAATAATTCATTTTGATAATGTGTCACACATAGTAAATTTAAGAGCATGTGATGTTTTTAAGTTTATTTTAATGAACAATTTTGGTATTTTGAGAATCCATGGTAGTTTTTTTTCAAAATAGACTTTGAATGAATGTAGAAAAATCTTTGAATATAGAGAAAACCCATTGGAATATAAAGCATTTAGCAATATCAAGCATTCATAAGTAAGATCAGATATACAAAGTTATTTGAAGGGCTTTAGAAACATGGGAATTTGACTGAATGGTGAGCAAGAGTGAATTGCTATCTAGTGACCTCAGCTAGTAATAACCTAGGATCTATCTCACAAAATGGTTTTGTGCATGGAGATTATGGGAGGTGATATAAATTTGTCTTTCAGGATAGGTTATGATATTATTATTATTATCACAAATCATCTTTATTATCATTAACATCTCAGTTCTGTCAGCCCTCATACCTTCATATACCTACTCAACACTGGTGACTCTAAATCCATATCTTTATCCCTAACATCTTTGCTAAACTTTACTAGATTTATTAATTCAGATACCTAAGGGAAATCTCTACTTAGATATCACCTGAACATTGGCGTGGCCAAAAGCAAACCTTTTATCCTCTATCCCCATCTCTTAAACTTATTTCCTTGTAGTCTTCCCCATTTTGGTAAATAAAGCCATTATATAGAAATTGCTGAAACAAAAACCTGTAAATGAACTTTGTTTCATTATTACTTCAAATCTTCCCTACTCCTTAAATAGCGTAATAGCCTCTAGCTTGTCTCTCATTCACTCTTCTCTCTACCCCCCATGTTTTCTCCCCACAGCAGCCGGTGCCATATTTAAATAAATATAAATATCCCGGGATCGAGTCCCGCATCGGGCTCCCTGCTCAGCGGGGAGTCTGCTTCTCCCTCTCCCACTCCCCGTTTGTGTTCCCTCTCTCGCTGTGTCTTTCTCTGTCAAATAAATAAATAAAATCTTTAAAAAAAAAAAAGGGCGCTTGGGTGGCTCAGTTGGTTAAATAAATATAAATATATAACTGTATATGCTTTATACATTTTATAACATATCAACACCTACCATAACCTACAAGTCCCTACTTGGTGGGGCCCCTGCTCATCTTCCCAAATCTTTCATCATTCTTCCCTTGGTCATTCTTTAGGGCACACTGACATTCTTACTGATTCTAGAAAACAAAACAAAACAAAAGGTAGTTCCCATTATGGGAAATTTTTCTTGCTGCTTTCTCTTCCTGGAATGTTCTGTCTCCTGATCTTCTCCAGAAGGGAGTCTTGGTACTATTCATACTTCTGCTCAAATGTTATCTTTTAGCCAGGCTTTCCCTGATAACACAATCTATGTTAGCCTAGTTACCCTTTCTCTCCATTTTTTTCTAACAATAACGTTGTTTTATTTATTATATTTACCACTATACTATTTATTATTGTTTATTAATGTGTTAATATTTTTCTTCCCCCAAGAACGCAGACTTCACAGAGCAAGTATCTTGCTTGACTTATTGGTCACCATGTTTCAGCTTTAGGAATAATGTTTTGTGTATTGCAAATGCTCAAAAAATGTTTTTGAATTAATTAATAGTGATCATGTTAACAACAATGGCTTACGTTTATTAAGTATTTAATATGTACCAAATATGACTCTACCAAAAAAGCTACTAGAACTGATAAATGAACTTAGTAAGGTTGTAGGACACAAAATCAACATACAGAAATCCACTGCATTTCTATACACTAATATTGAAGTAGCAGAAAGAGAAATTAAGAAAACAATCCCATTTACAATTGCACCAAAAATGATAAAATACCTAGGAATAAACCTAACCAAGGAGGTAAAATACCTCTACTCTGAAAACTATAAAGCACTGTTGAAAGAAATTTAAGACAGTACAAATGGAAAGATATTCCATGCTCATTTTAAATATTGTTAAATTGTCCATACTGCTCAAAGCAATTTGCAGATTTAATGAATTTGCTATCAAAATACCAACAGCAGTTTTTACAGATCTAGAACAAATAATCCTAAAATTTATATGGAACCACAAAACACCACAAATAGCCAAAGCAATCTTGAATAAGAAGAAAAAAACTGGAAATATCACAATCCCAGATTTCAAAATATACTACAATGCTGTAGTAATCAGAACAGTATGGTACTGACACAAAAATAGACACATAAATCAATGGAACAGAATAGTTAGCCTATAAATAGGCCCATGATTATATGGCCAATGCATCTTTGTCAAAGGAGACTCCATAGAATCTGGGATTAGGGTCAGGGAGGGAGGTAAATAACCAGTTTTAATCTGAATGCCTCTTTAACTTTATTATTTTCCTTATGATATTTACAATTAATAAAATTAATATTAGTAGAAAGAGAGACTGGGTTACTGAATTCCACATCCTCTCAACCATTCTGTTTCATGGATATCATGATCCCCAATCATTAATATAGAAAGTAGGGACTTGGATAATTAAGTAAATTCTCAAACAAGATACAAAACTGAAGTTCAAATTCAGGTCTTCATACTTTAATTCCAATGTCCATTAGCAAACACTGAACCTCAATCTATGGTACTCTTTGGCCTGTTCTTTACCTTACTTTTTCAACTTCTTTTTTTATGAATTCATGGCAACAGTACTTAGTGATCATCACTATGCCAGAGCCTGTATGAAGTACTCAAGACATAAAAATATACAGCTGGATCTGATTCATAAATTTGTGTTGAAAATTAGGAGCGCCTGGGTGGCTGTCGGTTAAGAATCTGTCTTTGGCTCAGGTCATGATCCCAGGGTCCTTGGATCAAGCCCCTCATCAGGCACCCTCCTCAGCAGGGAATCTGCCTCTCCCTCTCCCTCTGACCCCCACCACTGCTCCTGCTTGTGCTCTTGCTCTCTCTTTCTCTCTCTCTCAAATGAATAGATAAAAAAACTTTAAAAAAATTTGTGTTGAAAATTAAATGTAATTTTTTTTTGGCAAAATGCTGTAGTCATCGACTAGGTTATAGCATTCTCTAGCAAAAGTTTTAATTCCGTCTCCTTCTTCTTAATTATTATTATTATTACTATTATTATTATTCAGAAACTATTCTTGTCCTCAAGGAATTTAAATCTAATAGAAATAACATAAAATAAATAAAATCATTATAGGAAATATTTTTTAAAAGATTTATTTATTTGAGAGAAAGAGAGGGAGTGTGTGCGCATACTTGAGTTAGGGGGAGCAGAGGGAGAGGGAGAGAGAGAATCTCAAGCAGACTCCCTGCTGAGTGCAGAGCCCATTGCAGGGCTCAATCCCAGAACCCTGAGATCATCAAAATCAAGCTTCAGTTGCTCAACCGACTGAGCCACCGAGATGCCCTGATAGGAAATAATATTGATAGATGTAAGAGTTGGTATGACTTTAGGAAATGATTCTTAGACTATTTTGCTTAAGAAACATCCTAAATTTTGAGTGTGATTTAGTTGAGTAGGGAACAAGGAAGCCTCGAAATTAAAACTTTCTTGAACAGAGAGGCTACAGAAACTCTCAGGGTCCCAAATCAAATTGCCCCTGAAGATAAGGACTTGAAGCTGAATAGATGGTGGTAGAAAATTTCTCTCCAGGAGATTATGACCCTTCTTTTTCCAAGAAGGCCAATCAAATCTTCTGAGGTTGATAAAGCTCCTAGCAGAATCTAATTCAGAAGTGTCAGATTTCTCTGTAAGAGAGGAACAAAAAGAGGAAACTTTGTGGTGGCCCACATGGTTTCCTCTCTCCCAAGATACCCTTTAGATCTAAAATGTCCTGCCCCTGATTCAACAAGGGAGCTTGTTCTATAGCTTTATAGAAGCAACAGCACCATTAATACCTGTTCTGGACACTGCCTCTGTGAAACTATCTGGCATTAAACCCTCTGATCTCAGTCCTTCATGTCCCTACCCAACCATGGTGACTTGCAATGATTTCTTTTTTTTTCCTAGTCACAGATTAGTTCAGCTAGGATGAATCTGATTTTCACTTAAGTCTGTGCAGATTTCCTCCTGTGAGCTGCTGCTGGGTCTGCTGGGTTCCTGCCAAAGACACTTCCTCACCTGGAATCTTGTTTAGAGTTTCAGGCGGAAAGTTGGCAGCTCAGATGTTTGTAGTCATAGTAACTCCAGGGGAAGATTAGAGATATACACATGTGAGAATGTCTGGCCTGTGAATGTGAGATTGTCTTTCTCGATTCATCCTTCTATCCATTCATTCATTGATTCATCCCTAAAACATTGAGAATCCCCTGCACTGCGCTGGATACTGGAAATGCTGAGTTGAAAATTATTTAGGTACTGCCGACCTTGAAGAGTTCAGTCATTAATTGGTCACTGAGGAAATGTGTCTGAGACTTTTATGCATCAACCCCTTACTAGGTATCTCCCTGAAATGCAGACAAGATGAACAGGAATTTCTGCCTATCTATATAGTAAGTGTTGTCTAGAAAATCCAAAAGAAATGACACCCACTATGCATAGACCTCAGTGCCATGTAGATTATTTCTAATCTACTGATATCGTCATAAACAACTTTAATACAGTGAGAGAAATAACACATGACTCTATAGCATTGGTTCTCAACCAGGGACTATTCTGACCCACCAGCCAAATGTCTGAAGACATTTTTGGTTGTCACATCCAGGGCATCCTACTAGCATCTGATGGCTGCAGGACAGGGATGCTGCTAAACATCCTACAGTGCACAGAATAGCCCCCTACAATAAAGAATTATCTGGCTGCAAATGTCAGTGTGTGTAGGTTGAGAAGCTCTCGGTATATACAGACACATAGGAGTGCAACAGAAGGTTTGAGTTGCTGTCTTGGGGGAAGAAACTTCTGTCCAAAGGAGAAAGCATTTCAGTTGGATGATTGTGGATTTCATCATAAATTATTACGTGTGCTTATAACCCTGAAATATTGTAGATTAAACACTGAGTAACAGAAAATGCTTTTTTGTTTGTTTATTTTCGCCAGAATTACTTGGGAATATTTTTCTATGTGATTTTGTTAGATATTCCCAAATAACTCTGTGAAGTATACAGAACAGATACTATTTTTCTGTGAAACTTAAAACTCACAGTGATTGTTTTTTGTGTTTATATCTCTCTTTCCCCTAAGTCTCTAGTTACTAAATGACATTGCTCTAGTCGAATATACCAGCCTACTCCAGCAGCAAAGAAAATAGGAGAGCTATCAGAAAAACAAAATAAAATGATGATGTTCTCTATTGGGCAGAAAGTTGCATTTTAGAGGGATTAAAAACCAGGTAACTTGTGCATTTTTTTTTCCTCACTGGAGTCCTTCCATATTCCAAGGATACCCTGGTTGAATAATACAGCAAATGTCATAATTTTAATAGGACAATTAGTGATGCCTATTCAGACCCTTGAGAGGGGTGCTGATTCTATAGAGCTCTCCCAAACATGGCCAGGAAAAAGACAGAATTGTGCAGATGGGCTTTGTTAAGAAATTGAATACAGAGAGAATGTAGTTGAGCTTTAGGAGACATTTCTCAAATGGGCTTCCCACCTGCAGCCATCGCCAGCATTTATCAGGTGGTTCACTCTTGAGATACCTTGAACCAACTGGAGGTTTGGCTGAGGCTCAGAATCATTTGACCACTAGATCATCAGTAGCCCTTTCCCTTCTAAACAAGCCACTAACATCCGCTTATTCTAAACATTAATTTGTTCCTTAATCTCTGCTGTCCAGCGGACACCTAGTTTTGGCCACTGACTACCACCTTTTTCATGTTTTCCTAGCCCACGGAACAGGTAAACTATTATTTACTACATTTATCTAAATTCAAAAATTTAAGTCCATTATTTAAAAAGAAACCTTATGTTCCAATTATGAATGGAAAACCATCTCAGGACAGAAAAGAGAAGATAATCATAAAGTAATTACAGTTTTTTTTAAAAAAGGAGTTGTGTAATTCTAGCTGGAAGCCATTGCATGGAGGTAGGCTCTGACTGCTGAGATGGGGATTAGCAAGTTTTAGAGAGGTGTGAGTAGCCACCTCCAAAGTGAGACCTACTTTGGGTAATCAGAAGGAGACTCATTACATAAATGGTGTTATTTTTAACCTCTGCTGCACCCTGTAACTTACCCCATTGCTTCCCAGTGGTATGGATGCCTCATTTTGGGAAGTGCTAGATCAGGGCTTGTCATCTTAGCTTGGATCATGGCAAGGTGCTTAAATTGGTCTCTCTGTTCGTGCTCCTTGAAGATGTCTGCCACACTAGGGAGTCACATGACTTTCCTTTTCCACAAAAGCGGAATTCTTTTTTTTTTTTTTCTTATTTACCATTATAACTTCAATATCTAGTTCAGTGGTTTCATTGCATGGTGTGTGTCTACAATAAAATTTATTACACGCAACTAGACTTTTTTAATTTCTGAAAGGTGTGATTCAAGTTACTAAAAAAGCATGTGGGGAAAAATGAAAGGCATGAATAGAGTTTATTTTTAGCCACTAATAATAATTAACATTTATAATATAAAACTTATTGATAATATTTATAAGATAAAGCAACATCAGGAAATCTTCTAAATAGTTGCATATATTAATACATGAAGCCTACTAGGAAACTGGGATACAGTGAGGTTAAGTATCTTGCCCAACATTTCATATCTAGTAAGTGGCAGAGCCAAAATACTGCTAGATGTACACTTCTGAGTCAGTGCTTTTAGCCATATTCTGAGTAGCTCAAAGTTGAATTCATCCCATTAGAATTGTTTTGGTTAGACACATTTACTAGTTTTTCATCCTTCTCAGACTTTAGGTAAAATGAGGGACACTGATATTGAGCACCAATTCTGTATGAAACAAACACAGATACTCAGGTTTCTGTCAGTTTGGTTAGCAGTAGGCCCGCTATTTTATATATCTGTATATATTGTGTATATATATTTTATGTATATGCATATATATGTGTGTGTGTGTATATATATATATACTATAGAAGAGAAAGACAAGAAGGGAAGAGTAGCTTAGCTACATTGCATGTGAATAGTATCTGGCTTTTTATATTATGAAACTAAATTGTTTTCATATGTTGGACATTCATTCTATAAAATACCATTGGGTTCTGAAACAGGCTTCTTGTAGATTCTATAATATAGTCTCTTGTGAGGTGTACCAGAGATGAGAAAAAGGATTATATGTTTTCAGGACCATCTTGAAAAGAGTTTATAATATCAACAGTTCCTCTTTCCCATTTTCAGAATAGAAGGAAATCTAGATTATCCTTGTAAGACACAGCTTGTCACACATGCTAGACTAAACAGAAATAAAGGTGAGCTCCAAGGAGAACACTAAGCTTCCAAAGGCTGATTTGAACACCCAGTCTTGAGTGCTACCTTCTGACAGACAACAAAAAAAAGATGTCATTCTCCAAAAAGAAGGGTTTATTTATTTGGACATCACCTGTACTTCCGTCTTCCTCTCTCCCTCCCTCCTCCTCCTTTTCTTTTCTTTTCTTTGCCTTTCTTTTCTTTTCTTTTTTCTCTTCTCTTCTCTTCTTTTCTTTCTTTCTTTCTTTCTTTCTTTCTTTCTTTCTTTCTTTCTTTCTTTCTTTCTTCCTTTCTTCCTTTCTTCCTTTCTTCCTTTCTTCCTTTCTTCCTTTCTTTTTCACTAACATTTTCTTTTATAACATTTCTGGCGACTTTTCTACCATTATCCACGGAAATCATAGAGAACTTTCAGAGAAGTCATTGAGTCACAGTTTCCTAATAAATGATGCCGTTTATGGAGAAGCCATATGGAGTTTCCTTTTTTGGATAACTACTGGAATTTCTTTGAAAAAACCAGTGTTATACAGGGCTTCTTCAGAAATAGAATTCTGCCATAAAGAGTCCAGCTTATCCTAATCTTTGTTCTTTTCTTCTCTAAATCTGTACCACACTCTTATTTTTGCTTTTTCCCTGTTGATGCACACACGTAGCACATCTTTACTACATTAAATTGCCTCTACTCAGCAGGTAAAACCAAGCTCACTGACAGGCTCTCACTCATAACCCTAATTTCCCAGAAATATAATCTGATTGGCCCAGCTTGCTTGAGGTAGAATGCCAGTGTTTTAAGTAATTTCTTGATAAAGAGCTTTCCTCTCCCTCTGCCATAATCACTTGCTCTGATAGAGAAGTTCTCTCCTCTACTTCTGCAGTTCTGTCCTGAAGCTCCACATCATCATCATCATTATCATCATCATCACCATCACCACCACCACCACGCAGATCATCTGATAGAATCATGTTATGCCTCTTCTCCACACTTGCCTCCCCCTCCCATACCCCATCCTAATAGACTACTTTGGAGCAGACATATGCTAGATTCTCAATAAAACACAGTGGTGGTGGTGATGATGATACTACCATCAGCAAAATATATATATAAATATATGGAATACTTTCAGATGAAGTTGTGATTAATCAATCAGATGTCTGCTCAGGCCAGAATCATGCTCCCCACAAAGTAGATAGCTAGCTAGCCAGCTAGATGTCTTATAACAGTGCATGACGTATAGGGGCTCAATAAATATTAGGTAATATTATTGTGTATTTATCCATACAAAGTAGCTTGAGGTGTAAAAAGAAACCTCTGTGTGCAAGCTCCGTGTGCAAGCTCTGTGTGTGTGTGTGTTTTCCCAGTAGCCTTTATTTTATTTATTTATTTATTTTTTGCCTAAGTCATGTACCACCATTCCAAATGGCCATTTGGGAATATGCCTTGGTGTTTATACATTGGTGTGCTAGGGGCACAGAGAGTGTGATATTAATTTCTCAAAAACTATTTAATACTGTTGACTGGTGCTGATGGAGAGGATAGTGACAAAGTGAAGTCTTTAAGGAAAAATATATTTGGGGACAAGAAGTGAAAAAAAAGAAAGTTAAGTGCTTAGATTTGCCTTTTCACTCTTGCCTAAACATAGTGTCCACTTTTGTGTCCCCACTGGTTTATGCGGCTGCTCTGTTTCCTGAGGTATCCATGACTATCAAAATCTGACATAATATATATAGTTTTTATTATGTATTATTACCTTTATGAATGTTTCCTTAGTCCTTCCCTCCTTGGCCCTGATTGTGTCTTCTTACACAGCACTAGGTTGTCAGTCTTATGAGAGCTGCTGGACAACTTTCACTTGACCTGATGTTCAGCATTTGAGTACCTGTCTTTGTGACTCAGGAAGTCTATGTATAGCCCTGTGCTGAGCATGAGGCATTTGTTGGTGAACAAATGAGATATCCAAGCTCTTTCAGAGCTTACAAGATAAGAGTGACTATGGCTCGTAAGCAAAAAACAAACAGAAAGAATATGGATCATTCATTGATCTTTTAAGAGTACACCAAGTGATATGAAGTCAAAGCTCAGGAGCAATTGTCATAACATACACACGGGTATAGTAACCTTAGCTCAGCAAGTCAAAGAAATTGTCCCAGTACAAATGCTATTTAAGCCAAGAACACAGGAACGAGTACATGTTAGCAGTTAAAGAAAGAGGAGAGAACCAACTTGAAGGGAGTAAGAAAATGTACAACTATGCTAAGTTTCCTTTATTCATGTACAAACATTGATTGAGTACCCACTTGATCCTCAGCACTATTAGACACTAGAAACTAAAACAAGACCAAACTATGAAACTCCCAGCTCCTTTGAAGCTTAAATTCTAGTGAGGAACACAGAGAGTAGACAAGTAAACAAATGAGGAAATCATGCATTTTGGTACTTCCTTGTATAATGAGGGAAGATTTCATTAGGGCCATGTGATGGGTAATGTTAAGAGGAAGAGGAAGGAGGAAGCAACGTAAGACAAGTAGGTCTGAAAAAACATCTCAAGGGAGACAAGTGTGAACTCAGAGGAGTGTGAGCATACCGCATGCATGTGAACCTGGGAGAGGAACACTATGATCAGAAGGAAGAACATCAGAGGCAGAGAGGTGCAAGATTTATCTGTAGATGAGTCGCTGGGTGGCTCAGTAGGTTAAGCATCCAACTCTTGATCTCAGCTCAGGTCTTGATCTTATGGTTCTGAGTTCAGGCCCACCTTGGGCTCCATGCCAGGCATAGAGGCTACTTCAAAAAAAAAAAAAGTTTCATCTGGAGATGTTGGTGAGAGCAGAAGCTGCAGATCTTTTGGGTACTAGTGAATTTTGAAAATTATCTTAAGGACAATAAACAACTATTAAAAGCCATTAAATAGCACCATCACATGGTCACATTTACATCTCAGAAAGTAAATAAAGAGGATCTTTTTGTAGAGCAGAAATGGACATTAAACTCTCTTGTATACCACTAATGGGAGTGTGCCTGCTAGACACTGATCGTCCTTACTACTTAAGCTGAATGTGCATATAACCAGGTGGCTCATTAATTTCATCCGTAGGCTTATTACCTAACCAGAAATGCATGCATACATGCACCAAAAGGGATGTGCAAGAAATTTATAGCAACATTATTTGTACTACCTCCAATCTGAAAACAAACCCAATGTACATCAAGAGTAGCTTAGATAATTAATTATGGCATAATCATATAATGAATATTTTGCAGCGATGAAAATCAACAAATTACCATTACGTGCGACATTTAAGGAATCTGACAAACAAAGTATTGGACAAAAGACCTGAGACATGAAAATACACATACTATATTATTCCATTTATTAAAAAAAAAATTGAATCCACATCTACATGTGTGAATTCAGAATTGTCTTTGGGGTAGAGAATGAAAAGTTTTGTGTGGGAGGCTTCTGGGTACTGGTCATATTCCATTTCTTGATCTGGGAGAAAGTGATACATGTGTAAGTTCACATTGTAATAATTCACTGTATTTTACAATTGCTATTTGTGCTTTTTTATTATGTTTTTATAATTCAATTTAAAAGCTTAATAACACAGAGATGCCTGGGTGGCTCAGTCGGTTAAGCATCTGCTTTAGGCTTCAGGTCATGGTCCTGGGGTCCTGGGATTGAGCCCCACATAGGGTTCCTTGCTCAGCAGGGAGCCTGCTTCTCCCTCTGCCTGCCGCTCCCCCTGCTTGTGCTTGCTGTCTCTCACTCTCTGACAAATAAATAAAATCTTTAAAAAATAAATAAAAAATAAAAGCTTAATAACACAAACAAAAAAAAGATGGTACAAACATTGACAGTAGTCCAGGTAAGGACCTGTTATAACCCAGACCAGAAGGTATAATAATAAATACGTAGATTAAAAAGATATTAATGCAAAAGTGAAAAAGCTTAGTGATTGATCAGTGAGGAATCAAGAGGAATCAGATAATTTTCACAATTTTGGCTTAAACTTATGCCTCCTTCCTTTTTTTTTTTTTGCAAGCTTCTGAAAGGTACATCTGTTACTTGTTCCTCTTATCCTCAGGGTGTCCAGCACGAAAATTGGCATGGACTAAATGTGCAATAAATGTTGAATAATAAATAAACGCCACACATTCCAGTGAGGGTGGAGGCACTTGGAATCAGGGCATAGAGAGAAGCAGGGAAGCAGGGCATTAAGCTGTGACGCTGCTGGTTGTTATTTCAACCACAGAGAAAATGAATGTAAACTTGTTTGGAGCAGCCATGTCAGTGACCCCCCCTCCCCGTGGGGTCATGGACACAGCAGTGAGTCCCTCCACAGGGTGGGAGACCATCTCTTCTTGACAGTCAGCAGTGATCCTAAGCCTTTTAAAGTTTTCTGTGGAAACCAAGATGAAGTAAAAATAGCAGTGTATTATTACTCTAAGTCTGACTGATGGGAACAGTTGCGTAAAGATTTCTTGTTAAGCGCATCACATATTACCCTTTGTGTGACTTCAGTTTAGTTTGCTAGTCTGATTAAATTCCATTCACCAGCAGAGGAAGCGATTGGTTTTTGTACGTCTGAGGCTGCTTTGAGTCTGGCCATCCTAGACAATGTGGCTATTTCTGGAGAGAGACAGATAGGAAAGCCAGGGCTTAACCACTGGTTTATAAACGGTCACCAAGAACAAATAGAAATTGGGTTGTAACACGGAGTGCTGTCAGATTCCGTAGCACTGCGTGCATCTGAGCTGTTCCAAGATGCCCTCTTTTTCTCCCCCTGCCTGTATAATGCTTCCAACAGTCAAGTCTCAAAATAGTTTATTTTTCCTTTATGGTAAGTGAAAGTTTTTCTACAATATATTAGATGCTTAACCACTTTCCTAAAATGCAAGTACTTAGAAACATGAACTGTTTCTTTTAAGATGAAAGAATCTGAGGGTCTTGATTCTTAACAACCATTTCCAGCCTAGAACAGTAATGCCATGGGATTTTGGATGAGACCAACCAGGTTTTACATCTCCGTATTTTCCCTTGTAATGGACATGTGGACGGTATTTGCCTTTAAGGGCTTTTTCCTCAAATGTAAACTTGTGAGAATAGTACACACCTAATAGTTTTTTTTTTTTTTTTTCAGTGTTCCAATATTGAAATAACACATGTTTAACCCCTAAAATGATTCCTGGCATTACATATATACTAGCTTCATTTGCCCCTATTCTGGTATTGGATTACGATTCACATATATGGGCAGTTGTGTTTTCTCCTACATCAAAAGGTTCTAATTTGTTTGACCTTAGGAATATTAAAGTTAATTTTAAAGTTTTGCTTCCAATTATTTTCTCTTCATCAAGTATCAGTCTTATTACTGCATTTCGGTGGCTGTTGGAATCCCCCTTCAGTCTTCTGTGAAATGAGGTATCTGCGTTTACAGGAACTGTGTGTAAAGTAAGGGCAGAGTCTGGCTTCGTGCCTGAGGCACCCTCACAAGTGCTTGCTTGGACTCTTACAGTTGTTCCTTTTGGCTATTTCTCTTTGTTGCTCAGAGCTGAAACTCTACATCCTCAAGGATTCTTATCAAATAAATGAGGTCTTATTAATAAGTTTTGGAAATTTTTCATTGAGTCACATGTATGTGCATGAGGGAATGAAAGCCCATGTAAATGTATGTAAAAAGGAAGCACAAATATCCTGAAAATAAAGGTTGGATGTGTTTGGGGGGATGGACACTCTGCTATGCTCATTTGGGGGAGACATCAAGGTTAAGAATCAGTTCACATACCTACTCGATAAAAGGGCAAGAGGCTGAAACCAGTTTACAGCAGGGAAAATGAGCCCACAACAGGTAGTTCAATAGAAAAATGTGATTGGGGCACTAGATACGTTGGAGAAGCTAAACGGCCAAAAGGGCAGGGTGGGGGGTGGATAGTGAGGAAATCAGGAGAGTAGCAACAACTAGAAGTTGCTACTACTCCAGGAATAAAGGAACAAATGCCATGTTCTGGAGCCCACGATATGGTTCCACCAAATGAGAGCTTGAAATCTCAATGCTAGGAGCCCCCTGTCTGGGAGGGCATACAATAATGGAAAATATATTCCCACCATCAGCAATGCCTCCCAAAACATAGAGAGGAGGGAAGTAGGCTATCCTCTTCCCTTCCCTGATCCTCCAGTTTCTTCCCAGGGCATCATTGCCTACACAGAACCAGGTGTTTGCTTGGTGAATGTAATTTGCAGCTATCATAGCAGAGCAGGTAGAGAAAAATGAGCAGATCTGAGAGAAAATAAGTGAATGGTCATCCCACTGTGGAAGATGATCGGTTGTAATCAAGGGGCAACATTTAGGCAAATTCTTATGAGAACTATGTTTAAATGACCCTGCATGTCAGGGAAATGCAGTGACAGAGTGGAAATGAGGGTCGTCTCAGTGATTCCTCACAAATGGAGGAATGCAGTGGCTTTGAATTTCCATCTTGTGTACACATTATTTTTCATCCTCTTGATGTGGTGGGAGCTCAATTCAGGAGGACAGGAACTATGTTTATGACCTTAGTTCTATGAAATGATTGATGTTAAAGTCTCCCTGTCTGCGGATGCACCGAGAGATAAGTGTCTGTTGGTCTACAGCCTCTTTTCTTTCAGATTCCCAATCTTTAGAGAACGGATAAAGCCACAAATCTGGCTGAGCACCCAGGAAAAGCAATTAGTTCATTTAAGACACATTTAAATATGTTGAATGAACAATTTTGTATCTTCTATAGGGCCTATTACACTTGAGCTTGAGAAGCACTTATTAATAATTTTTGGTTAATACCTACTTGAAACACTCTAAATTAGCATTTCAAAACAAGGCTGAGTCCAAAGGGTAGAGGGTTGGCAGGTACATGACAAGGAAAGCTGAATCTCACCATCCCTTTACAAAGTTGAGGTTTATAGAGGGTTGGCTTTGGCATCTACACTGGAAACTTATATTTGGATAACTGTCTAATACTAAGCCAGTTCTGAATTTGCCCAGGATTTAGGTATGAGACACTAAATTAGCATGATATTTTTGGAAAGAAATCTATCTGGGCTAGGAGTCAGAAGATACAGATTAGATGCCAAACCTGCCTTTATCAGCCATGTGGCCTTGAGTATGCGGCTTAACACCACTGAGGTTTGGAAGATAGGGCAATGGGGGTATGTGGGTGTGTGGAGGGTGGTGGGAGGTGTGTGGGGGTGGATTTATTGAAAGCAAAAAGCAAAAGTCTTCTTCTACTACAGTGGACATTAACTCTTCTGGCCCTGGAAGAGACATTCAAGGGACACAGAGATATGCATTAAAATACACCATTTGCTACAACTAGTTATCACATCAGCTTGATCATATCAGACTTGGTCTTGACTTTTTTCTTCTTCAGGGACGACGTTAGCTGGTGAGCAAATTTTATAACATAGTGATTAAGCTTATAATCTCAGGAGTCAGACACATAGAGGCACAAATCCAGGTCCACAACTATAAGACCTTAGGTAAGTTACAAAACACTGGGAAGCCTCTGTTTCCACATCTGTAAAATGCAGAGTAATGGCCCCACCTCAATTTTGTCTGTACTGCATGAGGGGGAAAATGCATTAAAGCTCTTAGGACAACACCTAACCCAAAACCTCAGTCATTTCCGGATGTTATTATCATTGTGAATTATTAATATTGTAATCAATGTAGTTATTTCTGTCCAGCTCATGGTCTCTAACCATCTAGCCTTTGATGCTTTCACCTGGGCTATATCTCTGGTTACTGGATGATTCCTAGATCTCATACATGAAATATAGTAAGTCCTTGGGAGCCTCTCTTAAGGACCACCTCCCCTCAGGTCCTAACAATTTCCTCCTCCTTTCCAGATATCCAAGCTGGGTTTCTCAGAAGGAGCTATCAAGGAAAGGATCCACAGCAGTGTAGATTTAACACAAAGGAATTTTCAGGAATAATAGTAGGAGAGCAGGGAGTGGTAACGAAGAGATCACACAAGTATGTAGCACCAAACAAAATCCCAGGGAGGGAAATGTTGGCTCAGTCCCACGGGTAGGCTCTAGAGACAGCACGGATTACACACAGGTGTACATGTAAACTGCCTCCCTGGAAAAATTGGAATTGCTCCAAATAGATGGAAAGATAACTGGCTGTATTCATCATTTATTAGTTGAAGGCTTCCCGAGGCACTTGAAGTTCTCCTTGTATTAAGACAAGATGACTACTGACAGCCTGAGGGCAAGCTTCCTACCCTACCAAGAAGTAGAAATGTACACTTAGAATTTACATATAAAAGTAAATCTTAAGAATTAAGAATTCTCACCTGTTAAGCATCTCTCTCTCACACACACACACACAAACCCACACAAACTTAACAATATGAGGTGATGTTAATTATCTTGATCTTGCTAATCATTTCACAATGTATAGGTTTATCATATCACCACCTTGTACACTTTAAATATACACAATTATATTTTTCAATTATTCTTCAATAAAGTTTAAAAAGGGGGGAGAGTAAAAGGATCTATTGGAACCATGGCAGTGTCTTTCATAGCAGTAATGCTAATATTAAATAGTTACCTCACCATAGCACTTTGCCCTTTATACTTTCAGCTTCATCTCATGTAGCTGAGTAATGATTATTATTCTTCATTGACATGATGAAGAGAGTCTCATCTAACATTTTTTTATGTGCATATGCACACACAAATAGAAATAAATATCTATAAATTTATGTTTAATAATCCATATTTGATTTTTCCATTAAAGCAAGTCATGTAATGGGATTTATACAGATTTATTTGCATTATAGGGCTTAAAAAAACAAAGAAAAAGGCTTTGATAAAATGTATTTTTATTTTAAATATTTAAATCCCTGCTGAGTCATGACAGCTCAGTCATCAGAAGTTTGCAGAGATGGGTTGCATAGAAAAAGCGATGCTTGTCTCTCCTTAGAGGGAAAGACACACACTTTGCTAGCATTATAGTGCATAATAGTTATTGTAATGATGCTTATTAGAACCTCTTCTCCATAATACCTCAGCCACTCTTGATTTGCAATTACACATGTAAACAGCTGAGTAGAGAATACCTGGATTTCGGCCATATGTTCCTCTCTCTCCAGTTCCTGCTGATCAGTTGAATCTCTCACAGCAAGGAATGGATCAAAATTGGACGTGGATATAATGGGCCTTGGAGTTCCCCATTTATCAGTTGCTAGATTGAGGAAAGAGTTGGGAAACACCTAAATTCCTGATGTCCATGGATTCTGGCATGCACATAAAGTGAACTGTAGTGACCAGGGTCATATAAAGCTCTTTTAGCCATCAGCACATCACCTTCTCTGATGGGAAAAGAGAACCAGACAGTGGGATCTTGCTCCCCGACTCCTGGAACCCCAGCCTGCCTTTCTTTTCATCTGAGTTCAGATGTTTTGGTTGCCTGGATACAGCTGAGCTTGTGAAAAAATGTGACTGAGCTGCTGTCATGATGGCCATTTTATTACCATGATTTATAAATGGATTATCTGTGAAAATGGCTCTGGTTTTAATCATGCCCCCTGCAGGATAAGGTCTGTTCCCATTGGCTTGTTTCACTGACAGATCCAGCTATCCTGATATTTTACCACATTTGGCAGCTGCTTTACTGCAAATGATATCCATCCTCCAGAAAGAATCAGTTAACTTCCAATAACGTTAACCTCAGCATGTGTATTCTCCCCACCCCCTCGATCTTACTCTTTGGGGCATCAAACTCCCCTTAGTTTTCCATTCCATTTTCCTCTCATTCTATTTCAAGAAGGAAGCAATCAACAACAACAAAGTATTTCCACAGTATTCCACATATGGGAATCAGTCTTTGATGTTTTATAGCAAATGGATTTCAAGTGGAAAATGGGAGAATAGACACAATTTCCTCTATTTTGTGCTTCAGCAAGAGGAGGCGCACCTGGAATCTATCATATTATTACCATTAATTTATTGAGTCTCTATCGCTTGCTGATATCATTGCCTGTGTTGATTCTAGTTCTCAAAATAGTCTTTCAAAAAAGGGATCATCTTCCCCACTCACAATCACAAGGATTTGCTTGGTTAAGTGACATAGTTAAATGACAGGAGTGAGCATCCAATCAGGTTTCTAGGATCCAAACCTTTACTTATTTTCATCATTCTAATATTTTCTAATGTTTGTTCTATAGAGTACTGGGCCTGTATGACCTCCAAAACTCCACCTCCCCGCACACCCTATCAAAAAAGGTGAGGGAGGAAAGAAGGGACGGAGGGAGGGAGAGAGCAAAGGAAGGAAGGAAGAAAGGAAAGAAGGAAGGAAGGACAGACATTTCAGGGAAATAGTCTGGAGGAATCACTATATATACTAATATTCTGGAAATTCTGGGAGGCCCTACTTACTGTAGATCATTTTCTTTAAGTAATCTTAGTCCACCATGAAATACGTGTTTGCTTAACACTTGCTAGCAGAATCTTGTGAATAAGGTTTTAGAAAAAGCTCCACTAGATTATGTTTCAGTGCCTATTTGTGTGGATTTTTTTCTTTTTCTTTTTTTTTTAAGATTTTATTTATTTGACACAGAGAGAGAGAGCACAAGTAGGCAGAGTGGCAGGCAGAGGGAGAGGGAGAAGCAGGCTCTCCGCTGAGTAGGGAGCCCAATGTGGGGCTCAATCCCAGGACCCTGGGATCATGACTGGAGCTGAAGGCAGTCGCTTAACCGACTGAGCCACCCAGGCGCCCCAGGACTTTTTTCTTTTTAAGAAATTACTTATATTATTAAAGTTTCATAATTTTATAATACAAGTAAAATACATAAACTCTAGCATCTCTTTCTTTCTCCCTCTTGAATACTCTTCTTCCTCTCTTCAGCTCCTTATCCTGTTGCCCCGCCTCCTCCTTATATCTCTTGACCATCATCATCATCTTCTTTTTTAATTCATCATTGTCATGACCTGTAGTTGAGCACCAATGCCATGCAAGTACCATGCTTTTCCTCGTGTCATCCTAACTCCTTAATGAAGATCAGAGTGATTATATATTTTCCCAAGATCACAGAGCTAGAAAGTGGCTGAGCAGAGAGTCAAACCCTTGAATTACATTTGAATCTTGGCTACAGAATCACAAAAAAGTGGGCCTACACATTATGTAATCCTATTCCATCCTTTGCTCTTGGAAAATTGAGTCTGAGGATTCAAGAACCAAAACTCAAATGTCAGAACAAAACAGCAATAGAGTAATGAATAGAACCCAGGCCTTCTGATCTTCAGGGCAAATCTGTTTTGAAGGAATTTAGTGACACTTCTGGCAATATATCAAATAGATTTTCTACCACCTCCTTCTCATTTTAAGGGTTCAAATATGTGAATCAGGTCATCTAACATGCACTCTAATGGGTTTTATAGCTAAATGGAAACTCCACTTTTAATTAACTAACAGTGATTAGCACATCAGTTACTCTAACTCATTACAAACAAATTGGACCAAAACCCTGACCATATGAGCATGAAATAAGCACTATTAAATTTCTATTTAGATAGAGATTCAACCAAACTGCTAGTTCTACTATCAAAAAGCAAAATTATCCTTTACTAAGATTTAGCCTGGAGTTGGTATTAAAAACTGCCTCTAGCTTTTTCTTAGGATATTCTTCTCATCTTTGTGGAATTGTCTGATCACCTGAATGACAATTAAATAAAACCAAAATGAACCTTATGTTCAACTATAAGATTTTGTCAGACATAAAAAAATTAATACATCTTAAAATGTGAATATTTGTAAGATATAAGATTTCCTTTAGAAACAACAACAAAAAAGGAATACAGTCATGCTGCTTTTTAGGAAACACAGATACACACAGATCTGACCTACATTGAGATGTGTTTATTTTCATTTATTAATACTCATTTTTTTAGAGGAATTTAAGTATGTTATTTACACATTAATACTCATTTTTTAGAGGAGTTTAAGTATGTTATTTACACATAGTAATGCCCTCTAGTGTCACACAATTTAGTGTGGATTATTAATTGTGTCTTCTGCTGAAGAGCAGTAAAAAGGACAGAAAATGCCTGGGCCACCCAGATGACTATGAGCCAAAAAAATGAATACAGATTTAAAAATGTAGCCTGATGACGGCCAATAGGAGGAATATTTGATTTACTATGTAGAAGAAGGTAGTAAAAGAAAGACAATACCTAAGTTTTGAAGTCTAGAGATCTGAGTTTAAAACCTATTCCTCTTCCTCTGATTCTTCATCCTTTGGTAAGGTTATTATCTGTGAACCTTTAAATATCATCATCCAGAATTCACAGAGAGATTGCAATTCCTCTCTGATAGTTTTGCCCTGTACATTAAAAATAATTGAAATTTCTTTTTTTTTTTTTTTAAAGATTTTATTTATTTACTTGAGAGAGAGAGAATGAGAGAGCGAGAACACATGAGAGGGGATAGGGTCAGAGGACGAAGCAGACTCCCTGCCGACCAGGGAGCCCGATGCGGGACTCGATCCCGGGACTCCAGGATCATGACCTGAGCCGAAGGCAGTCGCTTAACCAACTGAGCCACCCAGGCGCCCCAAAAATAATTGAAATTTCTAAAAGAAGTTTTACACAGTAGGAATTCAACAAAGGGTGTGGTAGTACATTGTCTTTTCTTTGACATTTGCATGAAAATGATATTACAAGGCCTTTAGTGTCCATTAGGTTAGGAAATGAGCAGAGAAGTGCCTTTGGGTTGAAGGTTTGAGGGTCTTTGTTTATTTGTCTTTAGAGTTTGGGCTGACAGTTGATACCTAAAGGAATCCAAACATACTTATTTTATTCACAGGCTATAATCTGATTTGTGCTAATCAAATTGAAACCACTGCATTATATTTTAAGCTATTACAATTCCTTGTGAGTTAATCTATGATTGATGAAACCATGCCTGTTACAGATAACAGTCATGGAATAAATCAAGCTAAAAATGAGTGGCCCACAGCAGATTATCATCTTTGAAAGAGAGCAAAAGCAGGACAGTTAAAGAAAATATCATGAGACGGCTTAACTGTGAGATCTTTGCCAGTACACTCATGTTCTGATTTCTAGATTGCTTACATGTCAAATGACACCAATGAAAATAATAATATATGAACTGCGTATATACATACACAAACATCTTTGGAAAATATGAATTGCTAACAGAATTGCTATTATGCACTAAATTGAGAATTATGTCTATTATTCTTTTTTTTTAAGATTTTATTTATTTATTTGACAGAGAAAGACACAGTGAGAGAGGGGACACAAGCAGGGGGAGCGGGAGAGGGAGAAGCAGGCCTCCTGCTGAGCAGGGAGCCCGATGCGGGGCTCGATCCCAGGACCCCGGGATCATGACCTGAGCCGAGGGCAGACGCTTAACGACTGAGCCACCCAGGTGCCTATTTATTATTGTTCTTAAAACGATAACATTTGAGCAGGATATCAGGTTAATATCCCTCATCATCCATTTGTCAAGATGACAACAATCTATACCAAAGGAGGAAACTCCTTAACATTAATAAACCAAAAGGAGAAAGGAAAAAATAAAGTGTAAGTCACTAGTAGTGAGTTACTACTAGTGTTACCATCATGATATCTGTTTGGTCCAAGGCAGTATAAGATGCTAAGTCCATTTACACAGATCCTGACAGTTGGCTCGGAAGTTAACTACCCTCTTGGGTCTCAGACCTGCCTATGGCATTACTGATTCTTGGTATTAAAGTTTATACATGCACACACACATACACACACATTATTCAGTTTTCATATGGAGCATTTTAAGCTTATACTTTTAAGTCAATAATTTGATTCACTGAATTTAAAAATATAAATTAAAATTTGAATCCTTCTAGAAATGACTTCAATGTTTGCAAAGATCATGGTTCTGATACATTAGAGTCATCCTGATGTTTTTATTTTATTTTTCTTTCTTTCCTTATATAACTTATGTTATAGGTTCAATCATTAAAATGGAGATTTTTTTCAGCATTTTCTGTCATTTTGTACTTTTCTGTATCTATTCTGTCTCTTAAATTAGTAGGAAGTTAATCCTTTAAAGAAAGGGAGGTGTGGGTGAACTCTTATCAAGAATCTATCATGTGCCAGGCATGGATTGTTCCATGTGATGTGTGACAGTGATGATTTTACTTAATCTTCACAGCCACCCTGTGAGATGGGCATAATTTTCCTTATGTGAAAGTGAGTAAGCTGAGGCCCAGAGAGGCTCTCTTGGACCAGTAAGTACTGGCAGAGCTGGGCATTGAGCTTGAGTTTTAGAGATTACAAACCTCATTGTTTCCACACTTGCTCTTCTGGAGGTCAGAGATCATAATTTCGTTTCTATTTGTCAGTCATATAGAATGTCTAAGTCAGTTTTTTCCATAGGGCCTCAATAAATGCCAGTTAATGGTGACAAAATAGGACTGGGTCAATGAAATCATCATTAAAGTTTGGCTTTGTTTTATTCGTGAAGTTAATGAGAAACTAGTGAAAAAAAATCAGTGTATCGGTTCTTCTCTAAATGAGAAACTCACGTGGAAACTTGGCAGTCATACTGAGGAGGTTCTTTTACTAGTATGATGTAGGGTCCCTGTGGGGCCTTATTTCTCATTTATTTCATGACAAACACCTAGCCATCCTGACATCATCATCAACATAAATTAATAATGCTGAATCCTTCCTCATTGTTAGGGTCAATCTACTGTAGGTCACCAGAAATGCCCGTCTGGTCCAAGAATCAGTGAACCTAAGTAACCTTAGAGTGCTTCTTGGAAATTTTCTTTCACAGGTTCCTATCATTGGAAAACTGACTGTCCTATATTAGGGCCAGAGATATTTATTGTCAAAACAATCAACACATTGAATGTCCCTGCCTGTGATTTATTTTGAAAGGTAAGACATAATTTTAGAAAGTATTGTAAATGCCACATAAACTGATACTTTAATCATAAACACACACATACACAGAGAGAAAAAGATGCATGTTTCTTACTGACACCACTTGAAATGTCCTAGGTTTAACCATGTTAAAAATCTTTTAAGCAGTAAAACTTTTTTCCAAACTCATTAAAATCACAATATGAATGCATGGAAAATAAATCTTTGCACCTAGGATTTTCTTCTATTCCTGGAATAAGCCCGAATTCTCACAAAATCAGTATAATTACACAGAAGGCACATATGAATATACGTGGCTGTGGTTATCCACTAAGTTTGAGATTTCTAAACAACATGTGCACAGATCTTTATGTGGCAACATGGAGCAGGGAGTTATTTCTTACAATGAAGTGGAAAGATGGGGACAGTTTAATCATCAAAAGGACCAAAGAGTAAATGAAAAAGTTCAGCTTCCTCTAAGAACTCAAGCACTTTTGTTGCATGTGCTCTGAGAAGTTTAGCAGTATCTAAATCTATCTGAGCCCACTGTCTTCGTTAAGCACCGTAAGCTTCCAGATAACCCCAGCACATTCGCCTAAAAGTTATCTTTATCTCTTCTCTTTGCAGTTTTGAGTAGTCTAGCAGTATAGAAGGAGTGTACTATAGCAGCTTGAAGCTCTACAGAGCTCAGCCTCTGAAGTCAGACCAAACTTTATTATATCCTCGAGCTACTTGCCAGTATTTTTTAATGTTGACTTTTAACAGTGTCTCCTTCTCAGCAAAAAAAATGCCCCAAATATTACCCCCTTCCTGCAATAACTGTAGGTGAAATTCCAAACTCATTTTACATCTGGATCCTAGTTTTTTGTTTTGTTTTATGATAGAGGTGAATAATGATAGTTACTTCACAGAATTATTTAGAAATTAAATTATAGCATCAATGTAAAACCCTTACCATAGACCTTGGTGTTGAGCAAGGTTTCCTTAATGTTAAGAGTACCAGTAGTAGAAGTAGTAATAGAGTACTGGTAGTAATATCAATATTAATATATTTCTACACAACACTTGTTGTTGTTTTTCACTTATGAATAACGCTAGCTCTACTGGTAGTTTTCAAAAGAAGGAAGGAATTGAGTATAGATGGTCCTGGAGCCCCACTGAAAACCAGCAGTGTTTCACTTCAAGTAGGCATTGAATACAGAAAGGCCTTGGAATTGAGAGAAAGGTTAGGTGCCTACATGTTGTCCAATGCTAATATGCCCCCATAATAGACACTTTTGCTAGTTTAGACCCACGTGTATTACAGATAACTTTCATCAAGTCTCAACTGACTTTGTGTAAATGTTCCCAGAGACTAGTTTAGATTGTTCTTTTAAGAAACAGTATTATTTTGTTTTCAAATAAGCCTATGTAAGAATGAGGCAAAAAGAAGAAAGGAGATACTTACCAAGTATAGGTAAGAGACTATGAGATGGAAAGTTTAGAGGACACCAGTCAAACCATATGTAGTACCCATAGTAGGGCAACTGAAATGGTAAAGGATTAAAACATCTGTACCTTTGGAAGAATATTCAAAGGCCTATGGATGGTTTATTTGGTGATGAAAACCCAGAGCAGGAAAAACAGCTGGATATATATATATATATATATATATCTTCAGTAAATTCAATCATAGTTGATATTAATCTGGCAGGAAGATTAAGAAGCAATAAAAATTAATTTGGTCTAGGGCGCCTGGGTGGCTCAGTCGGTTAAGCGTCTGCCTTCGGCTCAGGTCATGATCCCAGGGTCCTGGGATCGAGCCCCACATCGGGCTCCCTGCTTGGCAGGAAGCCTGCTTCTCCCTCTCCCACTCCCCCTGCTTGTGTTCCCTCTCTCGCTGTGTCTCTCTCTGTCAAATAAATAAATAAAATCTTTAAAAAAAATTAATTTGGTCTAATACAAGAAAGAATGCTTTAATAGAAATGCTTATCCATAGATGTAATGTGCTACCTTAGAAGCAGAAAGCCTCCATTAACAGAATTATTCTAGAAATTAAATATTCATTGTTTATAAGTAATGTGAGGGAGAAGAAGTACATATGGCAGAACAAGGGAGAAGCAAACTTTCAATCCAAGATGTCCTTGAATGCAGGCCTGAAGGGTTTGGATCTGAGGAGTGCTAGTCAAGTCTCCCTGGCGATCGTAGTGGATTCTTGTGTTGTAATTTTCCAATGAGATCAACTGGAACTGCGTTTTCAAATTCTAGATATAATTTTAGACTCATAGACTTTTGAAGCTGGAAGGAACCTTAAAAATAACCTAGGCCAGTTTCCACAGAGAGGTTTTGCCAACATGGCTATCTGGGACAGGAAGTTGAAAAAGAGCCTGAGACTCTGTCCTGGCTCTGCAGAAAGAGTGCCTGATCCTGCAAGAGAAATGCCTGCTCCATTAATAATGTCTGCTGTGGAAGAGAAATGCCTGCTCCATTAATAATGTCTGCTGTGGAAGAGAAATGCCTGCTCCATTAATAATGTCTACTGTGGAAGAGAAATGCCTGCTCCATTAATAATGTCTGTGGACTAAGGATGAGACCAGCAGGATGAGTGAAATGTTCAAGTGCATGTAGCATTCTTGCCCAACCTGTGCCACTTCCTCCCCTCATATCTGAGGCTCAGAAAGTGCCGGAGAATTCCCCAGTGACAATGATGAGATCATGGAAGAAAGCATCAGGCTTTATGAGGTACCGATAAATTGACTCTATGCAGCACTTCTGTCTACCTTTTGTTAGCTATTTTTCAAGTTTGAGTACCCCATATAGATGGAACCTGACACGGGAGCGAATTGTATGTTTGCTTCAATCTGCAGTAATATCACTTACTTGGAACTAATAATGTGTCCAGCACTGTGCTAAGTATTTTTCTGTCTTTAACTCATTTGATCCTCATAGCAGCTTTCTGAGGTACATTTCCATTTTGATGACTCCCATTTTACAGATGAGAAAACTAGACCCAACAAGGTTAAATATCTTGCCTAAGGCCCCAGGATGAGCAGTAGAACTAGTTTTTGAATCCAGGCACCCCAGACCCAGAGTCCAAGCTCTTAACTGTTCTATCGCCTTGCCTTTAGGGATGCTTGTTCAGCTTACAAATAATTAGGAATGGAGCCTCTTGACAATTCCTTGAGGGTGTCTCTGGATGTCTCAGTGGGATTCTTCTGGATGTTCCAGTGTTGTACTACCCTTACAACATGTTAAGTATCAGAGAAAGGGATGTCTAAAGCACCCTGAAGAGGCCATTGGTCATTGTCAAAATAGCTTTAAGAATTTAAAAGAAATGAAATCCCCAGCTTTTTCAGGCCAAATAAAGACAACTTCCATGAGGAAATAAGACAAATGAGGACAAAACCAATCCTAAAATCCTTTGAGACTTAACGAAGACAACTCTACACAATGTACACAATGGCGTGTACCTTCTCTCCTTTTAACATTCACTCATTTCCTTAAGAAGAACTCCTCCTTTTGACCTGCTGTGCTGTGAAAGTTATTTTTTTAAGTTCCTAAAAGGAATTAGCAAAATAAGCAGTTTACAATAAAAAAAAAAAAACTTTCATAAAAGACGCATGCCTTAACCACAGCATATCTCCAAATTGTATGCAACATGTTAATTACAAAGAAACCCAGGTTTTGTTAAGTACAGGCTTTTAATGAAAGAAACAGAGTCAGAAAACTAGCTGCAGCTGTTGAGGAAAAAATAAAAGGTTGAAATAATAGGGTGGACTGGAAAAGAATGAGAGAATAAATCTGCTTGCAGTAAGATTTGTGGATCTGTGCCAGCAAAGTCAAAGGGAGGAGTGCTCCCAATCCAGCATCCCCCCCCGCAACACACACACACACACACACACACGCCCGGGTTTGAGGACAGCAGTGTGCAAGTGTGGTTGTATGAAGACATGTCGTCCCCGACTTTACCAGCATCAGTTGACTAGTCAAACTCAAGCCTGGAATAAAGAAACCCTACTCCTTCAAAGAGCAATGCCTTCAAGGGTATGAGAAGCCAAGGACACTTTATTTTAACAAGAATCATGAAGAGTTTTTAAAAACTGTGTCCTGAACAGAATACCTAAAGGCCCTGGAAGATACAGCTGGGACACAAATGCCATCATAAGGAAAGCAGGTAAGACAATATTTATGGGAGATCCAGGAAGGATTAAAAAAATTCTACTTTAGAGCACCAGGAAGTGCTAAAGGAAAACAGATACTCAGTTTTGAAGAATAACCATACTTTATACTCACAAGCAGGTAAGTTTAGTTCTAAAATTACTTGGCGCATTTTTTTTTTTAAAGGAACTAGCATCAAAGTTGATCAAAAAGAAAAAAAGAAGAAAGAAAGAAAAAAGAGAAAAAGAAAAAGAAAAAAAAAAGCTGCCAGAATCTCACCCAAATAAATACATTCAGAAAAGAATCCATCTCTCTGCTTATGTGAACATAATGAAAAGATGTGCAGTGATGACACATTTCAGGAATACATTTGAAGAGAATTGTTTCATACATTTTCACAAAGGGACCTCGGGGAAGGAGAGCCGATTCAGTAATTAAATCGCTTGTCGCCCTCACACATTGGCAGATCTATGGAGATGTCACTTCAGGGAATTTGATGTCTGCTCTCCTATGGGAATGCTTCACTTTGGGGAATCTGCAGCTTTACTTAAAGAGGTCATTTGCTCCATAGATTCGAAGAGCGATTACAGCAGTGACAGGTTTTCTTGTTATTGTAAGATGTGGCACACCCTTTCATTTATTCACATATCAAGCCAAGTTGGATTTGTTCTGTGGATGTAGGTATATTTTAAATGTTTCAGAATATGGATTTCAGATTCATTAAAAAAAAAGAAAAAGAAGGCAAGGGAAACCGGTGCTATTTTTATGTTCTCTGAAACCAGCCATCAGTCCTGCATATTATTAACATTGTCTCCAGGGTAAAGGGAGGGACATTTCTGGTCATTGGAGAGTGTGAGACTGAGGACCAGAGTGCCAAGATTGTTTGTTCAGTCACAGGACAATGGGATGCAGAAGTGAATAACAAGAAGATATGGCATCGGAGAGGGAATGATGAACCAGGAAAGGAAAGAAAGGGCCAGTAGCTGGAACAATGACAGGGGAAAGGTCAGTTTTTTTTTCCCTGAGGTTGAGGATGTGGTGGGGAGACATCTTCAGTTTAGGTTTTACAGGTAACCAAGATGACATAAGCCAGGCAGCTGAGATGTGTTGTCAGAAACAGATATTTTGTTTGCACTTCCCTTTTCCCATCCATTTTTGTTCAATAGGGAAATACTTGATAAAAGTGGTATTATAGGGGCGTCAGATCATCAGGCCTTGGAATCACATAGACCCTGGGTCAATGCAAGCTCTGAAATTCAGCTCCTTGGAAAATGTGCTTAGCCACTCACTACATTAGTTTCCTTATTTGTAAAGGATGATTGAAAATAGCAGTTACCTTAAAAGATTATTGTGAAAGTAAATAAATAATATTTTCTAAGTGCTTACTATAGTGTCTGGCACAAAATAAGCCCTTAAATTACATTAGTCACTATGACCACCACCATCATTGAAATTCCTACCACTTCATTATTTTTTATTTTATTTTTTATTTTTTAAAGATTTTATTTTATTTATTTGAGAGAGAGAGAGGGAGCATGAGCGGAGTGGTAGAAGCAGAGGGAGAAGCAGGCTCCCTGCTGAGCCTGACATGGGGCTCTATCCCAGGACCCTGGTATCATGACCTGAGCCGAAGGCAGACGCTTAACTGACTGAGCCATCCAGGCCCCCCATAATTCCTAATTCCTACCACTTCATATAGCCCCTTTCTCTGTACCTACATAGTTCATTTTATATACATTTATTTGCTTATTTATTAACCCAACAGAACATGGGCTACATATTCAAAAAGTTACAACTTATGTGAAAGATTCCCTTCACCACATTGCAAAAAGTTCATCAAAAAATGAAATGCACATTATAGAATTTTCATTAGGGTAGATTTTAATTCAAAATTGTACTGTAAATGCAAAGCCAAATGAATGTTTACAGAGGCCAGGGCAGGGGATAGGTGAGAGGGGAGGAAAAGAAGAAGAAAAGAAAGCAAAACCTCAGTAACTAGAGATTTGTTCATATAGGAAGATTTTTAATCCACCATAATCAGAAGGCCATGTTTTCCATTTCTCATGATGGATATGTAGAGATATATGTACACTTGAGCTTGCCTTGTCAGATGGTGCCCACTTTGTAAAATAGCTAGCTCATGTCAGGGAGAGGAGGTCTGGGTTCAAGGAGAAATGCAAAGGATATGAGTTTATGAGAAGATTAAAAATTTGAGAGACAGCCTTGCAGTCCGGCTGTTACAAGTCAACTTGATCTCAACATGACATGCTAAATCACTGCCCATCACTACCTCCATATCTAATACACCTCCTGTGCCCCTCATACTGCTCAGTAACCCATCAAATCATGAATCACGATGTTTTGTAGTAGGCTGATTACAGGTGGTTTCTCCCCAGGACTTTTAGCTCCCAAAAAATGAACGGAATGTATAATCTGGTTACTTATAGTCCTTAGTAAGCCCTGGAAAAGTATCTGTGGAATAAAGATAATCTTTCATCAACCTATGAACTGTATTGATCACACAAGCTACAAAGACATAAAATCTGTCTTAATGAGTATTTCTAAGACAAGAAGAGATGATGGTAGATTCCTTTTAAATATGACAGAAAATGCTAAGATTGTAGGTTTCCATCCTTTGATCAAGAAATTAAATATGGATAGCATAAGCTGCAAAAGATTTCTGCTAGTGGAGGGAGGAGGAATAGAGGAATCACACAATTTCCCTGAATTAGTTATTACCTTGGGTCATTAGCATTTGAACTGTTATGTAACCTGTATACAACTTGTTAAAATCCATAGTAATAATGTTAAATCAGTTAGTGATTGAGATTGATGTTGAATACAAATTTAAACATTTGAGTTTTTTGATTCTCCTAAAAGGACAAGTCTGAAGATTTATAAACGATTCTCAGCCTAGATTTTTATAGATCTTTAATTGGTGATTAAATTTAAAAGCATAAATTTGCTTATCCAATGTGTCTTATAATACCTTTAGAGCATAAGAGGGATCGTAATTTCTATTAATTTGTAGAGAATAAGAACAACTGCATTCTAACATTTTCCATAAGTAATGGTAACAATAAACTTACTTTGCTTTTTTTTCTGTCAAGGACAAAACATGAAAAGACAATACCTTTATATCACAGAACTGATGATATTTATAACCTTGGCTACTTTTAGATTACCTCATTATAATTTTATCCTCAATTATCCTATATTAGATTATGTTTAAAAATTTAAGTTAAAGTCTCATTATTCTGGAGACAGGCAGGACATGAATCCTATATCAATAATGAAAAATATGATGTCTTTGAGAATATTCTATTCAGAATGAACTGCATTTTTTTTCCTACCATAAACATCAACAATATGCATTTTAGTCAAAGTATATTTAGTATGGAAATAGCTGTTTCCTTACATTATAGTATATATTCTGTTTTTCTTTTTACTTATACTATTTGGCTTTCCAATTTCCTGATATAAATACTATGAAGAGAGGATCTCAAATCTTTATTATTAAATAATTACCAAAAACCATTTGGAAAAGAATATTATTTCTCAGAAGTATACCTAAAGGATAAATTATTTTATTCTTATATTTAGATGTTTATAATTCTTTCACTTTTATAATTTATTAATCTGTCAAAACTATTGCGGAGACTTACTAAAATCTCTAGGAAATTTGTTTCTATCAACTTACCTCTTTAATAGTTCTGACTTTAAAATCTACTTGGATCCTATTGTTAGGTACATAAAGTTTTGTAAATATTATATGGTTGTTGGGTTTCTGTAAATTTTACAAAATAATGTTCCTTGTTTAATCATTTGTCCTTTGATGACTTTCTGCAAAAATACTTTTGCAGAATTTTTCTCATATTGCAGTTGCCTAAAAAACTTACTGTAACTTTTTTTAATGTGATTATTTTGTTGTCATTTTTAAATTTTTTTGTTTTATTTTTTTTATTATGTTCAGTTAATTACTGTAACTTTTTAAGGCCCTGTACATTTTTACAGTATCTCTTACAAGCAACTCTGAGCTAAATAATTTTAACAAATCTAAGACTCTTGGAGTTTAGGAGATTTTAAGTGATTTACATTATTTAAACAAATGTAATTGCTATACTGCTATCATTTTAGTTTACATTGCTTAACTTTTATCTTTGACTATGTTATTTTTTGGTTTTGTTATTTTTATACATTTTGTTATATGACCTCTTTGGTTGCTGTTTACCTCTTCATAAGTTTGAAGAAAGTTTACAGATTTTGATTTTATTATTAATGATGATTATCTTTAGTATTTTTTTGTGAAATAACGGCATTAACTCTTTTAATTTTTAAAATTAATTTTTGATTATAGATTTGACTTCCTTCACTGCAAATTGAGTAATTTAATTAGAGGCGGAGGACACTGCAGCTTAGTCCTAATCAAGCAGGCTTTGGAATCAGAGACTTGTTTTGATTCAGACTTTCTAACTACATCTTGGATGAATTATTTATTCTTTCCCACCTCTTCTCACATGAGTGATATTGAGAAACCCACCCATCTCACATGGTTGTTGAAAGGATGAAATGGTGTGATACATTTTAATTAATACACAAAATAGCATACCCAAAGCTCTTAATAATAATTTAGTATTATTATAATTTTAAAATCATCAACATACTTAACATCATCACTTTTTTCCTGCTTTTTCTCATCCCTTTAAATCTGGTTTAGCTTTTAGAAATATTATTAGGGCTTTAAAATCAGTTTCATGATTTTGTTTTATTTGCAACCTTGAAAATTCCTATTTGAATATATTCTTTCTTTCACATTTTTGGGGAGCCTCTTTTTATTATATCCACATAAATAAAAACCTTCCAGTAGTAATTATTTGAGGGCAGAAGTATAACTTAATTTCTCTTAAATCAAGCTTATTGTTTCTCTGCTCTCAAATATCAGTCACTTATAGTCTTATTATATGTTATGTCACTTAAATACTCAACATTCTCCAAAGATATATAAAGTTGTTTGTTTGTTTTTTCCTTTATGTATCTTTCTTATTAAATCCAGGCATTTTTAGGAAGTGAGTATATATAAAATACTATATTGTTTCCTTCCCATAATTTACTTAAAAGAAAATTGATCACTTAAAGCAAAAAGCGTAACAATGTAAGTTAGGGTTTATAATAATATGAGACTATTGCACAGAGGAAAAGGGAGTGTTGAATAGGTAAATGCAATTATATTCTTGTTAAAGGATCACATTTGTGAGGTGTGAAGCAGGAAGAGGGAAATGTCAGGTGAAGTGTAAAGCATGAGAAGATAGAATGGTCTCTAATGAGTTGAAGATGCATTATTGTTAGACCTAGCTAAGAAGTCAATAGAGGAAATAAAACAGAATACTAAAACATTTTTTTTTATCAACCCAAACAAGCCATTAAAGGGACAACAAATCAGAAGAAACAAATTGAAAACATTTGGTCTGCTTGTACTCTGACACATCAATGATTTCTTTAAAATCAAGAGGACTAAATGCCTTAAAAGAACAGAAATTGTCAGATTTGGGAAAAGACAAAATCAAACAAGCCAAAACAAGATCCAACTGTTTACAATCTATGAGAGATGCATTTTTCACATAAAGACCCAGATACATTACAAGTAAAATGAAGAAAAAAGAGACCATGCAAAAAGAAAGCATAAAAAAAAAAAATGATTTGACTCTACTAATAAAAGACAAACTTGACTTCATAACAAAGAGTACTGAGCATCAGAAAGGAAAATTACATAATGATACAAGAATCAGTTCACCAGGAAGACATGACAGTTCTACATAGCTCTTTACCTGATAAAAGGTAATCAAAATTCACTAAGTTAAAGGGGAAAACAGATACATTTTCAAAGATATGTGGATATTTTAAACCCTGATTTCAGTAATTAATGGAACTAGTTTCCAAAAAGAAAAGTCAGTAAGTATATGAAAGAGCTAGGCAACATAATGTATATTTTATTTTATTTTTTAAAAAGATTTATTTATTTATTTGAGAGAGAGTAAGTGGAGGGAGGCGCAGAGGAAGTAGAGAATCCTCAAGCAGACTCCCCGTGGAGTGTGACACTAGGCTCCATCCCAGGATGCTGAGATCATGATCTGAGCTGAAATCAAGAGTCAGACGCCCAACTGAGCCACCCAGGTGCCCCTAGACACCATTATCTATAGAACACAACATGTAGAGAGCATTCCAATCAAACTTCACAGAACACATATGCTTTTCAAGGGCCCATTTAATTCCCTTCAAGACAGACCATATACTTCCCCAAAAATAAATCTCAGTAGATTTCAAAAGGTTGAAATCTTATGGAGAATTCTCTATGAAAATGTAAGTTAGAAATCAGTAACATTAAAATACTTCCAAAATCTATAGATATTTGCAAATTAAGTACAAATTTCTAAATGACTCATAAGTCAAACAAGAAAATACAATGAATGTTTTTAAATATTTTGAACAAAACGGAAATGAAAAGACAAGCATATCAAAATCTGTGACTTATAGCCACAAAAGTGCTGAGAGGGAAAATTATAGCTTTACGTGACTATATTAGAAAAGAAAAAATGTTTAAAAACAATGACCAATTCTTTCACATTAAAAAAATAATATAACCCCCTAAATAGTAAAAGAAGTGAAAGAAGAGCAAAAACCAGTGAAATAGAAAGCCAAACTAATAATGAAAATTAGGAATGCCAAAGGCTAGATTTTTGAACAAGTCCATAAAATTAAGTAGCACCTAGCAAGAAAAACAGAGAGAACAAATTACCCATATCAGGAACTAAAGTAAAGATATCAGCTTAAGACATGCAATGATAGTAAAGAAATGCTATGAACCACTTTATGCTAAAAAAATTCTGCAAGGTAGAGGGAAGAAGAAATTTCTTATAAACAAGTTACCAAAACTGATGGCAGAAAACATAGGAGATCTGAATGTCCTAAGTTTATTAAATAAATTAAATTTCTGTTAACAAAATTGCCCGCAAATAAATCTGCATGAATCTGAAGGTTATCAAAGAGGGAAGAAGTAGTACCAATTTTACTTGAACTTTTTTAGAAAGCGGAATAGGAATGGACACTTCCCAATTCATTTTATGAGGCCAGTGTTGCCCTTATACACAATCTGACAGTGGCAAATCAAGAAAAGAAAATTACAAAGTAACAGCCCTCAAGAATCTACATGCAAAACCCCTGTACAAAATGTTGGTAATATATTTTGGAAACACTATACACACACACACACACACACACATATACTATGTAAGTATGTATGTATATACATATATACATATATTACATTATAGATCTACCATCTATATCTATATAAACTGTAAGTGGGGTTTACACCAAAAATGCAACATTGACCCAACATCTGAAAATCAATCAATAAAATATACTGTATTCTCAGAATAAAAGAGAAAAATATGATCAATAGAAATTGTTAAAAATTGGGGCACCAGCGTGGCTCAGTCGGTTAAGCATCAGACTCTTGATTACGGCTCAGGTCATGATCTCAGGGTTGTGGGTTTGAGCAGTTTGTGGGGCTCCTTGCTAGGGCTCCATGCTGGGGGCAACAGAGCCTGCTTAGGAATTCTCTTTTTCCCTCTCCCACTGCCCCTCTCCCCTCTAAAATATTTAAAAACGCTTGATAAAATTCAATATATATACACCATCAAAATGATCAGCAAACTAGAAATATAAAGAAACTTTCTTAATCTGAAAAATGTAATTAAAAATGAATCAGATACCTAACATTCTTAATGGTAAAAAAAAAAAAAAATGAAATTATTTCCCCTTGTGACCAGAAATAAGATAAAGATATTCCCTTCTACCCTTTGGAAATGGTAGCTGTGCAATTAAGCAATATCATCATCATCATCATCATCATCATCTAAAATAATAAAGATTGTTATTACTATAAATGGCTTAAAGACTGGAAGAAAGAAGTAAAACTCTGTTTACATTTTAGATGAAACTGCCGTAATTCTCTACATTGTAAATCCAAAGGGATTTATTTTGTAAAATCCATAAAGGATTTGGCTTGGTCACAGGATAGAAAGTTAAAATACAAAAATAAAATTTACTTCTGTATACTAGCAATGAACAATTGGAAAATAAAAATTTTAAAACACCTTTCACAAGGGGTGCCTGGGTGGCTCAGTCGTTAAGTGTCTGCCTTCAGCTCAGGTCATGATCCCAGGGTCCTGGGGCCGAGCCCCACATCGGGCTCCCTGCTCCCTGGGAAACCTGCTTCTCCCTCTCCCACTCCCCCTGCTTGTGTTCCCTCTCTTGCTGTGTCTCTATCAAATAAATAAATAAAATCTTAAAAAAAAAAAAACACCTTTCACAAATTATCAAAATATGAAATACTTAGGGATACATTTGATAAAATATGTGCAAGGTGAATACAATGAAAAAGTATACATCATTGTTTAGATAAGTAAAGAATGTAAAATGCCATATTCATGGATTAAAAATAAACCCAATATCATTGAGATGTAAATTTTCTCCATATTGATCTGTAGTGTCATCTCAGTTCACATTGAAACCTCAACAGGACTTTTTGTAGCAATTGACAAGGAGACTCTAAAATTTATGTGGAAATATCAAGGGCATCAAATAGTCAAAATAACTATAATTATATTTAAAAAAACAAAGCAAGGATTGACACTCTCTGACTTGAAGACTTATTCTAAAGCTTTAATGGTCAACATAGAATGATATTGACATAAGGACTAATGTAGAGATCATTGAAACCAAATAGAGAGGCCAGAAGTAGGCATCTACATATATCATTAATTGATTTTTTCAATTAATGGTCAGAGTAATTTGATGGGAATTAAATAATAGTATTTTCAACAAACGGTGCTGGAAAAAACCTGAATATCCATATGTAATTTTTTTAATTGACTTCATAAAAAATTTCAGAATAAAAATTAGCTCATAGACTTAAATATTGGAAATAACACTATAAAATCTCTAGAGGAAACATAGGAGAAATATCTTTTTTTTTTTTTTTTTTTTTAGTGTTCCATGATTCATTGTTTGCATATAACACCCAGTGCTCCATTCAATACCTGCCCTCCTTAATACCCATCACCGGGCTAACCCATCCCCCCACCCCCAACCCCTCTAAAACCCTGTTTGTTTTTCAGAGTCCATAGTCTCTCATGATTCGTCTCCCCCTCTGATTTCCACCCCCCTTCATTTTTCCCTTCCTACTATCTTTTTTTTTCTAAACATATAATGTATTATTTGTTTCAGAGGTACAGATCTGTGATTCATCAGTCTTACACAATTCACAGTGCTCACCATAGCACATACCCTCCCCAATGTCTATCACCCAGCCACCCCATCCCTCCCACCCCCCCACTCCAGCAACCCTCAGTTTGTTTCCTGAGATTAAGAATTCCTCATATCAGTGAGATCATATGATACATGTCTTTCTCTGATTGACTTATTTTGCTCAGCATAATACCCTCCAGCTCCATCCACGTCATGCAAATGGCAAGATTTCATTCCTTTTGATGGCTGCATAATATTCAATTGTGTATATATACTGTATCTTCTTTATCTATTCATCTGTCAATGGACATCTTGGCTCTTTCATAGTTGGCTATTGTGGACATTGCTGCTATAAACATCAGGGTGCATGTACCCCTTCGGATCCCTACATTTGTATCTTTGGGGTAAATACCCAGTAGTGCAATTGCTGGGTCATACAGTAGCTCTATTTTCAACTTTTTGAGGAACCTCTATACTGTTTTCTAGAATGGCTGCACCAGCTTGCATTCCCACCAACAGTGTAGAAGGGTTCCCCTTTCTCCTCATCCTCGCCAATATCTGTTGTTTCCTGACTTGTTAATTTTAGCCATTCTGACTGGTGTGAGGTGGTATCTCGTTGAGG
>NC_138384.1:19288303-19318363 GCF_054177405.1 Leptonychotes weddellii | reverse complement strand
CTCATGGTTCGTCTACCCCTCCGATTTCCCCCGCTTCATTCTTCCCCTCCTGCTACCTTCTTCTTCTTCTTCTTTTTTTTTTTCTTAACATATATTGCATTATTTGTTAGAGCAGTTTTTTGTTGTTTTTTTTTTTAATGGAGAACCTCTTGCATAGGCATTAAACACTGATGGTTTGGTTTAGAGATCAACTTTTAATAGGGCAAAATCCAGTGTTTGCAAACCAAAGTGGAAATTGTTTGCTGCACTGCCTTTCTTTTTCAATCTCACACCCGAACCATCATCACTAGCTTATGAGCCCTAATTACTGTGGGTGGAGAACAGAGTGGCTCCGTTCCACCATTGATTAGAATGAGATCCAATTACCAAATGACGGTTTATTAAAGTGTGTCTTTCTGGCTAGCTGCTTCTTGCCACCCAGCAATTTGCCCTTGACAGAAACACTGCCCCTGGAAGCATGAGAGACCACTGTTAACTTCTTATGTGCATGGGGGCTGAACACAATTTCTAGCTGGCATGGGAAAAGGGCATGGGGAAGGAAAACACTGAAAGGAAATGAGTTTTCAGGCAGAAGGCTGAGATTTCAGTGTGACAGGGGTACAATTTCTTGCCTTCAACGAAAGAACAGAGCCCTGATTCCTTCTGAGTCACAGGTGACCCCCTACCTCTGATGGAGGATAAGAAAGCAATCGCCCTCCTCCCCCATGGAATGGACCCTTCATTTTGAAACCAGGCTGGTGTGCTGATTAGTTCAGCTAAGTGACTCTGAAGAGACCCATTTGTTTAGCACTACGTGTAATTTTAAAGGGAAAGACATGTCAGCAGCAGGGAGGAGAGTCAAATGAGGTCACTCATGAAATAGCAGGAGAAATTTGCCGGTGCCTCTGCCTTGTTTTATTCTTTTCCATCTCCACTGACCTATGCAATGGAAAACTGATGCACCAACCAAATGGAACGTTCATTTTCTCATTCCATGAATGACCAGGCCTGCTCCCCGGTGCCCTCACAAATGGATCTTCATTTCTCTGTTGGTGGGGACACTCCGTTTAACCCAGAATGTTAAGGCAGTATTCACCTGCAGCGTCTCCATTGGTATAAGCTCGTTCTATTATGGAAGCCCCATATGTTCAAAAATCCGATCTCTAATACATGTTTGCTTTGCGTGCTTTGTAAAATAACTGCCATCCTTGCAGAAATTGGGGGATATCCTAAGCAGACAGTTTTGAGGTTCTCAATATCGCAATCCAAGAAGGTGACTGCTGACTTTTTACCTATGGGCTCCTCTCATTTCAATTAGTTTATGCCCTGAAAATGTACCTGATGTTTCAAACCATGGCAACTGAATCTGATTTCACTTAAAAAACAGCAGTGTAGTAAAGGTTACATTCTTAACTTTGATACTAACATTTTTTGTGAGGGGAAAAAAAAAATCTAAAAAACTGCAAAGGGCAAGCCTCATCATTTCCTTCTCTTCAGTTCCAGAATATTGAAAATGTACCCATATCATGGTTGCGATCACTTTGTATTGGAAGTCTTTTAATTAAGCTTTCTTCCCATCAATTCAGTGAGAATCTGTGCCTTGAGACCCTGACTTACTCATCTTGTTTCCCTGGGTCCTAGCAGAAGGTCGGTGTATGGCAAGCCCCAAAACTTTGAATTGAATAAATATATAACAATATATGAGTTTTCAAAATAAGAACAAATGAATTAAATAGAAAACTAGAGTCACCAGTCATGTATTTTCTTCATATGTTACAGCCTTATACTTTTCTGTATAAAACCCTTATCATCTTATACCCTCCCTATTGTTTACTCCTTCTGGTTATCAGCTTATGGAACACTTCTTTATGGAGGTTTTGATAGGTCTTACTGACTCCAGCATTTCTGAGGCATTTAAAAGGGTTTAAGAAATGAAAGTTAAGGGTTGGGGGTAGGTTATTTTTGTTTTATTTCTCTCAGGGAATAGTAACCAGCAGCATATATAGGAATTCACGGTACAGTTCCATGTTTGTTTGCTTCTTTGTGGCATTTGATCTGTTTCAACCTTTCCCGGGCCATGTGGCTTTCAAAAATCAATTGTCAAAGGTTTGAGAATGGAAATATTCCCAAGATGAGCACTTCTATGTAACTTCTGCGTGTATTCTGTGTGGAGTCCACTTTGTCTGTTTGGAAGGCAAAAGAAAGACATGGCAAAGAAGTTGGTTTGTAAGATGCCCTTGGTAAGTGGTGCCTGGGTGGCTCAGTCAGTTAAGCGTCTGCCTTCAGCTCAGGTCATGATCCCAGGGTCCTGGGATTGAGCCCTGCGTTGGGCTCCCTACTCGGTGGGGAGTCTGCTTCTCCCTCTCCTGCTCCTCCTGCTTGTGTGCTTGCGTGCTCGCTCTCTCTCTCAAATAAATAAAATTAAAAAAAAAAAAAAGATGCCCTTGGTAAGAGTAAAATCCAGCATCTGTGACTTGACAAGATTAACATCATCTTTCCGGGCCCCTCTTCCTTCATCTATAAAAATGGAGATAATATCTTCTTTGGGAAGAATACATAAAAATTAAATGTTACAATAATTTGTCCATTCATTCCTTCATTCAGCAGTGTGAGCATTTAGAACGTTCCAGGCTTTTTTGAGAGCAAAACAAGCCAAGGACCTGCTCCTGTATAGTGTATGGTCTAGTTGGAAAAATCATCCAAATACTGTATAGTTACAACCCAACACATCTTCTGGAGAAGAGAACTAGATTCTATAGGAACATTAGCATTCCCTTAGACCAGTCTCCAAGGAGGCTGACCTGGATGACATGCCATAGCAGACCCCTTGCCTTAAGCCAAGATGAGATGTGAATAATGAAGAGAAGCTTTCCAGATGAAGGAGCAGTGGGGGAAGTGATTCAATTAAAGAGATCAGTGGGGCCTAGAGTGGCTGTGAGGGCAGGGTGAAGAACTGAATGGGCAGAGGGGCAGGAGGGTATTGATGAGTGGGTGCACTGGTGAGAGATGACACTGAAGAGCTAGGCAGGGGACAATCTTGTAAGCCCTGTGCACCATGTTAAATATTTTAGTTTTTATGTCAAGACCTTGTAACAAATGCTAACTCGCTTTCAAATGTATTGGCATTATGTTTCCTACAGTTAAACAGAAACAGAAATGTGTTTCTTGAATCAAGCCCAACGTGATTGCTCAGCTCAGCTGGATGACCTGCAGCCCAACCTTTCCATTCTAAGCCCTGGTCTTTAGGCTACTGTTGGTGTAGCCACCCAAGTTTGCATGCTCTAGTTATTTTAAAATTCTAGGATTGGCAAGGATGTCCACCATTCTCTACCAGATGTTCTTCTATCTGGTTGGCATACACTGAACACAAGAGGACCATCCTATCATATAGGTTTTCTGAGTTTAGAGTCTCTACCCCTGCCATTTAACCCCTTCTCCATATTTCTCCATCTTGGGTAGAGAAGGATCATAGGTATTGGAAACAAGTGAGATACCTGGAAAGGATGAAAGAATAAAAAGGAATTGGGCTGGGGGGGGACAATAAAAATTTGAAAGCAGGGCTCAGAATAATTATTCTTTCAAAGCCCCTAAATCCAGTTGGCCACAAAATCTAAAGGATTGTATCATTAAATATATGTATTTTTTAATGCCTCCTTGTCTCCATCCCCACTTCCATTACCTTGGATCAGCCTAATTCTTTTCCCAATGATTTCTGCAATAGAACCTTGGCCCCTGTGTCTATTAAGTTAACCTATATTCCTAATGCTATCAGACCAGTCTTTCTTCAATATAAAACTGGATCCTGTCACTCTCCTAGCTAATGCTCATCAATAACTCCCTTATAAAATGTGTGGTATTTAGCAGGTGTTCTTATGCTGATAGGTCTGCCTAAAGGAATGCTCAGATGGTTTGCATTCTATGGTGTAGGTGAGCCAGGCATTTACAGTACACTGGTGACTCTGACCTTTGTTCCTTCTTCACGTCAGACACTAGTGGATCATGGCATGGTGGTGGACAATTGCAGTTCCAGCTCACAGGATCCACTTAACAAATCATATTTCATCATAATGAGGGTGATTGACACAGAACTGTGCTAGAAATCTTGATTAGCACTTTACATGCAGTAATCTATTCAGTCTCTGTAATCATGCTTTGAGGTATGTGGTGTTTTTATCTTTATTTTATATGTTTAAAAACTGAAGTTCAGGGCATTATTAAACTTTCCAGTCAGTAAGTGAAACAGTTTGAATTTAGACATACACAGGCTATTGCCAGAACGGGCAATCTTAACCGCTCTTCTGTACTTCAGTCAATATTATTTGGCTTGAATTAAGGTAGATATCATTAAATCCTTGACAACATTGTGTTATACTGAAATTCCACTTAAAAATGCTTGCAATGGGGTGCCTGGGTGGCTCAGATAGTTAAGCGCCTGCCTTCGACTCAGGTCATGATCCCAGGGTCCTGGAATCAAGCACCGTGTTTGGCTCAGTGGGGAGCCTGCTTCTCCTTCTCCCTCTGCCCCTCCCCCTGCTCGTGCTCACTCCCTCTGTCTCTCTCTGTCTCAAATGAATAAATAAAATTTTTTAAAAATTCCTGCAAGACAGAATCTAAAATTCAGCCATGATCTACCCAGGGGTCAGGTTCTCAAAGCCTCTTGATTGGTTTGCATCTTTCCAAAAGAATCTTGAGTTAATGCCCCAGCCCCATCCTCCTGCCCCTCCCCCCCAGAACAATCGTACCAGTCCTTTGAGATTTTGCTAAAAGCCCAACACACTATCCTCTAGGAGCACTATTATGTAGTCTTAGTAACATGAACTGAATAAAAATGGACACATTACACAGTCTTGGTTCCTCCAACAGTGATTGGAAATAGATCGAAAGAGCCAAGGCACTAACTCAACCAGCCATTCCATCATCAGCTTGTCTCAGGGTAGTAATAAACTTCTTGGTCTGCTAAATTTATGGAGTAGAAGTGCGAGCACAGCCTCCCAGTGGTACCCATGGCTTTGAACAGGTCAATAACAGTGGTCTGGAGGTCTACACGCTGACCATTATAAGCACCATGTGGACTCACCAATGTGCTGTCACTAGCAATTGCTTCCACCCTAGCTCCTTAGCTGGAGGGATAAATCAGGCTGCCTAAGGAAGGGGTTTTACATCAGATGGCACGAGAGTATTTCTTATGTAAAAGTGTAAGATTAAGGGTTTAACTCCCAAATACTCTCTATATTTATACACTCCACTAGCTTAGCCAGCAACTCCGGACCATGAACGAGTGGTGTAGCCATGAGTCACCTTCTCATCTGACTCCAGGCATGACTGTATCTTTACAAGGACAGTGGTGCCCTGTGCTGCAATGGAAACCATCCTTATGTTATATGAGTTATGCAGTTATTGAGCATAGGACGCCCATGTCCCATTCTAAGTTTACAATGGATATCATAATATAGTGGGCTTCATATCAAATTTGAGGGCCAATCGGTCCTTGAAGGATCATGCTTGCTCTGCCACTAGATCTTTGCAAGTGCCATTTCATCTACCTTGTTTACATTCGCCCTCCACCTTGCCTAGTTAACTCCTGCTCTTCTTTCAAATGGCTGTGTAGAAGCACCTCCTCAGGAAAGCCTTCTCAGACTTTCCTGACTAAATCTCTACCCCCAACACTCCATAGGAACATTCATTTCAGTGTAGTAAATAAATGTGGTAAATCCTGCATTCACGTCTGTCTCTGTCACTAAGCTGGAAGCTCTGGGAAGGTCAGGACCCTTGTGCTTTTGTTCAGTTACATCCTCAGTAGCAGTAACAGCATTCAGCACACAGTAGAAAAGCAATAGCTATTGCAACCAAAAATATAATGAGAAAAATACTTTTAAAAAGTATATGCTACCTTATAAAAATTCATGAGAATTAATTCATCTAAAATTCTATAATCATGCATTTGTTTTTTTTCTAACAAGTATTTCTCAGTCTTCCACTATTTTTTTTAAAGATTTTATTTTATTTATTTGAGAGAGAGAGAATGAGAGAGAGAGAGAACACATGAGAGGGGATAGAGTCAGAGGAAGAAGCAGACTCCCTGCCGAGCAGGGAGCCCGAAGCGGGACTCGATCCAGGGACTCCAGGATCATGACCTGAGCCGAAGGCAGACGTTTAACTGACTGAGCCACCCAGGCGCCCTCAGTCTTCCACTATTTTCCCAGTGTTTGCTAAGACCTGGATCTACAATGGTAAATAAAGCAAACATAAATTAAAAACCTTTAATTTCTCTCATTCCCTCTTTTTCTCTGAAAGAATGTATATTTATCCAGTAAAAATCAAATGGTATATATCCTTACCCTCTATTTGCATACCAGTGTTTGATGGCAACCTTTGTGTTTGTTGTATCTAAGAGTACAGAAAATTAATCCATAAAAAGTATTGTTTTACAATTAGTCAAAAATCCAGATATCTTTTTTTTTTTTTTTGAAGGAACTCCTGGCTTTGTAATTGATTATCAGGATCCATGACTTCTAACGTATTTTCACAAAAATAACACAAACAAAGGAACAAAAAGCCCATCTCTTTTGTAGACTAGGAATGATGTGTTTTTAATGACTTTATTTTTAGATGTTAAATAGGGATTTCTTCCCTCACGGGATCAGGGCCTTTGGAAACCACTGCCAGACAGTGGTGATACTGTAAGTAAAATAAGCATGTGCTAGTGAAAAATTAGGTATTTGGATACTCCATGTTATGCGTGTATGTCTTGTATATGATGCATTAGTATATAACAGAGGGCAGTCTGGAGCGACAGTTGTGTGTCAGAAGAGAAAAACTTGGATTCTCACAGCAATATGTTGAATAAAAGCCAAATGTAATAAAGTACATCTGGCTTGCTTTCTAGAGAGATCTAAAAAATTAATTTTTCTCCAAACTAGACCAAATTTGTATTGAATTCCTCTGTATAAGCAAGTTAAGATTGATCATAGGTAGCTTTTACTCACATGATTTTTATTGGCCACTTGCCTGTTTTGGGGAAATAGAGAAACAGCACAGCACATCTCTAATAAGAGTTTTCTGAGTTTGCACACCTTTAAACAAGAGCAAGATCCACCACTAGCACTATAGTAATGTGATTTTACACTGCAGCCTGGAACAATCACTCATGGACAAAAATAGCTACACAAGAGCCTAAATTTGAAACAGGTATATGTTGTTCAGTCACAAATGACATTAGCTCAAAATTTTAGCAGGACACAGAGAATGGCACACATTTCACATTTGTTCAACAGGTGGGGCATCATGCCATGGCTTGCATGTCCTAGATCAGAGATTCTCAGAGTGTGGTCCCTGGACCAGCAGCAGCAGCATAACATGAGAACTTCTTAGAAATGGAGATTCTCAGGCCCCACCCTAAATCTGTAGAATCAGGAACTTGAGGGGTGGAGTCCAGCAAGCTGTGTGTGTATGTGTGTGTTTTGATATGAAGTCTTACAGGTTTTCTTCCAGTTTTTTTGAGAAATAATTGACATAAATCACTGTGTGTGTGTGTATGTGTGTATATATATATATATATATATATACATTTAAGATGTACAGCATGATGCATCAGTCTGTGTTTTAACAGGCCTTCCTGATGACTCTGATAAATGTTCAAGTTTAAGAACACTACCCTAGATTCAGGTAAACTGAGCTCAGTCCTGGCATATTCCATGGTAAACTAACTCTTCCTCTTAACTCTTTCAAAAAATACTTCTCCAAAAAAAAAAAAAAAAAAAAAGGGCGCCTGGGTGGCTCAGATGGTTAAGCGTCTGCCTTCAGCTCAGGTCATGATCTCAGGGTCCTGGGATCGAGTCCCGCATCGGGCTCCCTGCTCCTTGGGAGCCTGCTTCTCCCTCTGCCTTTCTCTCTCGCTCTGTCTCTCATGAATAAAATAAATAAATAAATAAATACTTCTCCAGTTATTCCAGCTTTAAATGAAATCTAGCTGTTCCTTGAGCTGGATCCTGGAGTTTCTGTGTGATTCCCTCCAGTGGGATTTACTTATTCTTTCCCATCCTATGTTACTATAGCGGAATTACATGTGATTTCTCAGATCCCAGTTCACGGTTCTGCCTCTGCACATTCTGCCTTCTCTGCCCACACTGCCCTTTCTTACCTGTCCTTCAAATACAAGTCTGTGTCAGGTACCCTCACCTCCAGTAAACTGTCCCAGTAAACTCCGTTCTGAAATAAGACCAGTGTCTTATTCTGTGCTTCCACGTGAGCTGACTTCCCTCATCAGTCTGGCTGTGTTTCGTCTCCACTATAAAAACAGTGAGCTTCAAGAGGACAGGCAGTGTCCCTTTTCTCTCCTTTCGCTTTGAAATTACCAGAGTGTATTGCATATAGTAGGCATGCAGCTGTTCATTAGATGTATGAATCCATAGACACATTTAATCTGCACCATGACCTTGTGTGATAGAGGTAATATAATTAGGACATTTTTTCCTAATTATAGCACAATGCATGCTCACTACAGAAAATATGGAAAATATTAAAATAGTATGTAGTATAAAATAAAACCAATTTAGACTTTTACCATGCAGAGGTAATTCCTCTGTATGGTAAGAGTAAACATGATAAGAGTCAATGTTTTGGTGCATTTCTTTCTAATCATTCTGTTTGCATTGAAAAGAAAAAAGTGCTAAGATTGTAGTTACATGCTATTCACTTTCCAAGCTTGTTTTCTGTCACTTTCTTTTATGCAGCACAGGGTCTAACAATAACCTTCTTTTGTTTCCATCCATTTGAAAATGCTCTCCTCTTCATACAAGGCAGTCACCCTTCCTCCTCTTGCAGCATAGTCTTCTGTGCTTTCCCAGGCAATAATTCAATTTTTGTTCCCTTGTGACTCTTTCTCTGAGACCATCAAGTTGACTTATTTATTACATCTCTGTGCTGGTCCACTACCCAACACAAGTATCTCTTGTAACCCTTAGATATCTTTTATTTTAAGTATGTGCTCATTAGTTGCTTTACCCGTTCAACACCAAGCATCTCACCTTTGCCTCTTCTCCGAATCTTTTCCTTCTGTTTCCTTCTTTCCCCTTCCTACCTTATTCTTCACTTGTGATTTGACATGTTGGTCCTATGCCTGATACAGATGAGCAGAGAGAGGTATGTGTAAGTTACATTAATTGCCCAAGGACACATGGGTATGCCTCTTTCATTTTTTTAAAGGAGAAAAAAAATCAATAGTCTGCACTATCTTTCAAATAAATTAAATACACATGAGCCAGTTTTACACCTAGAGGAGGTATTTGCAATATTGATGCTCCAAAATGAAACTGAGCGTTACCCACCACCAATATGTCTTAGCAGCAATGAGTTAATGCTGCCTTCAGCCATGAGCTGCAGTTGGAAATTCCCTGAAAATTGGCTTTGTTTCAGGCAAAGCTGTTGCAGGCACCAACTCACCTCCTATCTACACATGGTGTACATAGAGGGCAGAGTAGATTGCATCAGTGGCCAGGTGTGTTAATTTTGTTAAGGCCAACAAAGAGGCAAAGGAGACGAGAGCTCTTCTCGGATAAAAGTTTTGTTCATATTGTTCTCCTCACCCTCCTCCCCTTCCTCCTGAGTTTACATTGCTGAACCATAATTGTACTATCTTCTCCTTGAGGAAGACAGGAAAATAAAAGCACTCACTTGTGCAGATAAAGAGCATGTGCTCCCCGAAGTCATTCCAGCAATGCACAATAGAGCTTGCTACAAACATGAGAGCAATGTGGTCTGTCTATAAAGAACATCATCCAGACGCTGCCTTCTGTGCTTCTGGGCTGTTTTCTTGTTTGTTTCTTTGAAAAAAAAAACCGCAGTAATAAAAACAAGAGGTACATGGTTTTTTCTCACCTAATAATGATCAATAGGTAATTGTAAATGAATTTTTCTGAGAGCAAATGGAGAGAGAAGATTATGCAGTTGCATGAGGAAAGAGAAGGTGTACTTTGACAGAGTCCATTATTAGAATCTGAGGGCTGGAATGTTTCCTTTCCTCTTATGACGAGGTATCATTTTAACACTGTGGCAGAATATAAACTCCTTGAATGATCTGTATTGTCGGTCCAGTTTGTCTGTTAGATCAGTCAGTGATGTTTATTGAGTACCTACTGTGTGCACAGGTAGGAGTGTCCAGGAGCATCCCCTGAACATGGTCACTATAGTAGTTGTCCACAAACCTGGGTCCAAGAGAGTTCTCTATCCACAGACATGGGTCCAATAGAGTTCTCTGTCCACAAACATGGGTCCAAGAGAGTTCTCTGTCCACAAACATGGGTCTAAGAGAGTGCTCCGTCCACAAACATGGGTCCAAGAGAGTTCTCTGTCCACAGACATGGGTCTAAGAGCATTCTCTGAGACTGTTTCAAAGAGAACTGAACTAGAACCAGCAACATCCCCTCTTACCCCTGACATGCAATATAAAATAAAACAAGTGATAAAAAGGCAAATTCAGGATTTCCGTTAGTTTCTCTAACTAGCACCAAGGAACTGGGAATGATTAAACCAATGTTTCTCAAATTTTGGATTTCCAAGGTCCAAAACCCCATATTTCATACTTTTCCAATGATGCAGATGCTGCTAACTCAGAACCCCAGTTTGAGAAACACTGCTCTATATCATTTCCCACAAAACTTTTTTTTTTCAATATATGAACAGTAACAACCAATGTTAACTTGCTCATAGACTCTTTTTTCTTTTTTTTTTGTCATTAATTGGAATGCCATGAAGGGCAGTAAAACTTGAGTATAATATTTTTCTAGTTAGCTCACCCATTCCTAGACATAACTTCTCAGGAAAATTACATGGTTTAATTATAGTTAGCAAGGCAGGATGAACAGTGTGCCTTCATTTGCTCACATGGCCACACATTTATTTAACATGTAATATTGTAGTGTCGTAGTTAGATCCTATGCTAGGGATTGTGGATAAAAAGATAAGAAAGGCCTGAATAGTTCTTTTATTTATCTATCTATCTATTTATTTATTTATTTATTTATTTATTTATTTTTAAAGATTTATTTATTTGACAGAGAGAGACACAGCGAGAGAGGGAACACAAGCAGGGGGAGTGGGAGAGGGAGAAGCAGGCTTCCTGTGGAGCAGGGAGCCCGAGGCGGGACGTGATCCCAGGACATTGGGATCGTGACCTGAGCCGAAGGCAGACGCTTAACCGACTGAGCCACCCAGGCGCCCCTGAACAGTTCTTTTAGAGAATCAAAATCTAGTGGGGATGACAAGGAAATATAAAACTACCAGATATGATTGTACAAGGATAGCAGAGAGCACACAGAAAGGAGCTCCACCTTCAAGTAGGTTAGAAGATGCTTCAAAAGTAGTTGATGCCTGGGCTGTGCTGGAGAGTAAGGAAGCCCATGCATCTAATGGAGTCAGTGTGCGGCTCCCAGAATGATGATATGACTAGAGATTGAGCGGCTTTTTAGCAAGGGCCATGCTACAGTGCTAATGAAGGGGTAAGAGCCCCCACCTTAGGGATAAGCACTCTGAGTTTGAATCACGGCCTGGTCAGTTGATACCTGCATGGCCTTAGGCATATCCCTCAACTTCCCTGAGCTCCATTTTCTCATTTGTAATATATGGAGAGTAATAATGCTTGGATCACGTTGAGGATCCACTTCAAGATAATGCATTTAACATCCCTAGTACACTAACTACCCTGTACATAAACAGTATTCTCTAAATAAGAGTGAAAATAGTAATGACTATCAGATGAATTAGTACAAGTTACAACCCTACACTGAAGGACTGAGAAGGTAAGATTTGTTCATTGGTAAAAGGGCTATAAAATGAATTTTCTCAGCAGTTTCGCTCATCATACTCCTAGAACATTTGATTGTAAACTAGAGATTCTATGCAGCCCTCTGAGTATTTGTTCAACTTTCTGTCTGAAAAGCCCCAACCCTTAGTAGAAGTAACCCAAGCCCCTAAGAGTATGAATTGCCTGGCTGGCTATTTTCAATAGGCCGTATGTTCTTGAAAACCCGAGCCATGCTTAATGACATCTGTAATCCTAGTTCTTAACACAAGCCTCGGGGCGCCTGAGTGGCTCAGTTGGTTAAGCAACTGCCTTCAGCTCAGGTCATGATCCTGGAGTCCCAGGATCGAGTCCCGCATCGGGCTCCCTGCTCAGTAGGGAGTCTGCTTCTCCCTCTGACCCTCCCCCATCTCATGCTCTCTCTCTATCTCATTCTCTCTCTCAAATAAATAAAATCTTTAAAAAAAAAAAAAAAACACAAGCCTCAAACACAGAAAGTGGTAATACATGAGTGTTGAATGAATATACAATCCAGGTTTTTGTTTTTTGTTTTTTTTGTTCTTTTATTTTTTATGGGTCATGCTGTCAAAATACAAACCAGCCTGGACCATGTATCTGAGACAAAGATAAAACTTTTATGTGTAAAGAGAACATGTATTAAAATACTTGGCTCAGTATGTGCATTTTTAATTATTTAATAGAGTTCCAAAAAATCCTGTATAAAAAAGCCTTGTGTTCATGATTTTATTTAAATCACCAGCTTATAGTTAAGTCCCGTGACAGGATGAAATATTCCTCATATTTTCTGCATTATTTTTTCAAGAGCATTAAAGAATAGTTTGCTGTACTTTCAATTAACACTGAATGAATAAATGCAGTTGGCTTTGCCTTCTTATTACCTTGCCATTCCTTATACAGAACCTACAGCATTCATGAGCTCAGTTCTTGGCATTAGGAGTGGGCTTACCATGTGAAAAGAGAGGCATGCTGATTATGGTCAAAATATAGTCACAGTCTCAACCTTTTTCCTAATTGTATGCTTTCTCCTTCATGTTCCCTTCATATTTTCAGCTGTGAGAGCCCTTTCATATGATCTTTGTCAATAAGAGATGGTCTACAAACTGGCACTATCCCTAAATTAAACAATAATGGTATCTCATTTTGAGATAAGTTTATGCATTTTTCTCAACATTTTTCAGCAATAAGTTGGTACCATTGGGATCAAAATGTTTTTTTGGCATTAGAGAACATATTTTGCTCAACTATGCATATTATAATATTTTTTATTTTGCAAATATTTTTGTGGTGTTTGATAAGTTTTGCAAGATTTTGATTTGCCTGTAATTCAGCTGATATCAAAAGTATAAGATCTGGACAAGAATGAACCAGATTCTATGCCTTTATTCTCCCAGTATATAGCTTTGCAGTTAGTATGTTCTTGGGTAAGACAATCTCTTTCACTACTGAGCTCAGCTCTGATTCAATAATAAGGATGAGCATCCCTATATTTCACCTGACAGATGTGGAATCTTCAGCCCATGGTTGCTCAGTATCAAGATTCTGGGGTTCTAGGATCCTGTGAAAATATTTCACATACTTTGATTATGTTCTATGTGGTGAATTTTTATTAGTAGGTAGACAGAGTGAAAGGATGAAATAGGTCAAAAAAGGAAAGTTCCATGAGTGACAGTAAAAGGATTTTAGATTAGGATTTGATAATTTTATTAATTTTGTAAATGGGAAAGTAAGGGCTTATATCTTAATACTTTCACTCAAAATTATCGAATGATATCCCTAGCTGCTGCAGAATGAGTGATGGAGTCTCCTTTTTGTGGGTAAGCATAAGAGTCATTAATTTTAATGAGAATGTGTGTGTGTGTGTGTGTGTGTGCATTTTAATGTGGAGATCGTGGGAGTGAGCACCTTAAAAACTTGCACTGGCCTGAGCTGAACAATAAAAACATTATCGTCCAGGTCAACAATACACACTAATAAGGAGATCTCTGTGTACAGTGGTTACCAAGAAGTTATTAAGTCAGTAAGTAAATCTCTGATTTACAAATGGGTGGTGTTGGCACTTAAGCAGCAGGTCAACTGTCACCATCTACGATATTTCAAAGACGATCATTATTCCCAAAAGGAAAGTCATACTTCACTTTATACAGCAGGCAGAAAGGAAAAATTATTTTGTAAGGGTAGAAAACACAGCCTAAAATCATATTGTCCTCTGATGAGAGATAGCATACTATATGGTTGTTGTCCTTTTAGGCTTCCCCCTACACAGTGATGCTCAGTCTTTTCCATAAAGCTTCTCACTGTTTTGAGTCCAAATATCTGGGCTGAGGTCCAGGAATATGCATTTTAACGAGAACTTCAGAAGGTTTGGATGCAAGTTTTCAAGGTTCCATACGCTGAACAATACTTCCAGCTGTGCCAGAATTATTTTTTTAAGGATTTATTTATTTTAGAGAGAAAGAGCACAAGTGGGAGGGGCAGAGGGAGAGGGAGAGAGAATCCCAAGCAGACTCCACGCTGAGCGTGAAGCCTGCACGGGGCTTGTTCCCAAAACCCTGAGATCACCACCCGAGTTGAAACCAAGAGTCGGACACTCAACTGACTGCACTACCCCGGCACTCCCAGAAATATTTTTTAAATGCAGTGCTTCAGGATAAAAATTGGCAACAAACCCTTGTCTTAGAAGTTATACACTGGAGGTCTGCAATAAAAAAATAATTATATATATATATATATATTCTGTTAGTCTTTAAGAAATTTCATAGTAGACAGCAGATTGAAAGCTGCTCTTAAAATATTATTCCAACATGGCTTGTCCAGGTTAATGATAGTTCTCCTCAAATGGAATACACCGTATCTATTCACTAGCCCCAATCTCTTCTGCTCAATGACACTAACCTGTCTCTCTAGCTTTGGCCTGATGGGAAACCTCAGATATTTGATATTTTTGGACCCCTCTGCAAAGTCCTCCCCACATCCCTTAAAAGACTTCCTTCAGTGTTATCACAGAAATTTGATCTTCAGCCAAAACATGTTTTTTTACCCGCCCCACACCAAACACATTTTGTTATTGTTTAATTTTTAACTATGTGCTTTTGTACAAGTTTTGCATTGAATAACCAATCTCCATAATCTTATCTAGGGTAAATTTTCTTTCCTTTAAAACTCTGCTCAGAGCGTTGCCTGGGTGGTTCAGTCGTTAAGTGTCTGCCTTTGGCTCAGGTCATGATCCCAGGGTCTTGGGATCGAGCCCCGCATCGGGCTCTCTGCTCAGCGGAAAGCCTGCTTCTCCCACTCCCACTCCCCCGCTTGTGTTCCCTCTCTCACTGTGTCTCTCTCTGTCAAATAAATAAATAAAATCTTTAAAAATCAAAAAAAGCTCAGCTCAGAGATGATTCAATTTAGAGTAGTGTGAATTGTTTCTTCTCCTTTAACTTCCTATTACCATTGCTTACTAATATTTAAGTCCATTTCTTAAAGAAGTATATTGTTTACTTACTTTAAAATGCTAAAGTTTGAACTCTACAAAGCTGGGGCCTAACTTAATTGTCCATGTATTCCTCAGGAGTAACCTCCAGACAGGCACATGGTAGTTGCACATAAAGATTGAATATGGATGGATGAATCTACATTATGAACCTACTTGTTGGTAGCTCTAGCTTCTATGAGCTATTTCCTTTTTTTATTATTATTGAGTATTGTCTGTACAGGATGCAGAAATCAAAGTTGTAGTTAATGATTAGAAAACAAAGATTAAAGTAAAAGACAACTTTGTCTAGCATGTTAGAAATTCATATTCATCCAGTTATTCATGGAAACAAATTACAGCCAACTCTATATAGAAACTGTAGCATTTATATATTATCTACCATGTGAGAGACAAAATGTAGGGATCCACAGTCTAGAACAGTGACAAGCACAAAGTAGGTTCTCAATAAATATTTGTATAATGATTGAATGAGTGAGTGCATGAATGAATGAATTTAAAGATGATGGTGATTCCAGATCTCAGGGAACTTCCTTGCTAATGAGGATACAATTAGGGCTACGAGGGCCAATTGCGCCAATTAGGAAATGGTGTACCTTTTTGGTTAGATAAGTTATAAAATGCAACCTCTTCAAGCAGGTAAATTGTAAAACTTGTGTCTTCTTATTGAACTAATTAGATCCAGTCTCATGCCAAGGAGCATTGACTAATAACCAGAGCTGCATTTGAACATCTACTCACTTGTCATAGGATCCCATACAGGGCACAACCTCAGCAGCTGTATGTGGTAGCCCTGTATGTTCGTGAAAACAACTGATGCTGATATTCTGCAATGAGCACTGTTAGTAAAGTGTGTCTCAGAGGGAAGCAGGGAGCTCAGATGAAGAGCTCTCCATAGGGGCCAAGGAATCAGTAAAGGTTCAGAGGTTGAGCTGACATCTGAAAGTCGTTGCAGAGGATGGGGAGAGACTAGGCAATCCCAGGTCACAGGAAAGGGCATTTTAGGCACAGAGGCTCGGCATGCATTCACACACACACACACAGTGCTGTTCAGGGCACTCTTGTAGAATGAGTGGGTAAGGACAGACAGGTCCAGTGAATTGTAAATTGATGTTACAGGAAGTGAAAGAAAGCATACAACCAAGAGTTAGGTACAATCCAATAACAATAGCAGCCTATAATTAATTCCTATTGAGCAGTTATAGATGCCAGGAACTATTCTAAGTCCTTTATATACATCAGCTAATTCACTCCTCTCCACATCCCCATGAGAGAGGTAGGATGGAAAGTGTCCAAAATCTAGGCACATTTTATGCTTCATAATTTTTAGAAGCCAGCAAGTCAAGTTCTGTTGTTATATTTATTTTGCAAAGAGACAAATTTAGCACATTTTGATTCTATCTATCCATTCCCAATCAGTTGCTCAAAGTGGTTAAGTAACTTGACTAATATTATACATCTAATAAGTGGTAGAATTTGGATATATCTGACCAGATCTCTGCTACTAACAAGTAAGACTAGGCAATATACTCAAAAGATAAAACATTGAGAGACCTGTAAGTTGGCTCCATTGAATGAAGAACTTCCCTTGGTAACACCTGTGATAACCTAGGTGAAGAATTCTCTGGTACAAAACACAGTTGCTGGTGCATAAGGCTTTCTAAGGAACACAAGCACTCATCATCAGAATCAGCAGAGGAGATATTTTGTACAGATTCCCAGTGGATCTGTGGTAAGGATAAGAAATCTCTTTTGTTGTTGTTTATTAACTCCACTGATAATTCTGAGAACCAGCTGTATTTGAAAGCCATAACTTTAAAATACTATAATTCAGTACCACTAAAATGCCCTCTATTTGTATTTAAATTAGCAAGCCAGCTAAATTTATTTCAAGTTGAAGTAACTCTTGGCATTTTACCAGAGGACCCATAAGTTTGGTGAAATAAAAACATGTACACAGGATAATAATATATAAAAATTCAGTAGCTCATGTTTAGGACACCAATATCTGGATATAACTTAGAGTTATTTGGGAACTATAATATAGACTGATAGATAAATAGTTAGATAGAGATACTAGAAGTCTTCCACATAGTATTAGTAGAGGTTATATTTCTTTTGAGTATTTCCAGAGAGCATAAATATGAATAATAATATATTTTGATCTTTGCAACAACCCTTTAAGATGTGAAAAGAAGGCATTGTTAGTCTCAGTTTAGGGATGAGAAAATAAAAGCTCTCACTTTATATGACAGTCTCTAAGTATAGCTCTCAGAAATGCAAATGTGAGATCCCTACACTCTCCACCCCTTCATCATAGTACCTCCTTTGCAGAAGGAGAAATAGAAGTTGAAAGAGAAGTTCAAGAAGACAAAGAAGAGGAGAGGGAAGAGGAGCAGGAAGAAGAGAGAGAAGAATCCTTTAATATTATTTTTCCCCCAGTGTGGAACAAAGCACAATTGTAGAAGAAACATAGTGAATGTGCCAAAATTCAAAAGATGAGCAAACTTAGGTCCTTAGCACAACTGAGAGCTGAATGATGTACAACTAAATGTCCAGAATATCTTGTTCAAACTATTGGTTTGCAGGTGACTGAATTGATATGCTTATCTTAAACTTAGCAACGGTTTAAAATAGTTATTTGTTTACTCAACAAAAGATATTGTGACAAGTTGTGGTTCTAGCTACAATATAATAAAGAAGGAGGGACTGTATCACCTAAATTTTGAAAAGCAGAGAGGCTAATTGAAGGCACCACAGACATGTGAGTAAATTAGCTATCACAGCCCAGTAAGAACAGAATTGGTAGAGAGGTATGGATGTAGTCTTGCTTCGTAAGAATAGGGGGTATCCTGAGCTGAATCTCAAATATTAGGTCAGGCCAAGTTAAAAGGAGAAGGAACACTTAACTGTGTAACAAAGAAGTAAATGCAAGTAAGAGGGAGGTGGGTGCATTTGAGCAACCTGAAAAGGGATAACCAATTGTTGCCTTCCTAAGAATCATACGAAGTTACATGGTTTCTTACACTCATTCTGTAAACATTTGATATTTACCACATAACCTGTAATGTGTACAGCACTAGTCTATGTAGGTCTCAGAAAAGCAGGAGACAAAATTCAAACACACTAGAAATAGCACCTGTGATAAATGAATGGGTAAGCCTTGTTCCCACATATCAGACAAAGGAATTGCAATGTAGGACCTAAAATCAATGTGGCTCTTGGAGAGGGCACCAAATGCATTAACAGCAGCTTTCATTTCTCAACAGCTAGAAGTATAATGGACTGTCAGGAAGAAACATCTGGGGATCCTTGGAAAACAAAATGTTGAGTGAAGCAGAGTCAGGAGATTTGCAGCAAAGGGAGAAACCTATGATATAGAAGGGGCTTTGTGGACCCAGATTTGTACTCCCAGTGTTTCTGGCCTGAGGAAGTATTGGGATATGCTCCTGGGACAGAAGTTTCTTCCATTCCATTGTTAATGCACTGATGGTAATAAAGATAGTCACTGAAGAAAGTGCTAGGACAAAGTGGAGGAAATAAATGGATAGGACAAAGAAAGGCATATGCTTTCATTCATTCTAGCATTTCCAGAGACACCTCTAAGAGAACATCCCCAAATCTTGAGTTCTGGCTTTATGGTCTAAAGGGATCAGAGGATTTCACTCAAGAGCTCAGTATACATCTAATGACCTGAGCAGTGGTTTAATGTATAGTGGGGGAGGTTGTATGGTTTCATTAAAAGTATGTACTTAGGAGACAGATGGAGAGCCCAGGTTCAATTCCTGGGTGTGTCCCTTACTGTCCCTCAGTTTTCTTCTCTATAAAATGAGAATGTGGGGCACCTGGGTGGCTCTGTTGGTTAAGTGTCCGTCTCTTGGTTTTGGCTCAGGTCATGATCTCAGGGTTGTGAGATTGAGCCCCATGTTGGGCTCCACACTCAGTGTGGAGTCTGCTTGAGATTCTCTCTCCCTCTGACCTCCACCCCCCACTTGTGTTCTCTCTCTCTTTAAAATAAATCAGTCTTTAAAAAGATGAGAATGATAACTGTGCTTCTCACATACTGCTGATGTGAGGATGAAATGACAGATGCTGGTGAAGTTCGTGGTAGCATGCCTGGTACCTAATAAGTGTTTCATGAATGTTAAATCTTCTCATGCTACTGTTCTGGATTTTTCTTTACCACTTTCTTTTCCTCCTCTTCTTCTTTTCCCCCACCTCCTTCTCCAAAACTCATTGGAAATAATCCATCATTAAAGCTGCTGTTATGGAAAAGGAGAAAGGATTAATGTACACAGAGTTCAGGAAGAGTACAAATATTAGGGGGCCAGGGTGGGGGGAAGAGAGGAAAGGAGAGGAGGAAGGAGAGATTGCTCTAAGTCTTGTTCTCTATAATTGTTCCATATAGCGAAACTCAATTGTTCTTCATTCCACAAATACTTATTGAGATACTTCTATGTTCAGAATCTGTGATAAAGCCTTAATTTATCATGATGAATTTGTTGCAGTTTGTTCTTGTGGAGTAACTGGGAAGACAGCTAAGGAGGTAGGCTGTTCAGTACCTTAGGAGGAATGTATGAGTTGCAATGTAATATGTATGATGAAGTTACAATGTGATATGTATGATGATGGAAGGCACTTGAGCAATTCCTGGGCTTTCCAGGAAGGAGGTGGCAATCCATATGGCACCAGAGAACTGGTCACTTTAGGCCAAATAAATTAACAGGTGGCAAGGAATGGATTAGATTTTGGGTGGTGGATGTTGCAGAGTTCAACAGACCAGAGAACGTGAGTTGCTTTCACAAGATGGAAGAAGTTTGTTATGACTGAAGAGTCATGTGAAGGGGCACCTGGGTGGCTCAGTCGGTTAAGTGTCTGCCTTCAGCTCAGGTCGTGATCTCTGGGTCCTGGGATCAAGCCCTGTATCAGGCTCCCTGTTTAGCAGGGAGTCTGCTTTTCCCTCTGCCTCTTCCCTCTGCTCCTGCTCTCTCTCTCGCTCATGTTCTCTTTCTCAAATAAAATAAATAAAATCTTTAAAAAAAAAAGAAGAGTTAAGTGGAACATGAGGAGTTGTGAGGCAGCAGACATCACAGGAGGGCCTTCTAGAACAGCTCGGTAAGCTTGGGGTTTACACTGACAGCTATAGAATAGACAGAGAAGGTGCTAATCAGAAATGACAGGGTTGCTAATGTCATACATTAGCTAGATCTTTGGTACTCTGTGAAGAAGGGGGAGCTATATGGGAAATGTTTTAGAGATTATTATTATTATTATTCAGTTATTTGGAGTGGCCCACACCTAGAAGGAGGTGGTATTTGCGATAAAGAGAAGTGTGTAGATTCAAGAGAAATTCAGTGGACAAAGTCACTAGTATTCAAAAATATGTTGAATATAGAAGTCGAAAGGAAGGAAGAATGACAGATGACACAAAATGGATGCATGTATTTCTAAGTCAAATTTAGGGAGAAAAGAATCAAGGGATCACCTTTCACTGGGGAGCTATGAATAAGAACAACTTAAAATTAGAGTATTAACAGAGTGAATCCATTTTCAGCATATGTGGTCTAATGATGGAAGAGACCTTTATAAAATAATAATAATTGTCCCAGAATATCTAGACTATCATGAATAGAAATTTTGAGACTCAGACATAGAGCTTGGGATTCTTCCCCTTTCTCATTTCTTATTCCATGTTTCCGCCAGAAGTCTGGTGTATATCAAACTTTTTTTCCTAGAATATATAAAACTTATATAAAAGTTTTAACCAAATTTGTGATTTTTTAACCAAATTGGCAATGATCTCAATGTTTCCAATAGACCTTGAAAATATCTAGAAATTTCCCCAAATTAGAGCTCTAGATAATCAATCTTGCACACTCTTAATTTAATTCAATGGAGTTCTGAATGAATACCAATTCCTAAAATAATTTGCAATGCTAGGAGCTTTGACCTTACTTTGAAACTACAAATATAGTTTCTCTCTGATTTATTTGCAAACGCTATTAAAATTTCTCTGTAAATTAGAATTTTTGGTATTTGAAAATGCTTCATTCAGGTCTTTTACTGTGTCTATTTAAATGTGGCTGGATAATACTTTTTTTTTTTTAAAGATTTTATTTATTCATTTGAGAGAGAATGAGATAGAGAGAGCATGAGAGGCGGGAGGGTCAGAGGGAGAAGCAGACTCCCTGCCTAGCAGGGAGCCTGATTCGGGACTCGATCCTGGGACTCCAGGATCATGACCTGAGCCGAAGGCAGTCGCTTAACCAACTGAGCCACCCAGGCGCCCCTAGATAATACTTCTTTTGATTTCAGACACAAATAACTCTGATCTTGCACCCTCCATGGCCCATAAAACTTCTGAACACAGAATAAAGGAAACAGTCATTCATCAAACTACCTAGGGAAAGGGGGAGAAACTGCCAAATTACTTCTCCAGTCTACGTTAACGCTGACTGTCCAAACTATGAACTTTTAGCTATGTTGCTATTCTTGCATTAAGAGGTCATTTTTATATAATGACCTCTAACTATTTGAAGAATAAATCTTAACACATGGACTTTGTAGAGGATAGAGGCAAGAAAAATTAATGCCAGTAGCATTTACTAAAATAAGTACATGCTTTTCTCTAATAGATGTGCTACTCTACTTCTTTGAATAAGGCCCTTAAGCTTTGCCCTAGATTTTCCCAAAGTATATTTAACAAAGAATTTCTTATGGCCCTACTATGTGCAGTATAGCAGAGGAATACAAGTTTAAGTGATAGGCCAGGCTTTGTTTTATTTAAATTAATGCCAAAGGATGAGATGCTATGACAGTGCTTTTTGAGAGTTAATAATTGAAATAATATATGTGAAGGATTAATGTCATCAAAAGATACTATGTGTGAAAATGCCTAGCAAAATGCTTGCAATCTAATAATATTAATAGATGATAGTATTAATGATAATTATAAATAACAACCTATATTGGGGACTTAATTTTAATGACTTATTTTATATGTCAGCTTGACTGGGCCCCTGGGTGCTCAGATAATTTGGTTAAACATTACTCTGGGAGTATTGGTGGTATGTTTTTGGATGAAATTAGCAGTTGAATCAATAGACTGAGTAAAGCAGATTGCTAACCTGAATATGGGTGAGCCTCATCAAATCAATTGAAAACCTAAATGGGAACAAAAGGTCTGACTCTCCCAAATGAGTAGAAAGGAAATCCTCCTGCTCTTGAGATGGGACAATGTTTCTTTTTCCTACCTTTGGACTTAAACCAAAACATTGGCTTTACCTGGGTCTGGAGTCTGCTGACCTTCAGACTGGACTATAACCATTGGTTTTCCTGCTTCTTAGCACTTTACACAGTATCAACTGTCTTGAGTCTCCAACTTGTCAAATGTAGCTCTTGGGATATCTTAAATATCTTTATATATTATAAATATCTTTATATATAAATATCTGTATATACATATATACCTATGGATTCTGTTTATCTGGAGAACCCAAACTAATGCATTAGTATATAGGTACTTGTCTAAACATCCATTTCTTTAATTCTTAAAATTAGCAGTAAGATATGTAGTATTTTCCAAATGTATAGATAAGAAATCTGAAATTTGGAATTTAAGTAATCTACCTTGAGATCCATCTGAACATCAGTTGATCATATACTGTTTATAGACAAGAAGTAGATTAGATACACACACACACACTCCAATTCACTAGGGCTGGTGAATGTGCCAAATTGGTCTCTAATAGGCAAGTGCATTTAACAGACCTTCAGTAACTACTGGCCAATAAAATGAAGAATAATTATGAACATTGGTTGCAATATTCCCTTAGAAAAATTGGTTAAAATTGATTAATATTCCTTCACTATAGATAGATAGATGATATACGTTATATAGATAAATCAATCTGTTTCTCTCTCCTTATAAAAAAGCCCATGTAGGCTTTGTGAGTATTGTCATCTTATTACAGCTCCAGAAGAAACTATTCATTTATACATTCATTTTATTCAATCAATAAACAGCAGTTGGACCTACTTCCATGTTGTAAACATGTTACTAGGCACTGGGACACAGCAGATGGTATGTAGGTGAATGTTTAACAATAATTTCCCCTGGAGGAAAAAATGTGTGTGTGTATGTGTGTGTATGTGTGTGTGTGCGCATATATATGTGTGCATATATATATATATATATATATATATATATATATATGCAGCTTTCTAACATTTCTGGAAGCTGGGAAGTTCAAAGTCAATGCGCTGGCAGATTTGATGTCTAGCGAGGATACTCTTCCTGGTTTGCAGAAAGCTATCTTCTTGTATAAGACAGAACAAGCTTTCTGTCTCTTCTTATAAGAGCACTAATCCCATTGATAAGCGCCCCACCCTCTGACCTAATTTTCTCCCAAAACCTCCCAAATAGCATCACATTTCAGCATACAAATTTTGAGAAGACACAAACTTTCAGCCTATTACACCAAAGTGATGTAAAGGATTGAGCTCTAGTGCCAGAATTCAAAATAGAAACTCATGTTTCCAGATCCAATGTTATTCTTAAGATACTAAGTTTACCTTACAAAAATGCTTTCACGTTTCCCTTTACTTCCCTCTGTCTTAAAATTAGACTCTTAAATCCATAGCAGAGTTAAGTTAGTTTGTATCCGCAAAAACTTTTAAACTGAACTAGAGTAAGTTGGTTTGGTGAAATGCCCAAAGATAATTTATTTTCCCACCTTTGATTGGGAGAATGAATCTTGGACCATCTCTGAAAATTCATTTCCTACTGTCATTCACCCTGGAATTTGTTATCCAGAGTTCCTTGTGTGAGAATTAGCTCAATGGCAAGTCAGTACCTGCCTTTTGAAGAGGCTGGTATCCTAGCTCAAACTGGATTATATATTTTAAACTTCTCTGCATTGTCCTTGATGACATTGTCATTCTAGCAGATCCCCCTTTGTTCCCGAGCTTCAGCTGTTCTGGTGGATAACGATTTAACACTGAGGTAGCACACAGGACCCTCAAAGTGAAATGCTCACTATATTTTACACTATCCCATCTGAAATACATTTTCCAAATGGGGTTAAGATCTACTCATGTGATGGGGGGAGGGTAGAAACAAATAATATCAGATTAGAGTTCTAAGTCCAATCTGCCGTTCCCCAAATTTGAGATCCTATTTCCTTTCCTTTTTTATGCTTCAATCTCTTTTGCATCTACAGTAGATAAATACTTGCCGTAAGTATATATTGGGGATTTTGAACCCTGCAAATTAGACAGCAAATGTAAAAATAATGTAAAACTGAAAGTATCATCTTCAGTGAGATATCACCATAAGGAACTAAGGTTTCAACCAGAAGTGGACGTGGTAAAATGATTCCACACCTAAGCTGTCCTCTCTCCTAGTCCCCTAGCACGTGTAGAGCTAGTAACAGCAGAGGTAAAAGTCGTGTTAGTGCTATAGAACTAGTCACCATAGTGCCTAACATTTATTGTTTGTTATTACCACTATTTATTACTAAGTATCACTAACTGATCATCCTGTCTCTGCCACTTATTAGCAGAGTCACCTTGAGCAATTTATATAATCTCTCAAAGCCTTAGTTCTTCATCCATAAAATGATAATAATAGTACCCACTGTGGGAACCTGGATGGCTCAGTCTGTTAAACATCTGACGTCGTCTCAGGCCATGATTTCAGGGTCCTGGGATGGAGCCCCGTGTTGGGCTCCCTAATAAGCAGGGAGTCTGCTTCTCCCTCTGCCCCTCCTCCTCCTCCTGCTTGTGCTCTCTTTCTCTCTCTCAAATAAATAAATAAAATCTTAAAAAAAAAAAATACCCACTGCATGAAACTGACTTGATGGTTTAATTAGTTAGTATGTGTAAATAGTTAAAACTGTTTCAGCACACATGAGGTGTTCAATAAATGGTAATTAAGAGAATGAAACAGGATCTCTGCTAAGAAGTTTGTCTAAAATATCTTATGTTATCACAGTGACTTTCTTTGATGTGTGTAATCTGTTTTTTTTTTTTAAACTGAAATGTTAAAAATCAGAGTGACTAAGTGGAAGCACTGGGATTGAAATCCAAATCTATCTGAGCACAGAGCTGGAGTGCTAAACCCTTGAATGCTTCTGGCTGCATGGGCCACAAGAGTTACTCTCCTTGGCTCTAAGTCCACAAGATGCAAGAAGAATTATTGGAAGCAAAGATGATTGATCCCCGATGATTGCTTTATGCAACATCATTAGTGATTTGGGGACACCTGACTTGAAAGCTTTGGGACAATAAAATGAAGAAACACATTTTTAGGTTCACTCTCCCCTAAATGAATGCCTCTGAAGCTGACCAGTTGTTAATTTAAAGATCTGCTTGGCAAAAGGAGCTTGAGACAAATCATATCATTTAGAATAAGCATCATGCCAGAGGGCATATTTCTGCATGAATTCCCTCAATGGCTAGAGTCTGTAGTCCTCATTCCACTTTTCACGTTTTTGCAGAATGAGAGCTTATTTTTATAGTTATACAGTATGTTGCTTTCTCCCATGGATGGTAAAAAACATGATTTCAATTGTTGGCTTTGTAAGCTATAATCATGTAATTGGAAACAGCTGTGCACACAGAAATATAATTCAAAGCAGTTTAATTAATACATCTTCATTGACAAATTCCACTCATAATACAGTTATTATTGTGTGATTCTATAATCAAAAAAGGAATTTCTGAACCCCTGGCTGTTTCCAGATTATCTGCTCAACTTTTACTTTCTTAAAAAAACCTGAAAAAGGATATTTTAAGGATGACTTCATCTGAGCTCTCAGCTATCTTCCCAGCCCACGTTTGCTTCAATCTCCTCTCCTCAGAGCTACAGGGCAATACAATCCAACTTCAGTTTGGTTTAATTGTGTTGTGGATGCTGTTGTATGCACCAGCTCTCCCCGCTCAAGTTGGAGGCATTCATTCTTGTGTTGGTGCCTCCCTTAAAATTGCCCTTAGCTGAAGGGAACTGCCTCCTGATGGGTAGTTTGTATCCAAAGAATAGTCAGTGGTACAGGGGTATAAAGGCCCTTCCTGCTTGCCCTGAGGTGGGCCAGCTTGGATGGGCCTTGTCAGCTGTGGGTGGTGGAGACCTTTGCTGTAGCTGTAGGACAGCTCAAATGTAGCCTCTTCCTAACCCCACTCCTGTCACTGCCCCACAGATGTACCTCCAGGTACGTTCTGAATGAACGTCCTGCTAGAAAAGCTCCAACTCAGCACTCATTTCTTGGGGAACCCAAGCTCAGATAGGTTTTGTACTTATTTTTACTTTATGTTATCCCTCTTGCCCTAAAATGTTGATTACATTTCCATTTCTAGGAATCCCTAATGCTGGTCAATTCTTCATTTATTGTTTCTTGACACTAGCTTAAAATCTGCCTTTTGATTCTCTCGAATTCTTAATAACCCAACCTAGTAAATGTTGTTTGAGTTAGAAAGCCCCTATTCTGCCTCCAACCTGTTAGTTTTTGGATGTCCTTTTACTTTAATGAAGAATCTTCTTCCATCTGCATTTCAACACACACACACACCACACACACCACACACACACACCAGGTTCCATGAGGTAGGGGTTCAAACAGGATTCATTAAATAAATCTTATTGTCCAAAACTTCAAATAAAATTAATTTTAGAAGATAAAAATTTAGTTTTTGGAAAATAAAACAGTGACAAAACAAGCAGCTATCTTTCCTTGAGCACTTACTGTATTCTTTGTGTTGTAGTAACTCATTCACATGTATTAATTAATTTTAATCCTCATACCTACCCCAAGAATTATGCACCATTACTTTACCCATTTTTCACACAAAGCGTATTTAGAGAGATGTCCTTAATTGCCATAGTGCACCAGAAGAAAAAGACTATTCAGGATATTTTAACTTTCTTAAAAATAGAGATAACTTAGACATGGTAGCAACAGATTTCTTTTGTAAGACATTTGTTTCAAAATGCTGTTGGACTATTTTAAATTCTATAAAGCAAAATGATTAGCATATACTTCTCTGCAAAAAGTTCACAATATTGAAAACATATGCTTCTAAGTGAACATTTGTCAAGTAAGCCTTTATGTTTTTGATCTTTTACAATGCAAATATTTTTAATGGATGACAATATATCTGCATCATAAACTTTGTCATTAGCTAATACTACAGTTCAAATATTTCTAATCAACTTTCCAAAGTTAGAATGTTTTTTTGAATACTTGGGAGATTACTATCCTGAAACCCTTGACAACCCCAGCTCTCAATTATAATCATCTCACATAAAGGAAACTTTATTTTACTTTTTAAAAAAATGACATAGAATTTTTGTCTATCATTCTTTCTGGTTTTAGTGCAACCACTTATATTAATCTCCATATTCCCAGCCCTAATAGACTACTATGAACATACTGACTTTAGGCTGGATTTATAAAAATGTTGAGAAAATTTAACAAAAACACGTTTATTATCAATACTTAGGGTCAGGGAAAAAGAGGCATCAGAGTGAAAGCAAATCAGAATTCCTCATGCTAATATTTTAACTGTGGCAGCTTTTCAGTTCAAGAAAATTTTATTCACCTCCAGAGATAACATTTTATTCAGTATTGCCTTGAGTGGTCTGATTTAGATATTATGATCGACATCTCATCTAGTCACTGACAAGAGTGGCAGAAAGTCACATCTCAAGTGTCTTCCAATGATGACAAAATTAGTTAATACCATTGCATTCTGTATTACTTCAGTGCTTTTAAGGATGTTTCCAATCTACCCTTTGATGGTGCATAGCCAGGGCAATCATATAATGAGAATTTCTAGGTATAGTTCTGATTTCAAAATATTCTTCCCCTTTGTTCTTGTATTAGTGAGTCCATGCATTTCAGTTTTTGATTGAGCAAACCCCAGCAGTTATGCACAGTCCATACCTAACCTGAATCCTGAAACAGAATTAAAAAGGAAATCAAGAAAAGGAAAATACTTCTCATAAAAGTAAGTGTGGAAAAAATTGCCTAAGAACAAAGTCTACAGGTGTGTTCATGTTGCAATCCATCTGATGCAAATTGTGGTCATAGGTTTGTACATGAAATAACATTCATCATTGACAGAGGTGGGGAATAATTTATAAGGCTAACTGCCCCTTCCATATTTCCAAAGATGTGTACAGTAAAGAAAGTGGGGCAAAGGTGGATTTCCACAGGCTAAAGTGTGTATGTATTTACCCAAAAGCATTAAGAATGCAATAAGGAGGGGTGCCTGGGTGGCTCCATCAGTTAAGCATCTGCCCTCAGCTCAGGTCATGTTCTTGGGGTCCTGGGATCGAGCATGTCACATCAGGCTCCCTGCTCAGTGGGGAATCTGCTTCTCCCTCTCCCTTTGTCCCTACCCCCAACTTGTGTGCTCTCTCATTCTCTCTCACACAAATAAATAAAAACTTTAAAAAAATGGAATAAAGAATTGCAAGATTAATTTTAATGCTTTTGCTCAACCACAGGCATGTGTTATAGGCTAACAGAAATGGTGAACACACGCAATATTTCTAATTGAAAAATTATAAAATTATCTTATACATACTGTCTTAAATAAGTGTGTGTCCGCAATTTGAGGTAAATGTGAATGAAATTATTTATCTCCAGATAGTATTTCTATCTTTGTAATATATGTTAGATTTCAGAACATCAAACCTAACCATTGAAACCAGATGGGTCAAGGCTTAGATGCTGAATTAGACAGGCACATTTTTTTCTATCCTACACATTGTGGGATATTATGACTGAATTGTGCTCACCCCCAAAATTTGTATGTTGAAGTCTTAACCCTCAGTACTGAAGAATGTAATTTTATTTGAAGATAGTCTTCATAGATATAATCAAGTTTAAATGAGGTTTGTAGGATAGGCCCTAATCCAATATGACTAGTGTCCTTATAAAAAGGGGAAGTTAGGCACAGAGACATATATAGGCAGAATTCCCATGTGAGCATGAAAATATCCATCTACAAGCCAAGTAGAGAGGTTCTTCCCTCCTAGCTCTCCAAAGAAACCAACACTGCTAACACTTTGATCTCAGAATTCTAGCCTCCAAAACTGTGAGATAATACAATTCTGTTGTTTAAGCCCCCAATTAGTGGTACTTTGTTATGCAAGCCCTAGCAAACTAATAGAAGGAGGATCGATCCATGTACAGATTTTGGTACTAGTAAGTAGGATGTTTCTTTAAGAAATAACTAAAAATGTGGGATGGCTCTGGGATTGAGTAATTGGTGGAAGATAATTTGCGGTGCTTGATAGTAAAGGCCTAGATTGATTTATAGAGACTAATGTTGAAAGTATGCATAGTAAAGGCAATCCTTGTTACGATGTGTCAGGAAATATGGCCCAGTTGTATTCTAGTGTTTTGTAGAATGTAAAACTTGCAAGCAATGATCTTGGATATTTACCTGAGGATATTTTTAAGCGAAATGTTGAAAGTTTATCCTAGTTTTTCCTTGCTGCTTATAGTAAAATCTGAGAGGAGAGATGACTGGAAGAGGAAATGTGTAAGCAAAAGGGAAGCAGAACTTGAAGGTTTGGAAAATTCTCAGCCTATCCAGGTAGTGTACTCTAGAAACAGGGCCAAGAATGTGGCTGGACAAGGATTTTCTAAAGAAATTAGGCAAATGAATCAAAAGGAATGAGATCTTGCCATTTACAACGACGTGGATGGAACTAGAGGGTATTATGTTGAGTGAAATAAGTCAAACAGAGAAAGACATGTATCATATGATCTCA
>NC_138384.1:19265863-19287803 GCF_054177405.1 Leptonychotes weddellii | reverse complement strand
GGAGGGTATTATGTTGAGTGAAATAAGTCAAACAGAGAAAGACATGTATCATATGATCTCACTGATATGAGGAATTCTTAATCGCAGGAAACAAACTGAGTGTTGTTGGAGTGGGGGGTGGGGTGACTGGGTGATAGACACTGGGGAGGGTATGTGCTCTGATAAGCGCTGTGAATTGTGCAAGACTGTTGAATCTCAGATCTGTACCTCTGAAACAAATAATGCAATACATGTTAAGAAAAAAAAAAGAAGAAGAAGAAGGTAGCGGGAGGGGAAGAATGAAGCGGGGGAAATCGGAGGGGTGGACGAACCATGAGAGACGATGGACTTTTTATTTATTTTTTAAGATTTTATTTATTTATTTGATAGAGACAGCGAGAGAGGAAACACAAGCAGGGGGTGCTGGAGAGGGAGAAACAGGCTCCCCATTGAGCAGGGAGCCCAATGTGGGGCTTGATCCCAGGATGCTGGGATCATGACCTGAGCCAAAGACAGACACTTAAGGACTGAGCCACCCAGGTACCCTGAGAATATACCTTTTTAAATGTTATTTCTGCTGCTCTACTTAGGCATTGACTTCAGTTTTGAAAATAGTTTTATTTAGAATGGAAAGATATACAATTTTGACCCATCATTTTAATTTTATAGTTATTCATCTAATAATTCCCAATAAATGTCAGATATGAAGAAAAAGGAAATTGCTGCACAGGAAAACTTTATTTACCAAATTATTCTTTCAATAAATATTTATAAGAATCTTCCATGTGCCAAGCACTGTCTAAGATCTAGAAATGGAATAAAGTAGTCTCTTTAAACAGGCAAAGTTTCTACTTTCATGAAACTTCATTCTAGTTGAGACGAAGACAGATATTAAAGAGGTGAACTAATATCACTATTTTTTTAAAAGATTTTATTTATTTATTTGACAGAGAGAGACACAGTGAGAGAGGGAACTCAAGCAGGGGGAGTGGGAGAGGGAGAAGCAGGCTTCCCGCGGAGCAGGAAGCCCGATGCGGGGCTCGATCCCAGGACCCTGGGATCATGACCTGAGCCGAAGGCAGACGCTTAACCTACTGAGCCACCCAGGCACCCCCTAATATCACTATTTTAAAGTGATTGTGTTGATGCATGAGTTGTTAAGATAGAAAATATGCCATGGAAAGTGAGTGAAGGTGAAGAATGGAAGACACATCCATCCATGTTCAAGAGAATCCTCCAGAGATGATACTTGAGCTATATACAAGACATAAAGCTAAATTACTGAAATGGTATTTTTACGAATATATAAAGGACAAAGAGGGCACTAACAATCATCTTTCCTTACAATCTTTTGATATACACAATACATTTTTATGTTCCTTTTGTGATAAATATAGGAAAGAAAGAAGGAAAAAAAACTAATTTCACATATAGCACATAAAGAAATGAGTATTTCTGGTATTTATGTCAGAATCTGTGCATGCAAAGAACGGAATCCTTCAGACTCCCTTAGTTAAGTTTACACATATTTTAACAATGCAGCTATGACTCAATATATTTAGGGACTTGTTACTGGATATTACTCCCACAGACAGTTTATAAGACCCAAGAAATTCTGTCTTACTATTTTGTATTCGTTCTGGGTTGGGACTGCACATTAGCTTGACAACAAACACAATTCACTGACTTTGGCTCTGAATAAGTAATTTTAGATGTTCACAAAAGTAAGTGGTGTTGTGCCTGAACAATAGTAGTTTATGTCATTGTTCAGGCACCATTGTGTAAAACAGATACTCTTTACTTTTCCCACTCCAGGTACCAAAAGAATTATTTTCAAAAGCTTTTAGGAATACCCCAGTGAAGTTCTTTCTTTCTCTAAATAATAATAATAATAATAATAGTAATGCCAGATTTTAGCTTCTTCGAGAAAAATGCTTGTACTCTCTTACTCATTTTTTAACCCTTAGTGCCCAGAAAATACCTGATACATTGTTTGATTCTTGGTTAATATGTATTCAATGAACGAAGCATTTTTAATTCAATGCTTAATGACAACCAAATATTTGTTGAGAAGGTACTGCACCCTGAAGAGTGAACTATGTTTAGTTTTCTGCCCACTAATCTAATGAATAAATATTTATTCAAATTATAAATAAAGCAAGATAGAATGACACAAAGGGAGCTATAGTTGCTAACTATCTGTATTTTGTAGCTAGAATAGTATTGATGCATTCCTTTGATAGGAGGTGCATTGAGTCAACCAACATTTAAAAAACATCTGTCAGGCCTTGTTCTAATACAAAAAAGTCATTGCCCTCAAGTAACTTCTTCATATTCTGGTGGCATTACTGTTTTACCTCTTGTTCGTTCTCTGTGGCCGTGTTTGTTTGTTTCTCCTCCACATCATTCTGTTTTTCTGCCTGATGTTATTACTTTTACTTTCAAAAATAGATGGAAGGCTTCCAGAAAACTGAGCTGAAGCAAACCAAATATATGAATAATTGCATCGATCTCATTCTCATTGCTAGCTAGTGCTCATAGTTCAGTCTTTTAAGATAAAGAAGTACTTTCAGCAGAGCATACAGCATTTACAGCTGTTTTCTTATTGTACTTTGGTGCTACTTCAGATTCTGCAGACACAGAAGATGCTATTAAATGAAGAATTTATGCAAATCCTCAGAGTGGAGTGACATTTGCATATGCCTTCTGTCAGAAAGTTCTGATGAGAGAGATTCTGATAATCTTCCTGCCTGAGTAGGGTGAGAGGAAGTGGACATGAGGGCTGAGAATTATCTTTTGAGCAAAGGTCACAGGGACACCATGGCTCCATTAGTCGACGACTTTCCCTTCTTTGTGGTTTCCTGGGGCCTGGTCTCACATTCCCATCCAGTTCAAGAGTTAACATTAAAGGTTCCCTCTTGTGACAGCTACCTCATTGTGATATTTCTAATTTCTTCTGTCTACTACACATGGGTTTCAGAAATACTAAATCTTTACTCTGGTAAAATTTTTGTGAGTGATTAGAATATTAATAGGATAGTTCAACTAATGTCCTAAAAATAGCTCCCTCAAAATGTCTGATTATCTTGACCAATAACATCATCCATCAACCAAACATCCCTCTACCTATTTATGTGTCCTCTCTTTAAAACAATATTTGAGTGCTCTTGGGCGCCTGGGTGGCTCAGATGGTTGGGCGTCTGTCTTCGGCTCAGGTCATGATCCCAGGGTCCTGGGATTGAGTCCCACATAGGGCTCCCGGCTCAGCGGGGAGCCTGCTTCTCCCTCTGACCCTCTCCCCTCTCATGCTGTTTCTCTCTCGCTCGCTCTCTAAAAAATAAATAAAATCTTTAAAAAAAAAAAACAATATTTGAGTGCTCTCATGCACTGGGCATCGTGTTGGTAGTTCAAAGATCCTTGTGGAATTGATTATTCATTAATTTGTTATCCAAATCCAAATTTGTATGTATACCTTTATGTACCTCTTAAATGGAATCTCTTAACTCTACTGCACTTACTAACATACTGTGCTTTTCTGCAGTTCATTTTTTTTTTTAAGATTTTATTTATTTATTTGAGAGAGAGAGAATGAGAGAGAGCACATGAGAGGGGGGAGGGCCAGAGGGAGAAGCAGACTCCCTGCCGAGCAGGGAGGCCGATGCGGGACTCGATCCAGGGACTCCAGGATCATGACCTGAGCCGAAGGCAGTCACTTAACCAACTGAGCCACCCAGGCGCCCCTGCAGTTCATTTTTTTATTTGCTATGAACTTGGAATATTTTTTGCACATTTATAACTGATATTTACATATGAAGGCAATTTCTTTCATATTACTCACCATTATGGAAAAGTATAACTCAAGACACATTCACACAGACAGTATTGGAGAACCACATTTTGTGTCTCTGGAAAGTGTGTTCGATATTGCAAGCATGGTTTCCTCACATTTATTTGGGAGAGGTAACTTTGTACAGTGGATAAAACAGTGGGCTGAGTGAAAGGTGTGTGATAATTTAATTTTCATCTAGGAGTCTTCCATTGGTTTGCAAACATCCTGAGGGAAGAGAAACTACCTTAGTAAAGGGCATTTATCCCCACAATACAATAGTGTTCACCAACATTTGTTGAATTGAATTATATTAAAGAAGACTGCTATAAATTTCACCATGTTGTCTCACTTACTATCTATAAAATCAAAAAGCTGTCCTTGATGACCAGAGATATATTGTTCCATTGCTTTCTTTCCCAAATTTGCTCCTAGTCTCCTAAATACAGACCTTAAGTTAAAGTGATTATGCAAATAATCATAAGCAGTCATTCATTTGCTTCCTAAGCTAATGCATAACATATAATTAAGTGTAGGAGATTTAATAAATACAATTGCATTCTTTTCATGCTTGAGTTTTCAATATTTTGTTCCTTCCAATTTTATTTGAGTTGCCTTACCCATATTCTTTCCTCAGTGTTTTTAAGGAATCATGAAAACAAAGACAACCAAAACTGAATCCAGGGGCCTTAGAAGTAAAACTGTTCTCATACCCAAGAGTCCTAGATCCAGTACAGGAAAACACAGACTTACCTTGACTTACTGATCTTTTCCCCTTGATTCCCCTATAATCTTTTGGTGAGATTATGTAAATTCTGTCACATGATAAGTTATACTCAGGCAAAAGTCCTCTGTTTATGTAAACAAGCTTTCAAAGACAAAATTATTTTAGCCCACCGCCTAACAAGCTCACAAAAAGAGGCCTGGTTTCGGAAGCCCAAATATTAAACTTCTTAGGTTCGGGTATAAACTGGAGTTTGAAAAAAAAAATGTGAATCAATATAACAAAAGTTCATACCAGTAAAAGAATTTAAAAAAATAAATAAATAAGAACTCTCACCCTCACCATATTAACAAACTCATAACCATTCAGGTTGAATTCAATGTCAGGTTAATTGCATTTTTGAATGCACGTCTGATTAGGAGAGATGCAAATTAGACTTTTTATTGTTCTGATTTTGTATCTGGGGAGTATTCTGTTTGGATGAAAGAAGCTTCCATTTGATTTTAAAATTTTTGGAGCTGTTCTGAAGCATCAGAATTGTTAGGTTTGTGTATGCTGCTCGACATCCAGACAGGAAACAGCATGAAATGATTGCTTAATATTCTAATGTCCTTAAATTACAGTCTTTATAAAGCTGCTTCATTGAACTGGTAGATTTTTTTCATCATTTTATTAGACAAATTGGCTTACATTGAAAATGTATAGTATATTAAGTGCACGGAGCTAAAATACTCAACTAGAGTTTGTACAATGATTATGAATATCCCAGTATCTAATTTAAACTGTTATCATTATAAATAAATCATTGAAATACCCAAACAACTCTTTTTTATTATTCAAATTGTTGTTTTTCTGTGCACTTGCCACATTATTTATTCATTTAATAATGGGAACTTCTAAGCTCATGCATGTTTTTATGAACAATCATAAAATGTTGCTTTTGTGATACACAGAGCCAAAAATGTATTTCAAGATTACTGCCTCTCAAGAGCTAGTAGATCTTAATTACTAGTTGTGTGAAACAATGTCTTAGATATGCAAGTTTTTTTCCTCAAAATTACCCTATATGTATTCAGTGATTCAGACTTCTAGCCAAGTGTTCTTATAAAAAGATGTAAATTAGCTTTTATGAGCATTACGGGGGAAGAAACTGATCTATCTTTGCAGAAGGTCTCTGTGATGAATAAAGCTTCGATGTGAGAAGAGTGTGCTACGGCAATTTGTGTTTATTACATACAAATTATTCCATCCAATATACATTTATTTTTACTCGTCGGATATGGACTAATTATCTACTAATAGCGAAGCACTGTTGTGGTCACATATATAATCACATTCAAATCTCCAGACAACCCTGTGAGAAAGATGCTATTATTTGCAACCAGGGACACACAGTTTATGATTAAAAGGAGCATCTGCTTTGAGGTCAAATACACATAATTTTAAAACAGTTTTATCACTTATACTCCATTTGATTTGGAAATAGCTGTCAACCTCACTGAATTACAGATTCTTACATGTAAAAGAATGAGAATGGTATTGTACGTGATGAGGCAAAGATAATTTCAAATAAAATTGTCTAACAAATGTAGAGCACTTTGGAGAATTTGACACAAATAGGAGGTTATCAATAAATGCTAGTTTCCTCTTCTTCTTCTCCCCACCCAGGGCAAATATGCTAAACCAGACTGCAGTTTGCCCCAACTCACATGGTGTATGAGTGCAAATCTGCAACTACAAGTTTTTATTCCATGCTCAGTGCTTTGTTCACTGAAATCAACTGCCTGCCTAATTTAAGACTGCTTAGTTTCATTTTTCAACATTTTAAATTTCAATATTTTGTATCCCTTCTATCCTTTATTGAAATGATGGCAATGATGGAATTGATAGCTTTTTCAGTAGAAATGCATTTCTTAAGAAATAAGAGAAATTTCTATTTACCTACCTATCCTATCAGTAGGAAATAGTATTGAAATAAAATAATCCCATTAGTGTGCCATGATTTGCACTGTTGATACCATAATGCCTTCAAACTCATGAGATTCTGAATATCATAGAGTTCACAGTCTCATTGGGAAGACAGTTTGTAATCAAATAATAATGCACTTGAAGTAATAATACAAAGTTGCATAGGAGAAGTTCCACAAGTAGAAATACAGTGAGCTATGAATATGAATATATTGGCAACCCAGTCTGGACTGATTATTAGGGAAGACTTCTTCTGGAAGAGAATTTTGGAGTGGCTTCTAAAAGATAAGTACAAAGTAAGTAGACAAAGAGGTTGGGGGGGCAGGGGTAAAATGAGGCAGAGGGAACGCAGGTGTAAAGACCTAGAAACAGGGATTAGTTTGTTGGAAAAAAAATAAAAAGAGAACAGAAATAAGGCTGACATGGTTGAAGTTGAAACAACAAGAGTTGATAGTTATGTGATGAGGCTAGAAAGATAGATGAACAGGACCAAATCTCACAGAGTCTTATAGGCTATGATGAGGAGTTATCCTGAAAATATTTCATAGGCAGCAGATAAAGAGTTTTAACCAAGGAGATGACTTAACTGTATTTTTTAAATGTCATTTTTAAGGGTTTTTTGGCTATTGTGTGGAGAAGGGTTCAAGAAGATGGCTACAAGAAAGCCAATTTGGAGGTTCATAAGATAGGCTAGGCACTTAAAAGTGGTAACTTAGAATTGGTGGTGAAAATGTTTGCTCATGGAAAAAAGTGAACAGATCTGAGAGATTTGTAGGATGTTCTAAGGAAATCAAAGGAGCAGTGCCTTTTGCTTACCTTCTTCATCTGATTAACTTCCAATTACATCTCCTATTGGAAATCATGGCAAATTGCTCAGTTGACTTATGTAACTTAATAAATCCAGTCTTAGAATCCTTGGAATGTTAAGCACAGTTGTGTATATTTGTAAAAAGATGCAAATAACTTAGTAAGAAAAATGCAGGTATACCCATGTAATGATATAGCATGGTAACATTGAAATATTTATCAGAACAACATAATGACATGGAAAAACATGCAAGTTATATTCTTAAGTGAATCAACAGTTTTTAAAAAGAATACTTGAAATATGATCCCTCCTCCATTTTTTACCCCCCACCCCCACCCCACACACACATATTGAAGAAAAACAAAACTGGAAGCATATACCACTGTTGTGATGGTAGTTTACTGGGAGTGATGATTTGGAGACGATTTCTGCATTGTGAGTTTTCCACTTTTTTGTACTTTCCACATTTTAGACATTGAGTATATATTACCCTTTAAAATTAGGGAAATATATAGCATAATGAGCTGTTTGTTAATTATTTAGAAGCCTATACACCTAGGACAAGAATAAAGGACATTTGGATTCTCCCAAATCATGTTGGTCCAACAGGTTATCTTTAAATAGTACAGTCTAAAACTAACTAACTAACTAACTAACTAAATAAATAAATAAATAAATAGTACAGGCTAATATCCTATCCCTCTTTGGCAAGTAAGAGTTGATAAGATTACTTTTTTTTTTTAAAGATTTTATTTATTTATTTGAGAGAGAGAGAATGAGAGAGAGCACATGAGAGTGGGGAGGGTCAGAGGGAGAAGCAGGCTCCCTGCTGAGCAGGGAGCCCGATGCGGGACTCGATCCCGGGACTCCAGGATCATGACCTGAGCCGAAGACAGTCGCTTAACCAACTGAGCCATCCAGGCGCCCCAAGATTACTTTTTCTAAGCTTCAAGTATTTGATGATGGTAACGAATTGATTGTTGCAGGGTGCTTATGAACAGATTGAATTTTCACTGACCCCAAAAAAGCAAATCAGAAATGAAATATGAACATCAAGGTTTTTCTTGTTCATTTAATTATTGCTACTACAAGAGGTGCTAGTGAGTGACACCTTTAATTCATCTGGAAAACATTTTAAAACATTCCATATACCTGAATAAGTGTATACAGTTGTTTCCTATGTAATTAGATACGTAATTATTGAACAGTTTTCAGGAGGCATTGGCTTACACTTTGGATCACCTACATTTCATGGTTGAAAATACAAGTCTGTCAATGCCTAAAACCATGCCATTCATCTTCATTATTGTCAGCATTGTTCCATTATTTTGATGCATGAATGTGCCATGCCCCTGGCTAGGGTGGGAACCTCCATGCATGAATATCAGATCCCAGAGCTTCAATCCTCATTGCATAATAGCTTTCTTACCCTTGAACTGATTTAATATCCACTTACCAGCCTGAAAAGGAAGGTATGAGAGGCCATTTTTCCAGTTTTTCTGAACACCTCTAAATATACAAGCTCTAAATAAATAAAGTATGTTATGTGTGTGCTGTACAGTATTTTATACTTATCAAAGCATTTCTTCACTCATTTATTCAACATAATTTTTTAAAGCATAAATGCGGTGACACTCGCCATGTTAGACACGGGTTGCAATGCTAAATCATGCTTTCACAAGCTTTTCTTAACTGATGTCCATGGGACAAACAGGGAAAGCATTGGTTACTCTCATTTTACAGATGGAGAAACAGGTATCTAGGGAAATTTTCCAACCTGTCCAAGGACACACATAGAAATAAATTATCCTGATTCTTCATGTTCTACGTCCTCTATTCCATCTCACATCTTAACCACACATTGGCTTAATGTATTACAGTCCATTCGCACTGGATAGCCTTGCTCACCAGAGAACAGTAGAAAACATAAACTGGGGGCATTAAAATTCAGAAGGAATGGACTACTATTCTAAAACTCCTACTCCTTTTCCTGATGGTCACAGAAAACAACCGCTATTTTTTTTTTTAGACCAATTAAGAAGAATCATAGCGGCAATTAGGCAAAATACAAAGATTTCAAAGAATAGGAGTATATGATAGCAGTACCTCAAAGAGAAGCTTAGGTTATGTTCTCTTGAGAGAAGTTAACAGATTCTTAAGGTAACAAGGTAAGAGCCAGTGATGCTGAATTTATTACATAGTTACAGGGAAATTGATCTTATTCCTGTGTCCCCCCAGTCCACTATAGAGACTATACTTATCATCACTCCCCATATCTAACGTAGCTCTGGCTACTTGGCAGGGATGTATAAATGCCTGATGAATTCAGGCAAGAATAAGAGCAAGTGAGGGAGAATGGGTGACAGAAGAAAAATGTTGATTCAAGGAACATTTTGTCAGCCTGGGAAATAAATAAAGACTAGTGAGTCCTAAAGTACCCCCAATTCATTTCTCTTGTGATCTGAGCACACTCCTTCAGCATCTCACATTTATCATGATGTCTGTCCCAACTGCCAGAAACAGAAGTGGACGTTTCTTGCTGCCCAGTGATCTTCCAGAAAAAAAAAAAAAAAAAGCACACTGACAACAGCATTGGAGGCTGCAAGGTCTGGCACTAACTTTAAACAATGATTATAGGGGCGCCTGGGTGGCTCAGTTGGTTAAGTGACTGCCTTCGTCTCAGGTCATGATCCTGGAGTCCCGGGATCGAGTCCCGAATCAGGCTCCCTGCTCGGCAGGGAGTCTGCTTCTCCCTCTGACCCTCCTCCCTCTCATGCTCTCTGTATCTCATTCTCTCTGTCTCAAATAAATAAATAAAATCTTTAAAAAAAAAAAAACGTTATAGTGGATTATCCACAACTAATAGGAAAAAATTGCCAAAGTGCACTGAGGGTCGAAACTAGAGGGGATGACAAAGGTCTTCTGCTGGGTAGTGACCAATCAGAATTTGGCCCAGCCCAACATTGCCCTTTGTGCTCTAGATATTTCTGATTCAACTACTTATTTCTTGATAGAGTCTTGATTCCCCATTTATCATTTAATCTTTATGATTATATATAAAAGCACACACTCTGTGAAGAAGATAACTAAACCAATTATGTCCCAATAAGTCCATCATAGGTTGAAAACATTGTAAATCGAAAATGCATTTAAGGGGTGCCTGGGTGGCTCAGTGGGTTAAGAGTCGGACTCTTGATTTGGGTTCAGGTCATGATCTCAGAATCATGAGTTGGAGACCTGAGTCAGGCTCTGTGCTGGGTGTGGAACCTTCTCTCTCTCCCTCTCCCTCTGCCCCTCCTCCCCCCCCTACCACTGCTCATGCACACATGCATGCTCTCTCTCAAAAAAACAAAAACAAAAACAAAACAAAAGAAAAAGAAAATGCAATTAATACACCTAACCTACCAGACAGCATAGCTTAGCCTAGCTTGACTTAACCTTGCTTAGAACATTTACATTAGCCTATAGTTGGGTAAAATCATCTAACATAAAGCCTACTTTATAATCAAGTGTTGAATATCTCATGTACTAAATACTACAGAAAATGAAAAACAGAGTGGTTGTATGGGTATGGAATGGTTGTAAATAGGTTCTTTATCTTTTTGACCATGTGGCCGAGTGAAAGCTGCCCAGAATCACCAGAGGGTATAGTACAGCATATCGCTAGCCTGGGAAAAGACCAAAATTCAACATTCGAAGTATGGTTTCTACTGAATGCATGTTACTTTTGCATCATCACAATGTCAATCATCATAAGTAGAACCACAGTAAGTTGGGGACCATCTGCATTTCTTTAGCATCTCTCTGTCTCAATCAATTATTGAAATGATTCATGTAAAATGTGAGATAGGTCTTTTAAACAAGTGCTTAAAACCTTAAACCCATTCAACATATATTTCATAAGTGAATATTACATTATTTTGGCTGCTGAAAATAAAAATTCAACTAAAGTGTGTTTTCCAGTATCGAGGAAGCCATTGTCTAAGAGACTATGGGTGTATGTGGTCTCTGAAGATCTTTCTAGATATAAACTTCTTTGGTTCTATGCAGTTTTAAGAGTAAGGACAAACATTAAGTGTATCTTTTAAAGCTTGGCACGAATTTGTTTCCAGGTAAGAAATTGGTGTCAAATCAACTTGACAAAGAATAAACCACCAAGAACTGGTGCTTAACTGATTAAATACTCTAATCACTCTGCAGAATAAAATAAAAAATCTCAAATCACTTCAAAAGGAATATAACTATCTACAATTTGCTGCTAATGTACATCATAGACTGAAGTCCAATTTTTCTCTCCTGGATGTCTTATTATGAGTCCTACTGAGCTTAGCACCCTTTCCTAGTATCTCATACCCATTATTTATTTAATAATGTTCTTATTCCTCTTTCCCATTTAGAAAAACTCAAGAGTCAGTATTGAGCCAAAGTATTTCCAGTATTTCCAGGGTATCATCTTATACTCCCCCCAACAAAGTGATACCTTCTGATACCCCCAAGTCTATACCCATAAAAATTCAAAATCCTCATATTAAAAATGTGTATTTATACATCCTATTCATCCTATAAGCTAGTACAATCTTAAATGATAATGATTATCACATATTTCCATGCACTTTAACCATGCTGAATACAAGTCTAAACTTTCTCTTACGTGTATATATGCACAAACACAAACAAAATGCATCTACACACCTACATCTGGAAAATTAATATATATATATAATTGTCTCTGCTTTACAGATGATTATACAATCATATACAACATATATGGCTAATTAAGTATAATCCTGTGTAACCATGTAAAATGGATTATCATATATATGGATAACCATATACAGATATGTACAGATACAGAGATACAATAAATAAACATGATATCAAATACTATAAGTAAAATTACCTCTATTTTACAAATGAAGAACTAAGACTAAATTATTTAATATATTTAAAAGAGGATCTAATAACTAAATTAACAAAGATAACAAATAATTTCCCCTTAGTCACAATGACAGAGCAAATTACAGAACCAGATTGTAAATTCAGGCTTCTGCCTCCTAGATTTTAGACCTACATCACTCTGCCTCTCATAGGTGTTGGATCCTGTCTCTTGTTGATTAATCGTTGTCTAACACTGTCTGACCTAGAGTAAAATAATCAATGCATATGTGCTGAATGAATATTTTCATGTGAATTTTTATTTTCCATGGGTCCAATTTCATATGGGTGAATCTTAATAAAATGGTTTGCTTGTGAATTGGTTTAATATGGACCTTCACCGAAAATAAATTATTTAGAGGTAACTTATATTTAATTGGTTTCAGTGCTCTTTCCAGATAAAGTGAAGATGTTTATGCTCTAATGGCCTCCAATATGCACTAATATTTCGATATTAAAATACTATTTTTATGCTTTATGGTAATAATTTACTTTCCACAATTTATTCCTGTTTGTATAGTAAATTTTCTTCAAAAGTGTGCCTTTTCTGAATTCAAAGACTCATTACTATTGTAGAAGTTTGTCATAAGTCTTATGCTCTCCTTCATCCTCCAGCCCTCTCATACCTTGTTATTCATTTTTAATTAAGTGGTTGCCTATCCTATCCTACTGAAGCCTGTAGGCAGAGTGGGTGTAGTGGTGAGCAGACCTGGCTCAGGCATCATTAATTCTTCTTTCTTCTAATCTAGAAGATCATGTTGTCTTTTTCTCTGGGCCATTATTTCTTTATGATGTATAATAACTTCAAGAAGTCCTCCTCATTTTCTATTCTCCTAAAAATGACACACCCCTAAAATGTACTTTGAGTCCCAGCATATCAGTTACAAAAGTATATTTGTCTTCCGAGTACCAATCTCCCTTTCCCTTATTTTCAAGGTTTTGTTTGTTGGATTTTGTTCTTTTGTTTACTCCTGTTGATTGAGAAGAGATATATCTAGATGAATAATTTTTAGCAATGGACACCAGATGCAGATTCCCTTTTACCTGCTTGCTTTTGGGAACTGGGGAGAATACTGCAGCCTTCCTCTTTCTGGCTGTCACTGGACTTGTAGAGTACAAATTACTAGAGAACCAAACAGATAAAGATTTAAAGCATTTTCTGTATCTACCTTATCCTGTTATGTTTTATTTGTGAGGGTTGCATATTCTTTAAGCCTGAGTAACTGCCAGCCTCAACAAAGCCACTTTATTTCTCTTGGAATGTTGATTGAATACTGAAGAATTTAACAAAATGTAGGGAAAAGGACTTCATTGTTGATAATTTTCTTTTTGCCTAATCTGTATTGTCTTTACATTGAATTGAAAATCATCTCAGATTTAAGAATGGGCTGCTCACAACTTTTGCATATAATGTTATGTTCTAGAGATTGTTGGCTTCCTCCCACCCCTGGGGTTTTCTCAATTATAGTTTTGAGGTTGAAGGAGTATTTTCAGAATCTTCATGTAAGATTCAATTTTAAGCTTGCAGTGCCCAAAAATAGTTTTAAGTTCATAAAATATCTTATTGCCTAATAGGAAACAAAAGTAAGTTTTCTAATACTTCTTTTAAACGATCTAATATTTTGATAATATAATTCAGGAGCATATTTGCTCTCTCAGGAACTCTCATAATCTTTCTTCCAACCAACAGCCCATGCTATCTAGTCATCTCATTTAGAAATGAAAAGATAACGGATGGTACAATAGAAATTGTGACGTTATTGAATTGTGTTGGTTTGACTAGCAAGGCTTATATGTAATAGCTGATATCTCCCGTTTAAATGCCTTAGCTGGCTGATTTTGGAAATCAATGAAGTAACTTTTAAATCAGGTCTTTCAACTTAAGCATAAAATATGCTTCTATAAGTTATAAAAACTTAGAAACCCCATTAATACTAGACATTATTTTAAATAAAAATGTTTTAGGTAATACCAAACTTTTGCAATTTAGAAAGTAACAAATTGATTCAGGTTTGCAATTCTGAGGACCAAAACATGAGGAAATGTGTCTGGAGTATTTTTCATAAACAAAACAACAAAAAAGCAACAAATAGGTATGCAGCCACAATCTCTTTCTAGCAAGTATTGTTAAATATCTCCATTTTTAAAATTAGTTTAAAAATAGGTCCTCTTCCAGTTAAGAGTGACTGCTACGGACAGAAAGACTTTGGAAGGGCAAGAGTAATCAGATGAGTGTTAACAGACAGTGTGGGCACGTGAGGTAGCTTGATATCTCAGCATTTCAAATGGAAAGTCAAAATACTTGACCTTCTGACTCTAGGAAGATGGAGATGTACTTTCCCTTATTCCTCCCAGGAGGTGTAACCAAAACCCTGCATATTATATGTAAAACACATGATAAAAAGATTCTGAAAGGTAGAAAGAAGAAGGCACAAAAGTGAGGGATTTTAGGACTAAAGTAATGACAGGCTGGTGAGTTTTATTTTGCATTATGCATCCCTTCTGCTGGGATGATGATAGAGGAAGCTGAGAATGTTGCCAGTATTTTCATCTTTGTCTAGCAGTAGTGACACCTTCACCCCCATGTTGGCAGTGGAGACTGTGTGGGGGAGACTAAAGGTCCACTCCCACCTTGGCAGTTATGAGGCACCCTTTTCTCCCCATGGGGGTGGCATCAGAGGAGGCCTGGTGGGGAGTCAGGGTATTCACACTGTCCCTCATTGAGTGAGGCCACCTCCCTCCCCCACTCCAGGTCATCTGAATCCTGGAAGGAGAAGACAGAAGTATTAAAAATAAACATATAGACATATTTTCAAGCCTGCAATTTCATATCAATTTTCTGTGAATGCAGATTTTATAATTTATAATTTTATTTTTATTTACTAATTAATATTTCATAATGTCAAAAAAACAAGATTTATCCATCCATTTGCCCACTGTTGAAGGTTAATCAATTTCAACTTTTTAAGCTTTTTTTCTCTTTTTTTAAAAGAGACTTGGCAGTGAACATATCTGTGCCCAAATATCTATAATGTGTGTGCGTGTGCACGCACATGTGCTCATGTGTTTTATAGGAATTTAAATCCATATTGCCTGGTTCTTAATCCAGAAATATTAAAATGAAAACAAATGCAGTATTGTTCTCCCTGACATGTTCATGAATGGTACGTCCTGATTGGAACACTATGGAATAATTTCTCTAATTTTAATTATAGGATTTTAGTCAGAGAGTAATAGTTAAGACATTTTAGTTTTCAATCACCACAGGCCAGAAAATCTTCATTTGAATGAAATGTTAAATTTCCTGCAAGTCTTCCAATTTTTCTTTGTAGCAGATAGCAGGGTTTCTTTCCATTAAACCCCAGCCTTTCTCCTATAAACATTTCACATAAATTCCCCATTAATATGGAGGCTTATATATTGGCTCATTTACATAGAAATATGTTTAAAATATGTAGAAGACCACATCTCCTATTACATAATATTTTTGCCAGGACTTGGACAAAAAGAAATCAAATTCCCAAATCTAAGATATAAGCAATACCAGTCATGCCAATTGTATCTGTCAATTTATTTGTCAAATTTCTGAGAGAAATATCAGATTGTTTAGAGTACAACTTTTTATCCAGCTTACTATGGTTCTTTAAAGTGATATATAGCCATCTAAAATGACAAATGTGAATTATTTGACATTAGAGACAAACATTCAAGTGTCCTATATACCTAAGTTTATTCATTGAAAACGTTTAAGGCCTAAAGACCACTTTACCTGAGAATATTTAAAATGAACCAAGTAGGAAAACAAACAAACAAACAAGTTACCTATGGTCCCTTTGAAATTATTATTATTTTTTTTTTAAAGATTTTATTTTTATTTATTTGACAGAGAGAGACACAGCGAGAGAGGGAACACAAGCAGGGGGAGTGGGAGAGGGAGAAGCAGGCTCCCCGCAGAGCAGGGAGCCCGATGCGGGACTCCATCCCAGGGCCCTGGGATCATGACCCGAGCTGAAGGCAGTCGCTTAACCAACTGAGCCACCCAGGCGCCCCCTTTGAAATTATTTAAGAGTAAAAACACTGAAAGGTTGCAAGCAGATATGCACCACAATTTACAAGCATGCATTTTGGGGAATGTGCAAGCTAGATTGAAATTATGGAAATGAAAGAACAAAATACCATTTTCTAGGGGACATAAAGCAAGACAAATTGCAAAGGAAAATATGAATAACCAAGTCAGGCAGAAACTGGAAGAAAGGTAAGAGCAACTAGTTAATAATTACTTTGGGTACCATATTCCCAGATGATTATTTCATTTCTGCACAAAGGTCAAAGTTACATATAATGGGTACCATTAGTGTTTGGCCATGCCCAAAATTAAGTAACAGGTTCCGTAACAACATTTTCAAGTGCTTTGGAATTTTAAAGTTTTAAATTATTCATTTTTTGTACTTATGTATTGTTACCTATACTTTAGTTCACAAAAGCTGTCATGAATTAAATTCTCATTAAAACTCATTATCAATGCAAATTCTACATAAGTGTCAAAGAGGAAGAGTTATGTAATAATATGGGAAGAAGAGAAAAATTCTTATACCAGAAATTTAGCCTGAGAATAAATGACTCAATTGAGTCATAAGTAGTGATATTTACTACTTTTAGTTTTTAAAAGCCAAATATAGGAAACATGGCAGATATATAGCTTCTAAAACCATTAGTAATCATATTTATAATTTGCCTGTAGGAACCGGGGGCCCTGAAAAAATGTGAATAATAGCGATATTCAAAACATTAATATTCTGATGGAATTATAAATGCATGCAAATTGATTACACAATGTGAGGCTCATTGTCAAAATTTGCTATTGGACGTCCAATAGGGGTTAGATGTTAAAATCTACAGAGATGACATTGAAAAGGCAGCGTACAGAATCCTATAAAAAGATATTTTTCAAAAATACGAAAAAAAAAAAGAAAGGACAGCATTGAGATGAAGAGATCAGTTTTTGCTTTGTTTTGTTTGTGCTGTGTTGGAACGTGCTTATCTGAAAATAAATGAACATTACTGAAATGAGTTTAAAAGAGAAGATATTTATGCAGAGTTAGGTTCAGATATATTAGGTCACAAGATTCATGACTGTGGATATTTTACACCTCCCTGGCCTAAATATTATACTTTCTAACACTTCCTATTTTCTTCCTAGCATGTCAAGGGCCTCATATAAGGAGGACAGATCAGTAGATGGGATACACTGAGAACAGTTTTGGTTGATGTTGTTTTTTAATACATTTAGAGGAAAGTTCACATTGTTGTCAATACCCTTATAATTCATCATAAATTGTCATTATTATAAGATATAAATTGTTAAGGAAATACAAAGTTCTGAACTTAGAGTTAATAAGGTGGAAAGGTATAACCAATAAAAACACTGGGAGTCTGTTAAACAGATTTGATCACTAACTTCTTGAATATGCGTGGTTTCTAAATTTGGCATGAGAGAGGAACAGAGGAGGTGTGAACAGTAAAAGCCATTGAAATAGAGAGGCAAAAAATATTAATATCTAGGAGAATAAAATCAGGAAGAACTGAATGTCCAGGGCTGGCCATGAAGGAGTAACTTGAATTCTACTTACCCTACCATTGGAATTAACGCATATGCTGGACACAATTCAATTTTCAAATAAACCTGCCTGAACATGTTAGAGAATAACCATTTGAGGCAGGACATGAGGAACTGAAATTCTTGAGAAAACTATAGTATAAGCTCCACATTTATCCATCTTTCTCCTAAAGTTTGTGCCAGTGCATAGCAAGGTGAAATGGAACTCAAGGAGAACAGAAAATAGAGTCCTGAGTCGTTCTCCTTGAATTCCATTTCACCTTGCTGTGAATTGACACAAGAGAAAGATGGGTAAATGCAGAGCGTGTGTGTGTGTGTGTGTGTTTATTTATATAAAATTTATTTATATAAAATGTTCAGAGGACAATACTTTGCTGTGTTGAAAAGAGAAGGAGAAGCAGAGATGGGGTGGAACAAGAGTAGAAGCAGAGAGGCTTGTATGGTGGTTATTGCAGAAACCCATGCATCTAAACATGGTGGTTGGTACGACAGTGGTGACAGTGAAGGTGAGGAAAATTGTTTGGTTCTGGTTATTTCTTTTTTTTTTTAAAGATTTTATTTATTTATTTGACAGAGAGAGAGATAGCGAGAGCAGGGACACAAGCAGGGGGAGTGGGAGAGGGAGAAGTGGGGGAGTGGGAGAAGCAGGGGGAGTGGGAGAAGAAGGGGGAGTAGGAGAGGGAGAAGCAGGGAGCCCAATGCAGGGCTCGATCCCAGGACCCCAGGATCATGACCTTAGCCAAAGGCAGACGCTTAATGACTGAACCACCCAGGTGCCCCTGGTTCTGGTTATTTCTTGAAGATAGAGCCAACAGTATTTCCTGCTGGGTTGTTTATGGGGTCTAAGAGAAAAAAAAAAAAAATGAGCCAAGAAGGAATCCAGTTGTCATTAGCATCTGAAAGGAGCTCCCTACAACCAAGTTAAGAAACACTGCAGGAAAAGCAAGTTCAGGGAAGAAAAGCTAAAGTTGTCTTTTGGGCATGTTATAATAAAAAATATTAACTGAAATGGATGGTAAACTCAACCCATTTATCATTTATTTCAACATAAAAACATGGAATACATTGATTGCTCTCATTTTGCCTTTCCTAACAATTTCCTGGAGTAATATAGGTAGTAAACTTAATAGAATCAGTGATATTTACTACTTTTTGAGCATAAATCTTCACTTGTTCTTTCTCAAGTGAGTAGTGTGGTCTCTTACAATTACTTTTTTCCTTCAACCTGTTCAAATATTTGGCAGGAAAATGGCCTTATCAGGTCATCGTGGAGCCTCCGCTATTGCTGAGCTAATAATACATTTTTGGAAAACTCCATTTAAACGTTGCAGATGAAAATCTATGCCCACTCTCTATGTCACTCCCAAACACATTGGAAGATGAGCCACAGGGGAAGCCCATATGTTAGAAAGGCATGCTTCATTTAGCTATTGCAACACGATGGCTGAAGGGTGCTATAGATGGAGTTGCTCAGAAAAGATTACATCTCTTGGCTTCTGGCAAAGAAAAAAAAAAGGCATAAAAAAGGCTGTGCTAAGGGCTAAGAGCTTTATTGAAATTCTACAGGAGCCTTACAGAAACTGTGAGCTTCTGACTTGTTATCAGGTACCTGCATTTGGGCGTCCTTTCACTCTATAATTGAAATTCATTGCTGGACCTTTAGTCTATAAAAATGGTATGCTGTCATTAGCGCTGACTGCTTGCTATATTCTCCTGTCACTCCTTAGGCCAGCTTAAACCATCTCAGATGAAATAGCCTATTTCATGTCAGCCCTCGGCGTCTGCCACTATTAAAGTGGAAAGCTAAAGTAATGTTTAGCAATGTGGTAAAAACTAATGCAGTAGGATTGCTAGAGAAGTACGAGTCTTTCTTTTTTTTTTTTTTTAATTCCCTTAAAATTTAATGTTCTCATATGGTACCATCTCCATTACACTGCTCCTGTCAGAATGAGAATTATTACTTTTTTAATTGCATTTTAATTTAACCTGCTAAAGCCACACAGCTACCTTATACTTTAAGAAGTATTGGAATGTTAGTTCAGCAATAAGACAAGTTAATGTAAGAATTACAAGGTAATATTTCATACTCATGTGAAGAATTGAGGCAATTATGTGGATAATTCAGCCAAAAAAAAGCCATGTCGCACATATATATATGTATATGTAATATATATATAAATGTTTACATGAGAGAGGAAATCCTGGATTTGGGAGATTTAACCTTTAGTTTATTCTGGAATAACTGTATTTATCACTCGATGTCAAGTTATACATTCAGATGGTTGGAGAAAACTTTGTTGTGCCAATTACTCATGTTATGAGAGGAGTCACCTCATTAACCAAAGAAATCGAAGAGCCTAGCTGTTGACGGCTAGAATTGTTAAGCTGTCCCAAATTACCTAAGCACACAGACCTAATATGAATGAACCTTCTCAATGATTTAAGAAACTAAATAAAAATACCACTGAAAATGATTCTGCTTCCCTATCCCACTGTATGGTCTCAATTTTTGTTCATGGATATGGAAGAAACAAAAGAAGCAGCTTTTTTTTTTTTTTTTTTAACCACCACCATGAAATGAAATGATTTTTATAAAAGCAGATAATAGTATTTAAGTGTGACGGAAATGTTTTTCCCAAATTAATACTGGATTCTGTTCCAGGTCACTCAAACTTAGCATGTGCTTAACTAGTGAACATTCTTTTTGGCCTTCTTTTTTTTTTTTTTTTTTTTTTTTACCTTTAAAAGTCCAATAGTTGTGTGTGTGTGTGTGTGTGTGTGTGTGTGTGTGTGTGTGTTTATTTTAATCACAATGTAGTCAAGCTACATTGCCTTGAATGCTAGAATGCCCAGATTCATGTCTTGGCTTCATTACTAATGAGCATAGTGATCCTAATATGGGTCCCTTTCCATATCAAACACCAGAATCTTTTCTTTAAAATGATTAGTTTGAGGGGCGCCCGGGTGGCTTAGTCAGATAAGTGTCTGCCTTTGGTTCAGGTCATGATCTCGGGGTCCTGGGATCCAGCCCTGGGTCAGGCTCCCTGCTCAGCGGGGAGTCTGCTTCTTCCTCTTCTTTTGCCTCTGTCCACCCCCCCTACACACTCTCTCTCAAATAAATAAAATCTTAAATAAAATAAAATAAAAATAACTGGTTTGTATTTGGTGAGCAAGCTTTATAATTAAAATATGATACAATCATTGGATTTTTCTATTAAGGAAGAAGTTGCCATTCTCTGTGGATGAGATGCTTAGAGGGGCTCCCAGGAGAAACAGGTGAGGCTTTGCCTTAGAGACTGTGCCTCAGTGTATTTCACTACTACAAGGTAAACACCTTGAGTGCAGTAAAATCACAACTTTTCATCTCAGTGTTCCCAGAGCCTAGAAAAAACACTTATACCTTGATATGACTCAATATGGAAAAAACAAATAATTCAATTAAAAATGGGCAGAACACATGAACAGACATTTCTTCAAAGAAGATGTACAGATGGCCAACATGAAAAGGTGTTCAACATCACTCATCATGCAAATCAAAACTATAATGAGATACCACTTCACACCTGTCACAATGGCTAAAGTCAACAACTCAAGAAACAACAAGTGTTGGTGAAGATTTGGAGGAAAAAGGAATCCTTGTGTACTGTCGGTGGGAATGCAAACTGGAGCAGCCACTGTGGAAAACAGTATGGCGTTCCCTCAAAAGGTTAAAAATAGAACAACTTTATGAAAATAGAGCTACCATATGATCCAGCAATTGCACTACTGGGTATTTACCCCAAAGATACAAAAGTAGGGATCCGAAAGGGTACGTGCACCCCGATGTTTATAGCAGCAATGTCCACAATAGCCAAACTGTGGAAAGAGCCAAGATGTCCATCGACAGATGAATGGCTAAAGAAGATGTGGTATATATACACAATGGAATATTATGCAGCCATCAAAAGGAATGAGATCTTGCCATTTGCAACGACGTGGATGGAACTGGAGGGTATTATGTTGAGTGAAATAAGTCAAACAGAGAAAGACATGTATCATATGATCTCACTGATATGAGGAATTCTTTTTTCTTTTTTAAAGATT
>NC_138384.1:19209350-19265363 GCF_054177405.1 Leptonychotes weddellii | reverse complement strand
ATGGAGCCCCGAGTCAGGCTCCACGCTGAGCATGGAACCTGCTTAAGATTCTCCCTCTGCCTCTCCCTGCTTTCTATCTCTTGCTAAAAAACAAACAAACAAACAAAAAAACATGTAAGGGTGGGAAGACAAATACAGAATAGTGAAGATACAGAACGGCAAAATGAAATTGAAAATAAAAATGAAAACAACTAGTCTGTAAGTTGCAAAGAGATGCACATTCAAAAAAAAATCTAATGATGAGATCACATTTTATTAAAAATGTGTTAAAATGTGTTAAGTGCAAGTTCACTTGAATTATAAGAACACTCTCAATGAAAAGGTGAAGAGGTAAATTGTTATTCATGTTTATATATCTGAATTTAACTTTTCTTTCCATCTTGGAGAATGAGGGACAATCTCATAGAGTCCACCTGTACAAGATGAGGATGCTGAAAGTAGCAGTGGTGGTGGTGATGATGTTGGGGATTATGATAAAAAATTGCAACAACCATTTATGGCCGCCAGTAGCATCAGGGTGACAGGAAAGTTGATGGGAATTTGTCTCAGGCAGCCCCACCTCAACCCTTGTGAAGCTAGTGTTACAATTTCCATTGGAAATGGAGTCTTAAAACTTGTCCAGTTTCATCCATTTATCAACTAATTGAGCTAGGTTGGAAACCTGGATCTGTGTGATTCAGAGATCATGTTTGTCCAGTTTCTCACACTGTCTACTGAGGGGGCGCTCCCCCTCCTGCATGACTAACCTCCTGTGGGATTTTTTTTTTTTTTGGCCAAATGCTACTTTGGTTCCCAACTTCCTGTGTCAAGTTACAGACAGTTTGTCATGCCTGCAGTCACACTTTTGGTTCCTGTCAGCTCTGTGAAAGAGCCATATCATCGGTATGGTTTTCCACTCCCTAAACAACTTGTGGATCTCATCCTCCCATGCAAGCAACTTGTCACATCTTCAGTTTTCTCACACGTTTCAGTTCAAAAGTAATCCTTGTTCTGTTTTTATTTAATTCTTCTTTTCATTGAAAATGTCCCTACTGTCAGAGCGTTAGTGTCCAAACTCCCACCATTAAATCGTCCCTCTGCTCTTACAAAAAAGATCTTCCAGCCATATCAGTTACCCTTTTTCTTAACTTCTACAACAAATTTCTTTTTGAATTATATATCACAGGGGTACTGTAACTGCTGCTTGAGTCATTGACTACGTCCTTGGTGTTGTAAATGAAGACTTTCTCCCCCCCCCCTTTTTTTTTTCTCACTGTACTCCAATGTCAAAGGAATAAGAATGGGGGGGAAAAAAACAACTACCACTAAATCTAGAAAGGTGGTAGCATTGATCTCTGACACTCTTCCCTCCATAACCTCCCACAGCATCTCCCTGTGTACTTTTAGATAAGTTACTCAGTTAATCTGAATCCCAGATGCCTCTTCCATGGAGATGCTAATATATGTCCTATTTGCCTCCTAAGATAGATTAAAAAGAAAAAAAAAAACCTAAAAATACTAGCAACTCTATTTTTGAACTAAAATTTTATATAAATGATTTATTAAACTGAATTCTCTATAAAAGATGGAATTTTATACTAAAACTATTTTCTCTTTATTATAATTGCTAATTCATTTAAGCAACCTATTTTCTGACTATCATAATTCTTAAAACTGAAATCCACTTGGACGGATATTCCAAACTAGTTTAGAAATGACAAACGTATTAGTGGTAACTCTCTCAGTTGGCATTAACTCTGCTAAATGAATCTAACTACAGAACTCTTCTTAAGGTTATAAACAAATTTTTCTGGGGCCATTTTGCAACACTACAAATACAACTCTTTATAAGGAATAACACTGCATGGGATAATACACACACAGGAAAATGAGTCTTTTCTTAAAAAAAAAATAGCTATAATATTCATGAGTAGTGTACACATATGCACAGACACGGGAAAAATTATGGGCATTTGGAGGTCTCTGAAAGAACATCTAACATAGACACAATCTTTGCATTGAAATCATCTGTGCACTAAAAAATAATAATAAAGAGGAAATACAGAGAATTTTCATCAAACTTTACAGAGAGAAAAGGAAATACAACATACTCTAATGAAGACATCTTTTACCTGGTGACCAGAAGACCTATTGCATTCTTAGCTAGATTATTATTCATTGTGAATCCATGTTCAACTCTCTGGCTTCAATTTATTCATCTATTAAATTGATGGGCTGCCGCCTGGGTGGCTCTGTTGATTGAGCATCCGACCTTTTATTTCAGCTCAGGTCATGATCTCAGGGTTGTGAGATTGAGCCCTGTGTCAGGTTCTACACTCAGTGCAGAGTCTTCTTGAGATTCTTTCTCTCCCTCCCCCTGCTCACACCCTTTCTCTAAATAAATAAATAAATAAACTCTTTTAAAAAATTAGTAGGGAGACAGGGAAGAAGTTACAATCAAATCTAGCCTTAGAAAACTTTAAAATTTAAAAAAAAATGATTGGAAGACAACAGATATTCCCCCAAATCCTGGGTGAAACTGGTAAGCCAAATCCTATGTTCTTTTTACAGTCTTTGTTTCTAGGAAAAGAATTATATAAGCTCCCAAGTAGAAAAAAAAAGTATGTTCCAAAGTGCCAAATTTATGGGCAGCTTCTCATTTTACCAAATGGCATTCAATTTCCACTGAAAAATGAGTGTGACCAAAAAAGACTGATGTTTCTAGTTTATCTGTCAATCAAATGTAAGGACAGCATGGAAGGAATCTAAATCAGAAAATTATTCAAGATCAACTCTTCAAACATCCAGGAGTTATTACATTGCCCCATGAGATGTTGAAGTGCTTTTAAAATCTCATTGCCTTTTATAGAAATTAGTAAATCACAATCTGAAGGGAGGGGTGGGTATTTCTTGGTTAATTAACACAACCTTAAAACAATTATATTTCAGATCTAACGTGAATGGGTTAAAGAAGACAACAAATATTTACTGAAGCTGCTTACCTGTCACCTACTTTTTATTCATTATGTCACCTACCTTTATGGTAATTCTAGGCTTATCTTTGTTTTACAGATAAGGACTTCAAAGATCAGAGATGGTAAATCCTTTGTTCTTGGGCATGCATGTTGTGGGTAAATGCTTGAAGTCTTAGAAGACTGCTCCATCTACCACAAAATATCAAATTTATTTCTCTACACCCCACTTTTTAAGGTAAGAACTGAAACTTGACTGTCTTTCATTTTTTTACCATTGTCTCAGCCATTTGTGATTTCAAAGGGGTGATGCTTTTTCAGATCTTTTTAATCTTCTAGGTGTGAAACTCTGATGTGGGCAATGTATTCAACTCCACGCCATCATAAACTTCAGACTCTGCAATTTTCTGTAGCTTTTATCTTTATCCAATTTTTAAAGCAGATGCCAGTTGCATAAGCAGTATCTACAGCCATTGCTCAGCAAATTCTTCCTCAATGTTATAGCCTCGGGTACTTTCCATGTGTCTTACTTATGGTCAATTTTGCAGGAACCATAATGTTGAATTTAGTCCAGAAGAATGTTCATCCACCCCCTTGCACTTCTGTGCTTTAAGAAAAGTTGCAGCAGTGATATATCGCCCCGTATGTTGGAGTTTCTTCTGGCAGGAAGGATACAGATAACTTTATTGGAAATATAAAGCTTCATTGAGTTCCCTCCCTCTGAGGCTAACAACATTCTTTCCCTGAGACAATTGGATGCACCCCACTTATAATCTTTCTTCACATAATGTTAGAAAAAGAGGCTTTAACGTAGGAAAATATTGTCAATAAGTATTAGACCAGTTTATTGTTGGTTCAGACAAACAGCCCCAGTCCCTTTAGATGTCTCAGGAATCTTTAGCACATAACATAATGCACTATAGATATATCTATAAAGAAGGAACTAATGAATGGTAAGTGTTATATTGTCTTCCATGGCTCCCCTAAACTACTATTCCTCTCCCATGATATGTGTAAATACTTTGTTGAACCTAGTCTTCAAATTAACACTTGAACCCCATCTTACAGCATATCATACTCTTAAAATCCCAGTGTCACCTTTCATAGTAATTCTCTTGTTTCTGTCCTTCCCTTTTATTTTGGACCTTTCTTTATTTTTATCTCTATTATTATAACCCTCTGAATGTAGTAATTGAGCTCTTTCTTTCTATTTACTCATTCTTATTGAGAAAATTCCCTACAAGTGCATGTGCGTGTATGTGTGTATACCCCCATCTGTGTGTTTTCTCCAGAAGGCAGGTAGGTGAGATATGAAAACCAAACAGAGTTCCTTTCCAGAGTTTTTCTTTTCATCCCTTCTCCATAACAAAACTTGACAGATAATCCTCTAAAAGCAAAGCCATAATTGAAAATATGGACACTATCAGAAGGGTTATTTGCAGCATCACACTGTACAGAGAGAGAAAGAAAACTTCACTCCTGACTCTTAGGGAGGAAAAAGCATAACAAAGTGGTTTGATGACATCTAGTCAGAGTTTCTTCGGTGTTCTTTCATCTTCTGCCTTGAAGGTTTCATGGATACAGTTTTTTTATTTATCAGCGGAGTTTCCATGAGAGGCAAGACCGTATTGATAGGTATTATTTGATTCCCTGTCTACCACCTGAGTAGGTTGGAGGTCGTTTTGGAAAGGCGATGGGGCTATACTGGCCATTAGAGTGTTGCCCAGTAAAATTCAGGACACCTTGACAAGTTTGAATTTCAGATAACAAAAGTGAGTACTTCAGTATACATGTATACTATCCATATACGCATGGGATATGCTAAAATGTCATTTGTCATTTATCTGAAATTCAGATTTAATTAGCCATTCTGTATTTTTATTTGCTAAATCTGGCAACTAATAATACCTTTACTTGTTCTAAGCTTTTCCTCTTCAAAACATAATCTGGGGAACTGAGGCAATTGAAACAATTAAAAAAATTTTAAACTCCCCGGGCGCCTGGGTGGCTCAGTTGGTTAAGCGACTGCCTTCGGCTCAGGTCATGATCCTGGAGTCCCAGGATGGAGTCCCGCATCGGGCTCCCTGCTCAGTGGGGGGCCTGCTTCTCCCTCTGACCCTCTTCCCTCTTGTGCTGTCTCTCATTCTCTCTCTCAAATAAATAAATAAAGTCTTTAAAAAAAAAATTTTAAACTCCCATTATTTTCTTTGTTTTTTTTTTAATTTTCTTTTTTTAATTTAAATTCAATTTAGTTCAGGGGTAGAATTTAGTGATTCATCAGTTGCATACAAATAATTCACAATGGCCTCCCTTTTCAAATGTGTGTTTTGCCTGTAGGTCATTCCATGTGGTCTTTTGGTTACTAGTAATAAACAAATCAAAAGGAATTTCTTGTAGGAATAAAAAGGAACTTTATATTGTAGAGAAACTGCAGTTACTTAGAAAATCAAAAGTGTGGCTATAAAATCAACTTTTAGGAAGAAAAGTTATTAGGACAACACTGGAAATCTCTAAATTCTGCAGTTACTTCTTCAACTGCTCAGTTCCCTGTGAGTTTTTAATTCCAGTTCCAAGTTCTCAAGAGTACATAACTGGTCCACCTGGGGTCACATTGCTGTCCCTGTGCAGTGGATCTGTATTACAGATAAAAAAATGTTGGGGAGGTTTGGTAGGCAAGCAGTATGTAAGCTACCATGACATAGATTAAGTGTAGGGAAAAATCTACCTTGGGCCATTCTTCTCTTCTGAAGGGAACTAGTAGAAATGCATTAACTCTTTACTAATGGAAAATACAAATTAATGACAACATCCCTATGGCAGCCTCATTCTCAGCACATTTTGGAAGGTTTAACATTTAATGCCTACGAATAAAGGTAGGCACTTCATATTCTTAGCAATTAGATTTGGATAAGCAGTGGGAAAACAGTTCAGTGGAAATATGAATCTTTTATACCACCCTTATCAAGTAAAGATGATCTGAAGAATAAGAAGGGAAAACATAAATACAATACAGTAAAGTCATAAAAAAGAGAAGTAGATCAGGGAGCTTGCTTTTACCTTTGATTTTGTTTGTTATTTTTGGTTTCGTTGTTGTTTCTCAATAATTTGCCATAACATCAGAGCAGAGCACCTAATGGATGGAGCTTCCCTACCCCAGAAATCACTGAAGAAGCTTTTAAGCAACAGCCTGGCGGGTGGTACAATGAAAGCAGCATGATTACACAACTCAGCCAGATCTAGGTTTGAATTCTGTTTCTGCATCCTATGATCCTTTTTTTTTTTTTTAAGATTTATTTATTTATTTTGGAGAGAGAGCGAAAAAATACGAGTCAGGGGAGGGGCAAAATCTTCAAGCCTACTCCCCACTGAGTACAGAGCCTAGAGATTGGAGTTGGGGTTTGATCTCACAACCTATCAGATCATGACCTGAGCAGAAACCTAGAATCGGATGCTCTATCAACTGAGCCACACAGGTACCCCTCTGAATCCTATGTTCTATGAAACTTTAGCTAGTGTCTTTCTCTCTCTGATCTTCAGTTACTTGAGCTGTAATTGGATACAGTAAAACTCAGCTGTGATTGTGTGGATTAAATAAGATGGTGTTTGTAGAAAATTATAACACAGGGCCTCCCAAAGAGGGAGGAAAAAAAACCCCAAAACCCAAAACTGATTATCTGATGGTTGCACTCATGGTAATATTCAAATGGCTCCAATCAAAACAATCTTCCTTCAAGTGACAGTAAACTCTGGACAAAACAAATAATGCCAACACAGTGAAGGCACAGGAGAGCAAATAAAAGCAGAATATAATGAAAGAGAAATGGCACTTCAGAAAAAAAAAGAATAGCACTTAATGAGTTTTGATTTTTTATGGCTTTCAATACCAACAATATGCCTAAGTCTACAACTTGCTGGGTGGCCAAAAGTTGGATAGAAAAGCTGAAGATAAATGTCTGGATGACCCCTAAAGTAAATTTAAAATAACTTAACTAAAATTTTAACTGCCCTCTCCTGCAGAAAACATAAATTTATCAGTTTGATTTAATCCAAATTAACTGTCTACTAAAACATAAAAAATACCCTCAGAGTCCTCTACAAAATATCTTTCACAATGATAAGGATGCAGTCCCAAGTTACTAAACACATAAAGAAATAAGAAAATAAACCTCTTTTCATAAGAAAATAATCAACAGAGTCTAAACCTAATATTATCCTGACCATTATAATTAGCAAATAAGGGTTTTACAGGAACTACTATAAGTAAGCTCAATGTAAAAGAAAATATGTCCATAATGAATGAAAAGGTAGAAAATTTTGCAGAGAAACATAAATGATAAAAAACACTAAACAAATAGTTTAGAATTATCCCCATCCCAGATGTGATCTTCAAGTAAATCTTCTTTAAGGAGAATCTCATATAGTCAAATGTCAATAGGAGCCAGGCTGGAAGCATAAATGAATGAAATACTCAGAATGCAACACAAAAGATACTAACAGGGCTTATGGTGAGCTAGAAACCTTGCCTCTGTATAAAGGAAATATTTGCTCTTTGATTTCAGCCAATCGTTGCCTCAAGTAGGGATTGGCAAACATTTTTTTTTTTTTTTGTAAAGAGCTAGATAGTAAATATTATAGGCTTTGTGAGCCGTATCATCTCTGTTACAACTCTTCAACTCTGCTTTTGTACTGTAAGAGTAGCCATGGATAATACATACCTGAAAGGTTGTGGCTATGTTCCAATAATACTTTATTTACACAACATGTAGTGCATCAAAGTTGGCCTGTGTGATAATAGTTGACAGAATATGGTCTCATAGAAATTTAGGTTCAAGTTTACCTACCATTCTCTTTTCAAGGAAAAGTGGGCCACCAGGTCTGGACTCCTGTCGTAGAGCAAATATGCATAAAGTCCTGAGAGATAATTGTTTTCCAGTCCACAGAAAGGAGAATGGGATATCAACACATGCAAAAGAACATGGTTGTGAAAGATTGAAATATATGGACAGTGCAAGTAATTTGGTTTAGTTGCAGGACGGAAATTGTGTGAGGTAAAGTTAAGAAAGCCAGATGGAATTTGGTGTAACCAATAAGTGGCACTTTTTTCTCGCTGAATTAGACAACATCTAAGACATTTGACCACAACAATAACATCTAACATGAGCGAAGAATGCATTCAGATGGATCTCTACATACAAGCATTATATCCAATAAATGCTGGGTTGGAAGACTTAGCTTATAAACTCAACATTGGGCATTTTAATATCTCTTTCACTTTTTTAAAAAGATTTTATTTATTTATTTGACAGAGAGCACAAGCAGGGGAAGCGGCAGGCAGAAGGAGAGGGAGAAACAGACTCCCCATTGAGCAGGGAGCCCAATGCGGGGCTCAATCCCAGGGCCCTGGGATCATGAGCTGAGCCAAAGGCAGAAGGTTAACCCACTGAGTCACCCAGGCATCCCTACTTCTTTCACTTTTATAATCACCTGGATACCCCACCTCATATCCCCCCAAAACACACACACACACACACACACACACACATTAATCTAGACTTTGAAATGTTTGGAATGCAGAGCAGAAAAGCTCAGAATCTCTACCTCCCAGTTGTCAGGGAGGGATAGAACATAGCTGTAAACCAAATCCCCTGCCTTTGATATTTGGGACTATCTCCGCCCATCAGAGAAAGGTTCACAGTGACTACCTACCAACAGAGTGATTTCTTTTCTCTTTGGGAAGGAGAAACAGGTAGAACAATAGAAAAGAAATGTTTAGGGAAAATCTTTCTTTCATAGGAGAGGAATTAAGAATCCCCTACCCTCAAGAGCATACAGATTCCAAATATGAAATCCCCTAAGTGTATTGAAGAACTTATTTTTTGCTATGCTCAACATAGCAATAATCCTGAAGTAGAACATCAATTACGTTAAATGATTTATATTGATAATTTCTCATAGCATGGATCTCATGACTATTTTAAATCTACTACAGATCTTCCCTGACTTATGATGAAAAACCCATCATAAGTTGAAAATATCATGTCTATAATATACTTAATACACCTAACCTACCAAGTATAGCTTAGCCTAGCCTACCTTAAACATGCTCAGAACACTTAAATTAGCCCACAGTTGAGCAAATCATCTAACACAAAGCCTATTTTATAATAAAGTGTTAAATATCTCATGCAACTTATTGAATACGGTGCAGACAGTGAAAAACAGAATGGATGCAGAATGGTTGTAGGTGTTTTGGTGGTTTAACCTCATGATCAGGTGACTAATTGGGAACTGAGGCTTGCTGCAGCTGACCAGCATTACAGGAAATGATCATACCACATATCACTAGCCTGGAAAAAGATCAAAATTCAAAATTTTGAAGTATGGTTTCTACTGAATGCATATCACTTTCTCACCATCATTAATACAAAATATTCTAAGTTGAGCCATCCTAAGTCAGGGACCGTCTGTAACACAATCCACATTACTAAATATCTACCCAAGTTGAATGAGCAGTAGAAAATGCCTTACAAAAGTTCCACACTATCTAAAATGATTTAAAAGCAAGCAGAATCATCATAAAATATCTGAGAGTTACTCTTCTCTTAGACGTCCATTTAAAGTCCCCAAGGGAAGCTTTTAATTTAATGCTTCACATTAAAAACTAGCTTTGAATTGTGCATTTGCCTCTGAGCCACTGCAAATAAATAATATTAAAAAAAATATGCCATACATCTTACTCAAATATTCTCCATTACCAAATGGACCCAATACCTCAGCCTTGTTGTTTGTCCCCTGGATTCCAAAAGTATTTGTTATATCTACTTCCAATAATCTGATTGAAATTCTGGAGCACTGCAGTGAAGTATACATCATAAATTACTATTTTTTTTGCTAGATTAAAATCTCCTTCTGCCCTTCAACAAATTCTGGTGATGAGTTTCCCTCAAACTGCTAAACTTTCCAAATCCGTACCTTCTGATATAAAACTAATCAGAAAATCTAACAGCTCTGCATGGCTAAAATGCAGCAGAGAAATCACATCTCTGGCATTTTGCAGTAGGCAACAGAGGTGTTTATTATAAAGTGATGCTCTGTTGTATAAGAAATGTGAGCATAAATATAGTAGAGCTTGTACATTTACTTGTTCATTTACGCATTCATTAAATAATTTTTTGGTGCTCAGATAATAACAGAAGATAAGTGTCTAGGTAGTGATATAGGCATGCAAATCAATAAAAATATAATACAAGTGCTGAGCATCAAAGTATTACCTACAAAACAGTGATTTGGGAATAATAATATTTTCTAGGTAATGTTTATAATAACATTAGAAAATAATGTTACCTAAAATAATGATTTCTTCAGTTTATTTACTCATTTACTGAATATTTATTAGACACCTACCTTGTGCCAGGTATGCTGCTAAACTCTAGAAATGAAACAAGGAATAAGACATAAAAGACTTTTGCCTTCATTGATCTTATAATCTAACACGGTGGTTTAATCTTACTTTTTTTTTTTTAAAGGTTTTATTTATTTATTTGAGAGCGAGCACATGAGAGGGGGGAGGGCCAGAGGGAGAAGCAGACTCCCTGCCGAGCAGGGAGCCCAATGCGGGACTCGATCCCGGGACTCCAGGATCATGACCTGAGCCGAAGGCAGTCGCCCAACCAACTGAGCCACCCAGGCACCCCGCCATATACATTATTTTTTTTTATTTTTTTTATTTTTTTATTTTTTTAAAGATTTTATTTATTTATTTGACAGAGAAAGACACAGCGAGAGAGGGAACACAAACGGGGAGTGGGAGCGAGAGAAGCAGACTCCCTGCCGAGCAGGGAGCCCGACGCGGGACTCGATCCAGGGACTCCAGGATCATGACCTGAGCCGAAGACAGTCGCTTAACCAACTGAGCCACCCAGGCGCCCCTAATCTTACTTTTTAATCTCACACTGAATAGCAAGATATTTTTAAATGCTAACAAAAATACCGGCATACTTATTATTTATGAATAATATATGTATATAGGTACATTCTATAATATAAATAAAATGCAATATAAAACCTACTCCAGGGCGCCTGGGTGGCTCAGTCGTTAAGCGTCTGCCTTAGGCTCAGGTCATGATCCCAGGGTCCTGGGATCGAGCCCCGCATCGGGCTCCCTGCTCGGCGGGAAGCCTGCTTCTCCCTCTCCCACTTCCCCTGCTTGTGTTCCCTCTCTGACTATGTCTCTCTCTGTCAAATAAATAAAATCTTTAAAAAAAACTTACTCCAAAATGCAATCAGAGAAGTGATAAAATGAAATAGACTTTAAAATACTGTTTTATTAACACTAAATGTTTTGATCTCACTAGAATATTAATATATTTACATAGGTAATTATGAAATACCACTTCCATTTTTTTAAAAGATTTTATTTATTTATTTGTTTGAGAGAGAGAGAGAAAGCACAAGTGAGAGGTGGGGAGCAGAGGGAGAGGGAAAAGCAGACTCCCTGCTAAGCAGGTAGCTAGTAGCAGGACTCCATACCAGGATCCCGGGATCATGACCTGAGCTGAAGACAGATGCTTAACTGACTGAGTCACACAGGTGCCCCAGAAATACCACTTTCATTCTTAATAACATTTTTTGTGGGAACACGTGGGTTCATATATGATTATTTTTTAAAATAAGTTTCATTTATCAAGCAAAATCAAACAATAGTTGATTTAAAACCTAATGAATTTTGGAAATATTTATTAAAAGAAAATTATATTTCCCAGGTTTATTCCTTTTTTTCTCTCTTTTTTGTAATGTGTGTGTGTGTGTATGTATGTGTGCATATACATATGTATATATAAGCTTTTAGCACATACTGTTTACAGGAAAAAGAATCTCATAACTCTAAGAGTACTTTTAAACATTTGGTTTTAGTTCACTTTCCCCAGCCTGAATTTCTTTCTAAAAGCATTAGATTTCTCACTTGTTTAAAATACCACCTTTATTTTTTTTTTAGTTTCTGTAACAGCTTTATTGAGATATAATTCACATATTATACAATCTCCTACTTAAAATGGACAATTTAATGGCTTTTAGTATATTCACAGAATTGTGTAACCATGACCACAATCAATTTTAGAACATTTGCCTCATTCCAACTTCCATTCATTTTTTTTCTTTTTTTTATTATTATGTTATGTTAATCACCATACATTCCATCATTAGTTTTTGATGTAGTGTTCCATGATTCATTGTTTGCATGTAACACCCAGTGCTCCATTCAATACGTGCCCTCTTTAATACCCATCACCAGGCTAACCCATCCCCCCCATCCCCCTCCCCTCTAGAACCCTCAGTTTGTTTCTCAGAGTCCATAGTCTCTCATGGTTCGTCTCCCCCTCCGATTTCCCCCACTTCATTCTTCCCTTCCTGCTATCTTCTTTTTTTTTTTTTTAACATATAATGTATTATTTGTTTCAGAGGTACAGGTCTATGATTCAACAATCTTACACAATTCACAGTGCTCACCATCCTTTATTTTAAGAGACCTTGACATCCTCCAAAGAGGTCCCGAATTGCCCTATCTTGGCCTCGGCTTCTCTGCAGCCTTTTGCGGGGCTACAAATTATCTTCCAGGGACAGAGGAGATGAGTCATGTGATCCAGAAGACAGGAAGAGCAGTGTCTTTGAGGAAATCTGTAACAAGAGAAAAGGAGATCTATGACAAAGTGCCATCTCAGTAGAGAGGATTGTCTGTGATGAGGTGTGAAGGCAGTCTCCAGAAGCTGGAGCTGCAGGGTAGAGCTTTAAAGTGGGCGGTCAACACTTGGAATGGGAAGTGAAGCAGTCCCTGGAACCTGGGATTCTAGGCGGAAGAGAATATCCCCCTTGGAACATTCAGGGAGCTGGTATTCCATATGCTGCAATGGTAGGGCAGGTCCTCAGGTTATACTCCCCACACAGAAGTGGATTTTTTGACCCCAGGAAACAGAGCCAAGGCATCAGGTCCGTCAAGTCAGCTTCAGTGCCCACAGGTTTACTGAATTGCCCTACCTCTTTGCTCTTCTGGATTCTGCTAACTTTTGCCCTTTTATCCCTGTATTGCAATTATCTATATGTTTTCCTTTTCTTTTTTTTTTTTTTAAAGATTTATTTATTTATTTGAGAGAGCGAGAATGAGAGAGAGAGAGAGAGTACATGAGAGGGGGGAGGGTTAGAGGGAGAAGCAGGCTCCTCGCCGAGCAGGGAGCCCGATGCGGGACTCGATCCAGGGACTCCAGGATCATGACCTGAGCCGAAGACAGTCGCTTAACCAACTGAGCCACCCAGGCGCCCTATATGTTTTCCTTTTCCAGATAAATGAGGACTTTCTTGGGGGCTAGCTGTGTGTAATTCTCATCAACTCCATTCTCTTATTCCCTTAAGCAGGAAGGAATTCCAAAAATGTTTATAGAAGAGTTAAATATACTGTCATTGATAGTTTGGATTTTGAATAATTGAACATAAGATATTGTTCTTAGAGGTAATCAACTTTGAGGGTACTTCATCATTTATGACTCTTTCACACATTAGTGACCAAAAAAAAAAAAAATGTGACAAACACAAACAATAACAACAAATTCACCCAAACAAGCTTATAGGAAAACAGGATTTTTATTGGCTCATGTAGCAGATAAGCCCAGGTGGAGGATGTGACTTGGTGCAGGAGTTCTTATAACATCGTCAAATCCAGTTTCTCTTTACTTTCCTCTTAACTAGTTTTCAAGTTGGCTCTATTATCTTTTCATTGTGTAAAAATGGCTAGAGAAGTTCCAATCTTACCTGCTCACAACTGGAAATCAGATGACTGTATGTCATGGGTTCACCGTGAACCCATCACTGTGGGGAACCATCATTAGGTCAATGGGAGAAGGACTGCTGAAGAGGTAACCAGCATACATTCCCCATGGGTACAGAAAAATAGCAACATTTCTAAACTGTGCATACCATCAGAGCCCTCAAGCTCCTTCGTAATTTTTTAAAAATTCTTTCAACTTTCTGCAGTTGTGGGTGTTTTTCACTAATGATGTTTTACTGCCAAATTTGCCATATGTTGATCTTCTCTAACAACCACTCTTAAGGAAAGGAGACCCAAGGGGGACAAGCAGGAGCCACTTAAACCCACTTACACTGAAACTGGATACTTTACTGTCACATAGTTGACACTGAAGATGTAGTAGAATTCCTTTCTGAAATGATGGAATTGTTTTGACAAGTCTTAAAGTTAGAGTATTTTTAAGGTTCCAATGGCTATTATTCCTAGAACCCATTATTATGTGCACCTTTCTGTATCTCTCTTCATTAAAAATAAAGCCACAGAAAAGCCCCAAAATACAAAAAAACAAAACAAAACAAAAACATCCAGACAAACCTCTTCATCTGATTGTCTCTATCTCAAATTTTATGTACTTGCACTCAGACACTTTCGTTAACTCCAATCTTCAAATGCATACCAAGCCTTAATAATTCTTCAGTACAACCGGTTTTAACATAGATATTTTAAGGCATCATTCCTGTTCAGTACCTGCATTTTCTTCCTCCCTTTTCAGTTACACACAATCCATGTAGCAGCTTCTCAAAGTGTTGAAAAAGCTCTGTTGTTTGCCGTCAACTCATGTGGTTTTCATCTTCTTTCAACTCATGTGGTTGACATCTAGGTCTTCATGTGTTCATTGTGTTCATCTCTGTATTCTTATATTTGCGATATTTGGAGAAGACTCTTGTAGTCATGGTTGGGAAAGCCTTGTGTCTGGTGTCTGATATAGTTGGTTTCTATTTCCTGCCTTTGATTTGTTGAACCTATTTTGAGCCTTCAATTTGTAAAACATGAGGCGAGAATAATAATATTATAATATAATATAAACCATCAAAGTATTAGTTTTGCTGTAGTAATCAACTACAGTTGCTTATGATAACAGTGGCTTATAATAACAGATGCTAATCACTTGTTCCTACTACATGCCTATCCTAGGTTGGCTGGGACTCTGTTTCATGGTGTCTTCATTCTGAGAGCCAGGATGATGACATAGCTTCCATCTAGATTTATTAGAAGGGAATAAAATAGGAAAAATAACAGGCTTTCTCTTAAAGCTTCAACCCAGAAGTGGCAGGTGGCATTTATGCCGCTATGTCTTTGACCGAAGCGAAGTACAGGACCAAACACAGCACCAAGAGAGAAGTGCCCCAAGTATGTCCTTGGTAGAACTAGATGTATTTGGTGAATTACACTACTGAGTCAGCTATTTCTCTTAAAGCGTTTTTGAAAATATAAATTTGGGCGCCTGGGTGGCTCAGATGGTTAAGCGTCTGCCTTCGGCTCAGGTCATGATCCCGGAGTCCTGGGATCGAGTCCCGCATCGGGCTCCCCGCTCTGCGGGAAGTCTGCTTCTCCCTCTGCCTCTCTCTCTCTCATGAATAAGTAAATGAAATCTTTAAAAAAAAAAAGAAAATATAAATTTAATTTTAACTAAAAGGACTGCCAAATGGTAAATACTCAGATTTATGAACCTTTACAACATAGTTTTCTGAGGACCAATTTCTTTGAGATAGATTAGTACTTCTTAGTTTGCCAGTTTCAGATGGTCTGCCTCCAAAATAAAAATAAACTTTTTCCCTCCTCCCCATTTTCATGTAAAATCATCTACTAGGGGAGTTTCTACAATGGATTTCTAAGTGGGCACCCATGTCTGGCTCTCGAACCTTCTTCTAACCTATTCTTCATACAGTGGCTAAAGGAACCATTTCTAAAAAGCAAATCTGATGACATCATTTGCTTGCTTAAAAGCATTTGTGTCTTCTCATTTCTTTGACAATAACATTTAAAATCATTAGTTTGAGTTATATGGCTCTGAATAATCTGGAGTCTATTTTTCCTACCAGCATCACTTCTAGTTGCTCTGCTATCTCTTAGTCTCTGCTGGGTTTCCTTTTCTTTCTCAAACTAGACCAACTTATTTCCACTTCTGGGGCATTGTGTAGTCTATTCCTTCTGTGTAGGGAGCTTAAACCACACTCTCCATCTAGATTACTCCTTACCATCATTCAAGTTTTAGCCAAAAGAATATGATTATAGGGACACCTTCGTTAGTGTTTCACTGCAACCTGAACTTTTCTTGTCGCTCTTACTCAACTGTGATGACGTATTTATTTATGTAGCTTTGCATGTTTGCTTGTTGCCACTGCCCTTCCCTGTCATCATGGTCACATCTGTCTGGTCCACTGTGAATCTCCAGTTGCTAATATAGTGCCCAGCATTTATTAAGTGTTCAATAATTATTTACTGTCTAAAGATGAATACATGAATAAAAAATGAAAGAGCAAATGCAATAGTATATTTGTAAGGGCTTTTTAATGTAAAAGAAAATGTGGAAATATAAGGAATAACTATGATTATACCAACAATAATTATAAGATAAAACAGGTTGTCTTTTACATAAGATTTTTTAATTCATTTTTTTTCTAAGCGTGTTTAAATCTTTCTAAAATAAGGGGAAGGTAACTAGAAAGTACAGTTTTGAATTTTTCTCATGAATTAAGATGTTGAAATATTTTTGTAGAAGAAATAGAAGCCCTATTTTCATGAGAATGTCCTAAATGTAAGAAAGGGATCATGCAATTATGTTTTCCCTTTCCCAGACAACAGGTTTATAGCTGACTTATTAAATTTTTTATTGAGTGTCTACTGTGTTCTAGGTGCTAGATGAGGGTCTTCTGTAAGAAGTGTGAACAGCATGTGACAAAGTACAGATGTGATAGAGAGAGCTTGGCAAGATGAGGACCCAAGAGAATTTCCCTATAGCAGGGGAGTAGAATATAAGACTCTTCTTACAACAGGTCAGTGAACTACAAGCTTCTTAAAAACATGAAGGAGCAGAGAGGAGCCTGGGGTGTTTCAGAGCTTTGTGGATTGAGTTACCCTGTGTGATTAGAAATAGGTCTGAATGGGCAACCTAAATGCACAACCTACTTTCATGGCAAGTGTCAGCCATACAAGACTGAAATGCACATCCCTGGATCTGGTGGTCTCTTGACTCAATCATTAATCATGATTGTGACTGACATCCTGGTAGGCTGGCAGCTACTATATCTGTATTCATTCATTCATTCAACAATCATTTGTTGAGCATCTATCAAATTCCTGATTCTCCCATAGATTCTAGAGATAATCAGGGAATAAAAATGTGCTGGTTCTTGCCCCTTATGCACTTTGAGATGGATAATGGAAGAACACATAAGGGAAGGGACTGTCCAGGAGGACAGTCCATAGACTAGAATGGGGAAGAATGAAGGAGGAAAGATTTCTATTGGCTCTTTCTAAAGGTCTTTCAGTGTTTGCACAGAACCCAGAGGATCTCCGTGCTCCAGGAGATGGAGGTCCTAGTTTGCCACCTAAGCTTCTTGCAGCTTTATGGCCAACAAGCAATTATTTATTAAGAGAGTCAGTGTTCTCTTGGAAAGGTACAGGACAGCAGTAGCAATGTCAAGGATGGTTTCTGATTCTTTTGTGGGTAGCCAACGTCATCTGAGGGGGAAAAAAAGGAATAAAATGCCTGGGCATGCTTTGCAGAGGACTTGTGTGGCACTCAGGATATTTCCCAGAATACTGGAGGAAGTCTTTGGAATGTGGGCTGAACTCCTGAAGTGGGAATGGGTCAGGGGATTTGGATTGCAGTTATTAACATTGTTAGAAATGTAAAGACACAGTGAGAGAGAAAGAGAAAACTGATAATCCCCAGATCTTAAAGTCAGTGTTTGCATTTATAAATATTTCTCCCAATGTTTCTCAACATAAAAACACATTTAATACCATGATAATTTTAGGGGCACCTGGGTGGCGCAGTTAGTTGAGCATCCGACTCTTGGTTTCAAGTCGGGTTGTGATCTCAGGGTTGTGAGATCAAGCACCACATGGGGGCTCTGTGCTAAGCGTGGAGTTTGCTTGAGATTCTCTCTCTCTGCCCCTCCCCCTGCTCATGGTCTCTCTCTCTCTCTCTCTCTTTCTGTCTCAAATAAATAAATAGTTGGAATGAAACAAATCAAAATCAAAAATACCATGATAATTTCTGGCTTACCATTATACAAAAAGAATTGTTTATGGTTTCTTGACTTCACAGTTGCCATACTGAATGGCTACATTGTTTTCTCTTTTAAAGACAAATAGTAACTCATTTAAGGAGTACTGTACTCTGAGACATTTTAGCCATTTCTATTTTTCATGATTATAATCAACTGCAAAGTAAAATTTTATGTGCATATTATATTACTTCTTTTGCAATTACTTGTAGTAATTCCTAGAATTAACTCATTGGGTCAAGATATTTTTGATTTTGTAAGCCAGATTCCTTGCCAATGTTGTAGGCTATTTTTTTTTAAGATTTTATTTATTTATTTGAGAGAGAGAGAATGAGAGAGAGAGAGAGAGCATGAGGGGGGGAGGGTCAGAGGGAGAAGCAGACTCCTCGCTGAGCAAGGAGCCCGATGCGGGACTCGATCCCGGGACTCCAGGACCATGACCTGAGCCGAAGGCAGTCGCTTAACCAACTGAGCCACCCAGGCGCCCCTGTTGTAGGCTATTTTTATTAGAGCATCTTTACCAAGTAGATGTTAACTGTTTGAAGTTTGGCAATTGAACAGATGTTAAATGTAATTTGGTTATTGCTAAAACCATTATTATATAGATTTGCTAGTCGTTATGGAATATAATCCATCTTCCTCTTAAACCTTTGGAACCTGATGAATCTCGAAGAAATCCCAATTTGTCCTTTGTCTGGAATTACTAATCTGACAAAATTTAATTTTCCCCCCCCTGGTGGACTATCTAACACAGTTCATTTCAACTCTCATTACTTTACCTCTGAGATCAACCGCATCCCACCCCAAATAAATGGAAAGATACTAGTGAGAATGAATCCCTTGAATATTTGTCTCTGGATTGTTTTTCTCATTTCTTCATTTGGCACATTTGCTTTTACATGCACAGCAGATGGTCATGGTAGAAAGAATACCCAGCTGAGAAGGGAAACAAGCTATTGCTGCTGTTGGCGCCACCCCTACATTGCCGTGTTGTATTTGGCAACTAACAACCTCTTTGGGTCTACCTGGGCCTCAGTTTATTTGTCTGTGAAATTAGATAGTAAATCTATTTTATTTTTTTCTTTCCTGAAAATCTGTATTTGCAGAAAGTTTTTTGATTCGGTACCTTTTTTTAATGTTTAATATCTGTGAAGTGAAGCTAAGTCTTTCCATAGATATCAAGAGCCAGTCCCGAGGAGTGAGGAGTTGATATTGCCAGCACACAAACCAGCTTAGTGTTGTATAAAGGTATCTCATTAGCTGATCATCTACGTGACTGAGGAAAGATGTGGCATTTCTGCGGTGATGTCCCATGGGGATGAATTTCAATTTGAACTTAATTTTTTAATTGTCCCTTAAAATGCATTTTACCAGATTATATTCACGATGCAGGATTGAAATGACAGTCATTTTGTGAATAGATCATTTTCAGTCACATGTCAGGCTGTGTGATGGAAGAAAATAGAAACTGTCAAAGCTCTCAGAATAGGTTAGAGACTTCAAAGCTAAGACAAGTTGGTCTGAGCAATCTGTACCATCAAGATCTTAGACTCATACTACTTTAAAAGTTTCCACCTGATGTCAGAGAAAAGTTCTTCAGTTTGAAATAGCATATAATTCAACTGAAGAAAAGAATAAAACCATGGATTTAGTTACAAATGAAAAACAGGCAAAGAATCTGGATCTTTCTATATTCCTTAAAATGATACTACCAATATAAGAGTTTTTGAAGATTTAAGAAACAAGTCTGTAAAGATCACAAAGAGGTATATCTAACATGCATATGTATAATATAATCAAAAGTGAATCAGAAAAACTTACAATGAATTAAAGGTAGTATAAATATGATACTTAAGAGAAAAGTTAAGGGCAGTTTATGAATCAATCCATTCATGGTCAGTAACAACAATAAAAATTAATCAACAGTATTCTATTTTTTTCTGAAAATTTACTTCCTAGATGTTGCATCTTAAAAAAGAGATACATGATTCTGTCTCCTCAAGCATCATAACTATAATTTCAATTCTTTTAACTCTTCAAGGGTCTCAATTTATTTATTTTTGTTTTTGGTAAATATACAGCACAATTTTATAGTACCTAAATTCTGGCATTCCTTTTTCCTGTGTAAGGAATATTCAAATAGTCTATGAAAATATTAAGAGATTAAGAAACTTCAAATTAATTGGGACAGATAACCAATTATGTTGTCTGGAAGTGATGATCAATAAGACCAGGGCAGAAGGTAATGCAGTGAAGGGTCCTAAATAATGATTAGTTACTTCCAAGTGAACTTGTCTATAAAAGACCAATGGTAAATTGTTTTAATAAAAGAATATCGCTGAACTATTTAATGACTCAGAAAGGGAAGTTGGGAAGTCCTTATAAATCTTATAGTTATTATGCTTTTCATCCCACTTTATCCTTCTCTGAAACATAGAAAATGTAAAAGTGAGTCTAAAAACATCACCCAGTTATTATTACAATTTTCCAGATCCACTGATCTTTTGACACCATGCCCAGTGCTTTCTCTGTGGCTGCTTCAGATCGTGCTCAGTCTCCTGGCCACCATAGTTTACAAATTCCTCCTCAACAAATGTCTGGGTAATAACTCACTCTTCTCCTCAATTGGCTTTTAACGTGGGGACCCCTCTCCAAGTTTCTCTGAGAAGATTTTCTGTGCTATGGTAATTAGAGTAGTGAATGTGCTAAATATATTTTTGGCAGGGAAGGACTCTGCCCGATAAATAAAGCAGCCCAGGTGTAACAGAGGAAGGGAAGTAGATGTTGTAAGAGGTGCTGCCGGCTTTGTTCCCCCTTAGAATTTTAAGTCTGTTTCAAACCTTTCCCTTACCTGGACAGTGATATTCACAGTGCTTTAGAAAATTTAATTGGAGCAATCCCATGAAACTGAGAATCGTTCAGAAGACTCAGAAAGTAGTAAGTTTAGATTGGAAGAGTGCAAGCATTCCAATGCTACTCAGTTACCTGAAAAATATATTAAAGACTAATTTGGTATTACATTTCCCCACAAGTATGGCTGTTAAGAAATTCACTTTAAATGTAACTATCCAAAAATGCTAAAATTGGGATTAATATTTAAAATGTAAAGTCACAAATTAATGCAAAAAGATCCATGAAAATGTTAAAATTAAATGAAATGTCTTATTGGATTTGAAAATGGCTTTAAATGTGTCCAGAGAGAAGCACCTTACCTGCCATTCTATCATGACCTTTTTGAATCAGGATTTGGTCTTCTTCACCTTTATAAACCTCTGAGTAGGCACCTATGATATTATGTGCCCAAAGCTCCCTTTTTTCTACAAGTAGCCACTTTCCCTACCAGCCTGGTGTCAAGTAGCCCCAACCTCTGGCTCAAAGATCATTAAATAATCTAAGTTGAACCAAAGATACTTTCCTGGATACTTGGAATGGATGAAAATATCAACTCATTCTGACCACCTTATTTTGAAGATAGATCACACAGAGAATGACATACAATAACCATAAGAAGAAATGTGATGGTGTTTTTGTCCTAGGATCCAAGGTTTCCTGAAATTAAACAGTGATCTTGTTATTGGGCTTTCTGAGATACTTGAGTACTTTTACAGGAGAATGTTTAATTAACTTATTTTTAAATATTCTGCTTTTGGGGACACTTGAATGGCTCAGTCAGTTGAGCATATAGCTCTTGGTTTCGACTCATGTCATGATCTCATGGGTCATGGGATGGAGCCATGAGTCGGGCTGTGCACTCAGTGGGGAGTCTGTTTGGGGATTCTCTCCCTTTGCCCCTCTCCCAACTCAATCTCTCTCTCTCCCTCAAATAAATAAATCTTTAAAAAATATTCTGCTTTTCTTTTGAAATTCAAATCTTCTAGGGTGTTGAATAAGACAAAAGCATAGATGTTACAAATAACTTGCAACTCTTTCTCATTGCAATTTAACCACATGATCTAAATTATCTCTTGAAGGAGTTTGAATTTCTGTTATACGAACCCTAGAATACTAATTAATTTGCACTTACACAAAGTACATACTCATTTAGCATTTGAAAACAATTAAATGAATGAAATAAAGGGTTAATATGCTGAAACTTATGCCATATGTCTGGGTCTCAAAGGAGTACAGCTTTAGGAAATGGGCATAGTAAGAAGGATATTTCAGATGAAAGACATCCTGTCAGTCAAGATAAGAGAGAAGATAGATGTAGGCCATGTTGAAAAGAGGCCGTTTAAATGGAGAGTGAGATCAGATAAAAAGATGGTAGGATACAAGAACAGATATGTTGTTGTGGGTTTTTTGTTGTTGTTTGTTTGCTTGTTTGAGAGGGGATTATATTTAAGAGAAAAGAGAAAGCAAATCACAGTTTAGAAACTTGGGAATGATGGGGTCACAGCTATAGTTTAGAGCATTTTGGAACTTATGTCTAGCATCGTAACTTGAACAGAGTAAGGACACCAAAACTAGTTAAGATTCTCTTTGACTTGAATAGTTCAGTTATAAGTAACTCTGAATAGCTCTCAGCTAGCAATAAGAAATTAGATGGATGAATCTCTTTAGAAGAAGGAATTAGAAATTTGGTGACTGAAGGTGGAGAGAGAGAGAAAAACAGTAGATTTGTAGAGGATTCCAGAGTCTTGTGCATAAGTTGTCAGTCCACAGAGGAAGTCAAAGCAAACGCCATTTTTGAAGAAATGCATGTATGTTGCAAGGTCCGTTTTAGACACATCAAGTTTGAAATGTCACATTGGAGGTGGCTAATAGGCAGCAGGAACCCCTAAATGATCTTTGATAAGAGGTTGTTGAAATATAAAATGACAACTAGAATTCTAGTATTGAATAAATTAGACAGCCATTAGTTACTCTATCATTTTCCTAGATAATGTAAACCTAGTACCTTTGTATAGGATATGTTTCTGAACTTCAGAAATATATACATGTTTCATTTAGGTTTATTTTTACTGAACTATGACATATCAAATCCAAAATTTCCCTCACTGTAGTAACGTTATTCATTACTGAAATGATAAAGATTAATAATTTCATTGTATAGTAGGTAAATTCATTCCTCTGGAGGTAGGTTTTTCTAGAGGGTTTTCTACAAATATTTGTCAGATGAACAGAAGACTAAAACTCTAGGAGTGGGGAGACTGGTATCTATTATGTAATCCAGAGTCTAACTCACAGCTGTCCTTTAAGAAATGCCCACTGTTAAATATATTCTTCCATCAAATTCAGTCTTAGGCTCACCTAGGGCCAGACTAAGACTAATAAGTGCCCTGACTAGTTAATAATTTGGCATCTTGTAGGAGACCACACATACACACAAACACAAACACATGCACATATACTTATTCTCTATTTATAGAACTTCACCTGTTTAAGAATGCTTGTAATTCATTCACCTTTTTCAGCCACCTCTCCCCAAATGCTCTTTGCCCAAGAATATTAATGAGCAAGGCATCATTACAAAAAAAAAAAAAAAAGATTGCCAATAAAAAAAGATGAAGGAGGGGGTTCTCATCCAACAATGTACAAGGATTCACTTGAAAACCCTTTGAACCACATCTGTCTTCTCTGTATGTCCCTCTTCTAAGCCACTACATATCCCTAGATATTCTCTTCCAGGAGTTAGCCTTCTCACTCCTGGCCCCTTGTCAGGAAATTCCTCACCTCCACCCATCCTTCTCACTTGCAGAACAAGTTAACTCTGTCCCCATTTCTATCACCAAAATTGCTTACTTCCACTCACAACATAAAAAGTCTTCAAGTGTGACAATGACCAATATCCAGAAGATAATGATTTTATGATCAGCAAAGCAAAGAACCTCTAGTTCCCAGGATCTGCTCTTCTTAAAAGAGAATGAAAATTAAATATGACAAATAGCTGTTTTTTCTTGACTAATATTCAAAATATTTCAAAGGATTTATTTTATGCATGAAAGAGATAGAGCCAAGTTATTTTCACCAGTCATGTTGGAGTTGTATATAGAAACCTGGATCAATTGACACCATGTTTCAGATTTATTCCAACAATGTTTTATTTGCCCTACTAGCCCATCTCTCAGTCACACTATAGGTTCAGTTGATAAGCAATCCTCAATTGCAGAACACGTGATTGAGGAATCCATGGTGTCAAATAGAAGGAATGTTGTTCTGATTAGTGAGTTTTTAATAGCATGTATTTATTTTAACGTACATATCTTCTGCATCACAACCAAGCCAACAACTGCATAAAATAGAACAGGTTTTACCAAATAGGTAGCAACATACCCACCAACTGATGAACTCTCATCAAATTAGGAAAAGCATCCATTTCAAAGTCTCAAAGCACAACCTCATCTTTTTTTTTTTTTTTTAAAGATTTTTATTTATTTGACAGAGAGAGATACAGCGAGAGAGGGAACACAAGCAGGGGGAGTGGAGAGGGAGAAGCAGGCCTCCTGCCGAGCAGGGAGCCCGATGCGGGGCTCGATCCCAGGACCCTGAGATCATGACCTGAGCTGAAGGCAGACGCTTAACGACTGAGCCACCCAGGCGCCCCCACAACCTCATCTTTAAAAAAATATTTTCTTGGCGGGCATGTGGGTGGCACAGTCAGTTAAGGATCCGACTCTTGTTCTCGGGTCAGGTCGTGATCTCGGGGTCATGGGATGGAGCCCTACATCAGGCTCCATGCTCAGCATGGAGTCTGCTTACGTTTCTCTCTCCCTCTCCCTCTGCCCCCCCTCTTAGGATAAGTAAATAAATCTTTAAAAAAATATTTTCTTGGAAAATATGAGCTTCTAGCAGTTGGCATTATCTCTCTTTTTTTTTTTCTTCCTTCCTTTCTTTCACGTAAAGTTATTTGCAAAAAATGCAGAAAGATGTGCTTGCATCCACTAGTTAGGCTGATAGATGAGGAAGTGAGTTTATCATTGTGAGAATATACAAGGTTTAAGATTTAAAAAATGGTAATATAATAATCCTAGAACCAGGGTTACTTCATATCTGGAGATGCTGAAGAAGGACATGAATCCTTTTTATGTGGCACTGTATTCATTCTTTCCTTTAACTCTCATCTATAAAGGATCTACACTAGGTCAGGTATTGACTAGTCATTGGAGAATAGATTATCTCACAATCAAGCAAGAGAAAATAAAAAATATAAATTAGGGATGCCTATGTGGCTCAGCTGGCTGAGTGTCTGCCTTCGACTCGGGTCATAATCCCAGGGTCCTGGGATCAAGTCCCACATCGGGCTCCTTGCTCAGTGGGGAGCCTGCTTCTCCCTCTGCCTCTGCCTGACACCCCCCCTGCTTGTGCTTGCTCTTTGTCTCTCTCTCTCTGACAGATAAATAAATAGGGTCTTTAAATAAATAAATATATATATATATTTTCCAGTGTAGACCCTAGGCTCACCCCTAAAGTTTGTGAGACCTGAAGCAAGAGTACACATGGAGGCCCATGTACCTAATTTTTAAATATTTCAGAGTGATAAATCTAGCTAGCAACTGTTGAATAAAATATTGCAACTTGACAAATATGTAATCACAGCACAGGTAGAATGGATGCTTGCTGACTTGCTCATTTTCCTCTCTCAATCTTCTCATCAGTTGGGAAATTCATAGGATAGAATTCTACTTTTTTTCCCCTCATTTTCATTTGGAGGGGAGGGGAGGTTCTTATGTCTGTCCAAGGTTAGCCTTGGTGTCCAAGACCACCTAAGAGTACTCTCTCCTACTATTTTTGGGTTTCTTCTCCTTAGACCCAATCTAAACCAGGACATATCTGTCCATAAGTGGCCATAGCCTGCATCCCTCTTATGAACCAGAGGCATAAAAATGAAGTTCAGATTAGAATTCTCAGAAGTTGGTGGTACAGGAAAAACAGATCCTTGGCCCATTCTGCTTCTCTTCTTGTCCCTAGCCTCTCTCCACTTATCTACTGGCCCTCCCCATATCTATGTACAACCAAGAGCACAACCAGAAGCTCCAATACCCTACTCAGATGGCAAGAATTTCCCCCCAGAGGACAGACTTGAGAAAATAGCCAGCACAGGCCTCAGAGGTACATTTGGGCCCATCTGGACATGAGATTCTAGGGTCTTGGGAGAATGGTCTAGAAGGGAAGGAGAATGGGCTCCAGGTGGGAATGTCCCCTGAACCATCAGACTCTCTTTCTTCCTAAGGAGAAGCACTGACAGAATGAGACCCTGTGAGGCCAGGACCCTGTACAGGGTCTAAGACTGTGTAGTCAAATACAGAGCCACTAGCAACATATGGCTATTTAAATTCAAATTTAAATTGATTTAAATTAAATTAAAAATTCAGTTCCTCATTCCTACTAGCCACTTTTTAAGCACTCAATAGGTACAAGTGGCCAGTGGCTACCATATTGGATAGTACAAATATAGAATACCTCCCTCATTGCAGAAAGTTCTATAGCATAGTGCTGAAGCAGACAAACTCCATCAGTTGGTTTGACATGGATGCTACTTAGAGTCTTATATCCACAAATTATTGATTTAGAATAAGTTGTCACACCAAAGGAAATTAAGAAAAAAAAATGTAACATGTTAGTAAGGCAAGGATTTTTACAATTCATTAAGATGTTCGAACTTTACAGAAAACTCTAGACTCACTATCATATTCTCTGAAATGACCACTTAGCAGATGAACATGAAACAGCCAATGAAATAGCTGAACTTAAATAATGCCACAGGGGTGGTATCAGGTGGTCAGAATCACACTGGCTCATGAAAAAATAATATCAACTACAAATTTAGTAATGAGTGGCACCTGGGTGGCTCAGTCAGTTTAGCATACAACTCTTGATTTCTGCTCAGGTCATGATCTCAGGGTCGTGGGATCAGGCCCCGTGTCGGGCTCTGCCCTGGGTAGGGAGTCTGCTTAAGATTCTCTCTCTCCCCTCTCTGCCCCCGCCTCTCTGCCCCTGCCCACCCCTCACACTTGCTCTCTCCCTAAAAAAAAAGAAAAAAAAGAAAGAAAGAAAGAAATTTGGTAATGAAACAGAGAAAGGAAAAACATAGTCTGACAAATAACTGTCCAAGTGGAGCTGAGGCTGGGGGAAGAAATATCATTCTGCCCCCACCATGACTTAAGAGTTAAAAGTGATCTTACACCTTTGGAAATAGACATGTAAAAATAATGAATTTATTTATTTTAGTACTGTTGAAGTCTAACTGCATTTAAGTGCAAGGTTATTGTATGTGAGAGCACACAGATTATGTCGTTGAACAGAAAAATATGTAAAGACAGGCTGATGAAGGACTACAGTGCAGCCAGAGGGCCATTTCTGTGTACATAACTCTCTTCCTTGAAACTGTTCAGCCACCTTCCATTGTGGTAGAGTGAATATTAAAGCCCAAACAGCTAATATTGTGAGTAAATGCTTAAGTATCTTAGGCGACTCTCCATAGTCTTAGACTCTAGTCATACCTGGCCATACTCTTTCTTCTCCAGTTACTCCAGACTTCTTTTCAGGACCACAGGCTGGAATGTTCTATTGGGGTCTGTGGTAGTTCATTTTATCTGTCATCTTGGCTAGAGTATGGCACCCAGGTGTTTGGTCCAACACTAGTCTAGATATTGCTATGAAGGCTATTTTTTAAATTTATTTTTAAAGATTTTATTTATTTATTTGAGAGAGAGAGACTGCATGAGCACACGCACCAGCACGTGGGCGAGCAGGGGGGTGGGAGAGGGACAAGCAGACTCCCAGGCTGAGCGTGGAGCCCCATAAGGGGCTCTATCTCACAACCCCGAGACCATGATCCCAGCCAAAACCAAGAGTCAGACGCTTAACCGACTGAACCACCCAGGTGCCCCCTATGAAGGTTATTTTTTAGATGCATTAACATTTTATAATCAGTTGACATTCTGTTAAGCAGATTATCCTCTATAATATGGGTTATCCAATTAGCTGAAGGCCTTAAAGGTGAAGACATAGGTTGCCCAATGAAGAAAATATTCCCTTCGACACTACAGCATAGAAACCCTGTTTTCACGTCTGGCCAGCTGCCTTATAGAGTTTGGATTCAAGACTACAGCATTAACTCTGACCTGAATTTCCACCCTGCCAGCCTGCCCTGCAGATTTCAGACTTGTCAACCCCCATAAGCAGAGGAGCTAATTCTTTAAAATATGTATCTCTCTATCTGTAGAATATTTATACCCTATTGGTTCTATTTCTCTGGAAAAACCTGACCCATACAATGTCTCTGTACATGCTTCTCCATCTTCTGATAATATTCTCCCACCAGGACCCTCCACACACTCCCACCTGTCTAACTCCTATTCATCTTCAGGTCTCTCTTTCAAAGCCGCTTCCTCCAGGAAGCATCGTCAGACCATCAAGACTGCAACAGGTGCCTTCCACAAGTGTTCCAGAGTAGCCTATTTAATTCTTAACCCTATTTAAACCCTTATGATGTGACACATAGTTACTACAGGTTTTAAGGCAAATATTTCCTCTGTAATTTTCACAAATACCTTGAGTAGAGTAGATCCTCATTATATTTGTGCTGAGAAAATGAGTTAATTAATGAATAAATCAAATGAGCAAATAAAAGAATGAGTAAATGGCAGGATAAGAGATACAGACAAAAATATCACAAGGGAAACAGATTTTGCCAGAATATTAGTAGACTGAATTTGTAAAAGGAGATCAAAGACATGATCACAGATAACAGCTGTGAGATGGGAAAATACTGATTTGGCATACAGAAATTCTCATTATTGTTATTACCTAATGCCTACTGTGTCCTTGGGACGTGAAGGTACTGTTCAGCACTTACGCAGCTATTAGGTAACAGAGGCAGGATCTAGCCGGGTCTAACCGGCCCCAGTGCCTATGCTAATAATGACCTCATAAATCCTTTCTGGCCCACTAAAAGATACAGATTCTTTTTTTTTTTTTTTTAGATTTTTTATTTATTTGACAGAGAGAGACACAGCGAGAGAGGGAACACAAGCAGGGGGAGTGGGAGAGGGAGAAGCAGGCTTCCCGCTGAGCAGGGAGCCCGATGTGGGGCTCGATCCCAGGCCCCTGGGACCATGACCTGAGCCGAAGGCAGACACTTAACGACTGAGCCACCCAGGTGCCCCTAAAAGATACAGATTCTTAAGGAAGGACTGAACCCCACATTCTCTTTGTCTCCAGTAGTAACCTCTGAATGTTTGTTTTTTCTTTCATGTGTTAACTTAGGCTTTAAGTTGCCAGTTACTTTTCTTTTCCAATCAGTTTTCCACCAGTAAAGTTTGCCCTTAATTCCATAATCATTATCATCCATTATGGTCATATGCATATGAAGTTATCTAAACAAACCACAGCACTCAGAAAGAAGTTGTTCTCAGGTGAATTGAAGGGGAAAATGTCTGTTCATCAGGAAATATTTATCAGTGTGAAATGGACTGAAAGTGGGTGTTATTTAGCATGAAATCATGTTGAATGTCCCTGAAAGATTTTAAAAAGTAATCAAGAACAGTCCATCTGTGCCCACTGATTCATAATAGCCGTAAGTTCACCTTTCCAAACAAGAAAAGAAATTTGAATTTAAAATATATTTCTGTGACGTATACCATTTTAAGAGATTTGTGGCCACCAAGTTAACTCAAAATGGGTAGAACCATGCCAAGTTTAAGACTTCTTCATCATTAAAATAAATTTTAAAATTGCATGCCTTCTTGAGGAAATGAGAAATGGCTGTCAAGAAATATTATTTGTGAGAATGACTATAGATGCATCTTGTATATGAAAGAAAGTACCTTGATTATCATTTTGAATGCAAAAAATAAAACCCATTGTTAAAATTAATCTATTGTTATCATTTTACTAAATTTACCTAAATATACATTCTATTGATTAAATATTTAAATGTATACAGACAAAACTTAAAAAAAATTAGAAGGAAGTATAGGTGAATACTTAACTGATCTCAAGATAGTAAAGTTTTTGGGTGCCTGGGTGGCTCAGTCTGTTGAGTGTCTGACTCTTGGTTTCGGCTCAGGTCATGATCTCATGGGTTGTGGGATCAAGCCCCGCATTGCACTCCTCACTTAGTAGGGAGTCTGTGTGAAAGATTCTCTCCCTCTGCCCTGCCCCTCCCTCTAAAAATGAATAAATAAAATTTTAAAAAACAGTGAAGTTTTGTTAAAGCACAAAAGTAATGAAAATAATCACAAAGTAAATAAAACAAGGGTAAACTTATTAAAATATACGCAAAATTAAAATGCAGAGCACTGATTTACAATATTAATAACAAGTAAGACAACAGATTCAAACCTTCAATATATAAAAATTTGCTTCCATCAATAAGAGAAATGTTAACACCTAGCTACAAAAGTGGGCAAATGATATGAGTAGAAAATAGATAAGAAAAGAAATATAAAAGATGATAAAGTACATCATTAAAAAGCAAAATCAAAGTCAAATAAATTAAATTTAAAAAACAGATCCATATTTACTTCTCAATTAGATAAGAAAAAGACTACGTGAATTTTCAAGCTCATGTGCTGCAATGAGATGGAGAAGTCATACATTGCTGATAGCACAAATTAGGTTTTAATGAATATTAATAAAACAATATGTATCAGAATCCTTAAAAGTCATCACACTCTTTGACTTAATAGTTGTACTTCTCTGAATATTTTCTGGGGGAGGATATTAAGGTGCTGAATAACTATGCATGTATGTCCATTATAAAATTTTTATAACAGCAAGAAATTAGAATCAATAAAAAAATCCATTATTAGCAGAATATTTATAAAAGTATTTATATTAGAGCCCTCTTTAATGTTCTATTCTTGATTATCTGAGGTTGACCTGGAGCAGAGTTGGGGAAAGGAACAATGAAAGCAGGTAGCCACATGTTTATGGGGAATTTTCCACCAGGTGTTATTGTATTATGTAACAAACACACCTAAAACAGTAGCACCACTTCAGAGAAAGTTTTCTCCAAAGGGATAAAAGAATGCTTAGTTCTAGTTTTTATCAAGTAGAGTTGATTTTTGTTTAACAAAACAAATTTGTTTGGCTTGAGTTGTAACTCAGCCCAAATTATTATGGTTTGAAAAACAAACCAAGTAAAAAGAGATAAACAGAGGGAGAGAGAGAGAGAGAAAGTAAACACAAAGCAGTTAATTGTGTTACAAAATGCATTACTACTATCCCATTTGTTACCAGTCATGCCTTTCTGATGAAAAATGTGAAGTGTGAAGTGTGAAGGTTGCCTAGACTGGGGCTGAAGCAGGGAAAGATGGATACCTGCTGCCATTTTTCCTTTTTGTTTTATTTTAGTCTGGTGAGAAGATGCTCTTGTAGCTGAACCATGGGAATAGGTGAGGAATGATTTCTGATACACTAGCCCTCAGTGTTTTCTAAGATAGACCTGCAACTAGCGAATAGCATGTAATCAATAAATTATGTTTTCAAACAATGTCCGATGACAGGGAGTTTTCTTACACACACAAAAAAAGTCTTAGTGTTGCAGCAATGTCCCTTTTTAAGTCCTTAATATTGATTATTGTGGAGATTGTATTTCCCATGCTCACTGCCCTCTTCCCGGCTTTGATTTCTTCTCTTTCTTTCTTTTTTTTTTTTTTTTTCCATTTTGAAAGTTCATGAAGCCAATTCCTGTTTTTTTTTGATACTCTTTATTGTTTCTTTTTAAAAGTTTACTAATATTCCTCTTATACACTTACTGTACTCTTCCCTTAATATATGAAATTTAGACTAGTGTTCTGTAATTACCATCTTGAGTTGAATACTTGTCATTAATTTTTTTTTTCCTCCCTAGTTCCCATTTAAGGCTATATATTTCCCTCTAGAAATTGCATTAGCTGCAGTATGCAAATTTTAACATGTGATGTTTTATTGTGATTGAAAAAAAATTTAATTTTCATTTATGTAGTTCTTTCCACTTCCAAAAATACACTCTTTTAAAGATGTTCTCTTATTGATTTCTAATTTGCTGTTCATTAAGACATTCTCTGCAGCTTAGCATTTAATTTTTTTTAATTTTTGTGGATATATAAAAGAAATGTATTCATGAATTATTTGTTTCAGCATCTTACTGGATTCAGGTTCTTAATTGGTCATTTTAAGATGTGTCTATTTGATACGAGTTTGCTCTAAAAATGGATTTGCCAATTTCTCTTCATAATTGAGAATTTTTTCTCTATTCTGATCAAATAATGTAGGGGAATATAAGTTAACTCTAAGTATTTTTTCTTGTAAATTTTTTACCTTTATCATAAGCCATATCCTTAAATTAATAATTTCTATAAATTATAAATAGAAAATATTTGGAGAACTTCAGTTATATGGTAGATCTCCAATTACATGACCTTAGCTACTTGATTTGTTTAGAAAGTGAGCTCATAGGTTCGGAATACTTGTTTCTCTTTCAATGGAATTGGATCTTCAGCCCTGTGGTACTTTATATTCCTGAGTGTAAACCAGAGGTTTGAAACTAAATAAGGATAGAAGAGTGACTGTAAAGACACACACAGAAAACTTAAGTCACGTCAATTTTACATTCTGTATCAAATTGTTCTGTAAACCTCACAGAGCTCTCTCTGGGAGGTATTTCTTTGAGTGCTTTTCTCCTCTTCATTAAAAAAAAGACATTAATGTACTCGAATACTATCAATCCATTACTTTTTTTCACTTTATGCATTATTAAATTTCTTTTATTTTTTACGGGATTGATTTCATATAAAATGTTCAATGAAAGGCATTTTCATTGTCTGCATTTCTTTGCTAGCCAGTATCATTAACATGACATTGCATACCTATTACTGAGAATAATTTTGTGGTATAGGGGAGGGGCCTGTGAAAAAAGAAAAAGCAGTGTTGTGTGTGACCAATGTGTTAGGCACAGCACTGATGTCTATGTTCCTGTTTGTTGTGTATGCTGACTCTCTTGCAAAGAGAATTGTTTCTTCTTCTGGTCTGTAATTACGACTCTAAACCCTCTTGAAGAGAGAGTGGTGTCTTTTGTGGAAGTCTCTGGTGCCCCATGTTCAAGGGCGCCCCATGATCAAGGCTTTCTCCCACCCCAGTCATTGTTCCTACTTCTACCTATCTGCTCATAATTTATCACTCTGGCTGCCATTTATCAATTTTGTAATATTGTATCCAATGTTGCTTTGTGTTTGGAATAGGCAAGTTCACATCACAACCTCTTAGGATAACATGATGCAGAGCTCTTGGGAGAAAATTTGCACCATAAAATATTTTGTGGGGGGGACAAACAAGCAATTTACAAAAAGACATATGCAGTGGCCTATGGGAACTTTGTGTGTGTGTGTGTGTGTGTGTGTGCACGCTCATGTGTGTGTGTGTGTTTTGGCAAAGTAGGAAAGGATATAAAACACAGTCGCACAAAATTCCTGGAAGATATAATCATGTGGAATGTTTATCTTTCTACTACCTATAATTTCTATGATACAAATATATTACTTTTATGAGGAGAAAAAAACATGAAAAATATGGGAATATATTTCTTTTTGTCTTTTGGTCACTGTTTCAAGCTAAAATTGCAACAATTCTTTTGAAAGAAAAAATTTAATTTGTTTGGATTATTCTTACTGGCACAAATCAGAAAAAGAAAGAATTATGGTCTGAGAACAGAGAAAAAGTTAAATTATATACCTTGGTGGGAGTACTGTAAATTTCAAATTCAGACTTGGAGAAAGGTAAAAGGACTCTATTTCCTCCAGCTATGTAGGAAGCAGCCAAAAGCCAGAGTGAGGGGAATGATGGCAAGGTCAGAAGACCCCAGTAAGTTCTGGAGGAGGGAGCTTGGGTGTGTCCAGAGTTCTATCTAGTGAGGCAATGATTCCTTCATTTGCTTGAAATTGAAGTTGAATCTTCACTCTGTGCCAGGCAGTCTTCTTCTTTTTTTCTTTTTTTTTTTTTTTTTAAGATTTTATTTATTTATTTGACAGAGAGAGACACAGCGAGAGAGGGAACACAAGCAGGGGGAGTGGGAGAGGGAGAAGCAGGCCTCCCGCTGAGCAGGGAACCTGATGCAGGGCTGGATCCCAGGCCCCTAGGACCATGACCTGAGCTGAAGGCAGATGCTTAATGACTGAGCCACCCAGGCCCCCCGCCAGGCAGTAGTAGGGATTTAGCAGTAAAAACAAGCAGGAAAAGCAAGCCCTGTCTAATCTTCCAGTGGGATGAGAGATGCCCAAGGGAGGAAGTATAGGACTCCACAGGCAGGGCAGTGGGATTCCAGGGTGCTGCAAAGCAAGAGCTAGAGGTCGTGTTCCAGGATACTTGCCCTCCTAGTGGGGCTGACTCTAAGTTTGGCTCTGGAATACAGAAGGTTCTGGCTCCGCCTAAATACTAGGGTGGTGAATAAAACCAAAGTGTGAAAGGTTCTGGTGCAGCAATTTGTGCTTCTCTGATTCCTTAAACCCACCATATGGAATCAGATTTGTGAGCCCCTGACTGATGGCTTTAGATAATCTGAGTGCCCAAGGAGGATACCCCCAGCTCTGCTGTGTGGGCTCCTGCTTTGTGCAGCAGCTTGCTTTTAATACCCTTGGTCAAAAAAAAAACTGAAACTTAACCCAATATTCCAACGACTGTGTACACATTACAGACAAGAAAACATTAAACAAGCACAACTCTGCTGAGTGCAGGAACTAACCTGCATCATCACAAAATGCCAAATATATTAGAGCATCCATTTTCAGTCTAAACAGGAAGCTTCACTATATGTGGTATCCATTCCTTTACTCACTCATGCAATGAAAAATCTTATCCAGAATGCAGATTTAAAGCCTTAGTAGATTCTTGTGAATTTTCAAAGAAAGTTTAAATAATGCTTCACATTTTTAATTTGTGAGGGAATAGAATAACGTTCACTTCATAGAACTATGATAAGGGATTAAAATGAGAAAATGTAGGTTTAGTAGTATTGTCATCCTTTTCAATATTGCTAAGTGTATTCCAATTTATTAAAAATATATATGCCCTTAAGAATATAACTAATTTGTTAATTCCCCACTATTTCTCAATATAGTGTATATATTTTTGGTTAAATTGTCATTCACGAGGAAATATTGAGGAAACTTAAACTCATTTTGTATCATACTGTCACTCATGTGCTCACACTTATATGCCTTTTGTTTCACATCCCAGCACTCAAAACCAAAACCAAAACTACAGAACAAAAAGCCACTATCTGCACTGCATTACTTCGATGCTATGTAAAAGGATTTAGTGATTTTTGTTAACAGATCCAAATAGACCTCAGTAAGATGTGTTGACCTTCAGATTCCAGCTAGATTTTCAACTTTTCAGTAAATGGAAAAAAATGTTATGATCTATTTCAGTTCTCCAATGGATTCAAAAATCATTCCTCTGAAAAGTGTTACTGAAATATATTTGAAAGTCCCTAATGCCATTAATATAACCTAACTTACCACGAATAAAAGCTCGGCTCCTTTAATAAAAATGGAAATACTATGGACAATTACTCTAGCAATGATCCCAGCAAGAAAGATATTTAAGTATGTTAACAAAAGATATTCATTTTCCCTTGTTCCCCTTTTTTTTCAAACCATTTCACCATTTTGTTCACATAAGTCATTGGTTTCCTCTTGCCCTGCCTTGGAAATCATTATTATTAACTGCTATAGGTCAGCTTGGTGGGATCCACTCAGCTATTCTTATGCTCTGATTTCTCTTTCATAGCCAAGAGAACTGACCTTTATTGAATTTTAATTTTAGCTAAAACTTTTCATGCTTTCCACAACCCAAAAAACGAATTCTCTAAGTGAGCGAGTCAGAATGGCAGTTCCTGTTGCAGTTTTGTATTTTTCAAAGCAATCAAAGAAAATCAACCACTGTCTGGGAGCAATATGATGTACATTCTGAGTCTTTATCTCTGTATCCTTAACTTGAAAATGTCAGTCCCTTTGTATCCATTCAGTGTCTTCTGTCAGGGCCATGAATGATCAGCAGGTGCCAATGAGGAATGGCAGAGCTGAAAAGTGGAGATTTTTACTGAGACAGATATCATCCCACATATACAAAGCCTTATGTGTTTGTTTATTTGTTTACATTTTGTCATCATGGTCAATTTCAAAAAGATAAACAGATAAAAGCCATAGGCTCCATTCAGAGCAAATGCGGCAATTTTTTATTTTATTTTTTTAGATTAGACTCCACCACTACTGTGGAAGGAAAAATAAGACAGGATTTCAGGGCAGGTGCTACAATGGAAGGCTTTCTGGGGGTAGTGTTTGCATGCTTACCCTCAGCTTAGTTTTGCCTAAATACCAGACCATCCTTGGGCAAATGGAATTGAGGAGTAACTGAGTTACACAGGCACCAGCAAGAACAGTCACACCCCTTCGCATGCACATGCACAGACTGGGTGGACTTTGATGCAGACAATACCAGAGGTTAAGTTGAACATTGCATCTTCCTCAAGGTTTAAATTCCCATTGTGAACCCAAAGACTGACCAAGAATGCAAAGAGCTGAGAAGTGCTAACAGTGAGAGTACCTCTCAGGAAACTGTTCCTGGGCCTGATAATTTGAACTGTTGACAGTGATAAAGTCAAGTGGGAGAAAAGATTATAGGAGCATCCCCTTTCTCACAAGAGCATGAGTGTTTAAATTCTCAAGAAGAAATGACTTTTTATGTCAATATTTCTACACACACATTTTGCCCCAGAGATTATTTTGACAAAAATCATGTACCATGGTCAAATCTTGAAGAAATGTTTCTTATTATATCCCCTCTCTTGGAGAGTTACTATGTGCATTATCTTACTAAAGACTGAAAGAAGCCCTATGGCTCACTTCTCTCCTTAGCTTTGTTTAAGCAGCATTTCCTAAACTTAATGATCCACAGAACACTATTTTCCAGGAATACCTATTAACATTCTATGAAATTTATTCTATGAAATTTATTCTTCTGGTATTTACATTCTAGCAATAAAATTAAAGAGATGGACTAGCTGACATGAAAGGACCCACCCAGCTCTAAATCTCAGGACCTCTGCTCTCAGGGATGTGTGTTTCTCCATCACTTTCCACTGCTAACCAGTTTCAATTTTTATCATATCCAAGAACAGAAGCTCTTCTACTTAAGACCTCAGTCTCTTCTGCTTTCATGCAAAACCCTTCCTCTTTTCTAGCTCCTCTTTGAACTTTGAGAGCCGCTCTGGAGGCAGTACCTTTACCAGAAATAACACTTCAATTAGAAGACCATAAATATCACCTGTCAGAGTTCTCTAAACTTTCTTTGATTCTTCCCTCAAAAGGTCTATTCTTCCACCTTGGTATTCTAATTTTTTTATTATAGATATAGAGCCTAGGGCTTTGAATATTACAATAAAAAGGACAGAGAATTGAAGACATAATAAACTTCTGGTTGAAAAAGTCGAGGAAATGATATGACTCCTGAATAACCTCCCCAAATCATAACTATTTCAGACCATAGGATCTTCCCCATTTTCCTTTCCCTAACCTCTGACTTTACCCCACATGGTGGTCCAGCTTCCATTCACTCCCTCCCAGCATTGCCAACCAGTAAGAGATAAGTTAGTCACCAGCAACACTATAGTTCATAAAGCTCAGGTTATAGAGATGGAGGGCCATGTGAGATGGGACCTGATATATAATAATAAAACCTGGACCCATGTTACAACCCACTAAACATTCCCAAGATTTCTAAGCTTTCTGCATGTTATTAATTCTGGCCCATCACTGTGATCAAAACTGATGTGTGTCACTTGGGAGCTATGACAGCAAAATGTCATGCACAGATCTTTAGTTTCTCTCTTCCTTTGCTATGATGACTTAAGTTTCAGCTACCAGATTGTACAGCCCCTTTCAGACTTGATCCCTGAAAGATTGCATGGAGCAGAGCCCTCTGTTCACCTATGTAGGACTGGTAGGATGAGTGAGAAATATCTGTTGAGTTAAGCCATCATGGCTAGAGTTATTTATTATCACAGCCTAGCATGATGCTACATTCCTCAGTACATACATCCCCCATTGGTTAAGAATTATAGCCAGCTCCATAGTGAAAAGGAACAAGAGAGAAATCTCTGGACACATTAAATGCCATGGAGAAAGGGGCTGATTCTTTAGTATAGAGAGAAAGCAGTTTCCAGTGCCCATTTCTAAATATGCCGTCAGCTATTCTCAATAGATCCATTACACATTCATAAAGTCTCTTAAATATTAAGGAATCATCAAGATTGTATCACAGATTCGTCACCTTGAGGCCTCACCTGACCATCAAAGTCAACATTTTAGTGCCCAGAGTGGCTCAAATGAGGGAAGCAACACCCCCTTTCTCTTAAATAATTCAGTCATAGCAAGCCCTATTCCAGTCATACTATCTTTATATAGAATCACACAACTAAATAGAAATGAAATCCTAAAAATACATGTTCTGATTTCTCAATAGGAAATTTGCTAAAGCCATTTCTAATCCCTTTATGATTTTACTTACTATAGCTATGTTCTAATATACTCTTCCCCAAGAAAAGATAACAAAGGCCAAAAATATATTTTTATCTAAGTTGTAGCTAATAATGACACAAAAAATAAATTTTGACTTTTATTTCATCTTCCACTATTAAACACTTTAAATTTGTTCTTTTAGAAAATGTAAAAATTGTTTAAAATAACACAGAGCACATTAGCTTAGGTTAGCCATGCTATTACTATGACTAAGCTCTTAAGAGAAAAAAAATGCCTTGTCCCCTATTTTGACAAGAGCAAGTAGAGTATAGGTAAATACACAGGGGGAGAAAAGACGTATAAATAACAATCTTTCAAACTTCTGTTCACGAATATTGTTTTTTGTCATCACAATTGCACAATGAAATATGAAAGTTCAATTTCCTCTTCATTTCCTTTTAATAAAACTTCTGTTCATTTCATTTCTGAGAGAAGATTGAATCTAAATTACTTTGACTTCTCTTGGCCTAACTTTGGTGAATGCTACCAGACATGAAAACAGAGGCCTTTTTGAGCATCATCCATGGAAATAAAGAGGTACAACCTCCATCTCTGTGTTCTGCTCTGGATCTTCCTCCCTTGCCATGTGGATCTTCCTAAGGAGCAGTGACTGCTGGCTGAACATTATATTGTAATCCTTGCTCCATTTCTTAACCAGGTCATTTACAGAAAAAGAAAATCTACAGAGGGCTCCATGTAGGCTTTTTTTCCTAATGATAGGAGAAAATGGGGTTCTCTTTGGTGAGGTGGCATTTGAGTTCACATATGATGTTAAAAATATTGTTATGAAATCCATACTGTGGGTTGCATAGTGTTCTCCAAAATTCTTATGCTGAAGTCCTTACCCCCCATACCTCAGAACATGACCTTATTTAGAACTAGGATCATTGCAGATGTAATTAGTTAAGTGAAGATGTGTTCATACTGGAGTAAGTTTGGTCCCTAATCCAATATGATTGGTGTCCTTATAAAAAGGGGAAATTTAGACACAGAGACACACACACTAGGAAAATGTCATGTGACAAATGGAGTTATGCTATCACAAGTTAAAAAACTATCACAAACTAGGAGATAGTCCTTGAACATATCCTTCTCTAGCACCTATAGAGGGAACATGGTCCTACCAACACCTTGATCTCAGACTCCCAACCTCTAGAACAGAAAGATAATGAGTACCTGTTGTTTAAGCCACTCAATTTACAGTATTTTATTACAGCAGTCGTAGCAAATTAAGGCAACCCAGAATACCACCCCCAATTCATTAACTTTTAATTGTCTCTTATTGCCTATGAAAACAAAGAAACAAGTTATTAGTCATGGCTTTGAAAAGCTCTTGTTACCTGGCCTCTGTGTACTTGCCCAACCTAATACTCGTTTCACACAATTTAACCTTTAAAATACCAATCCTTATTTTCCTAAAATTGTCTACTTCTTCCACCTTAGGCCTTTGAAAATGGAATTCCCTCTAAAAATGGTGGACAATATATAGTCTAACCTTCATACAATTCTTTTTTTTTTTTTAACCTTCATACAATTCTTAACATATTCCAGCACCAGTATTTTCAAGGGAGTGAAGTAGATGGGCTATGTCTTCTAAATTATTTAAGGATGATAATGAAAACATGAAGGGCATGTTCAGTGAAAAATTATTGTGGTAAATGGGATTGGAGGTTTCAAGAACCTCCAAGACCTTTTGGGTTAGGGTAATAGAATAGTGAGATAGAAAGGCGAAAAGTAGTTACAGGAGAGTTCTTATTTAAAACAGACTTTGTAAGTGATGTAGTTATTAGTAATGTCTCAGATATGACCAGGAGAATGTGCCTCTGAAGTGGGAACTAGTAGGCTAATCTAAGAATGTGTTCAGGGACTCATGAAACCAGGGTGTTGAATAAATGGTTTATGTGATTGTTGAATTTTCTGATAAGGAACAATGGGTGAGTGCTATATAGGGATCTAATGACTAAAATATTTAATGAATGAGAGGAAGTGACCAGAAAGCTAATGAAGAGGTAGTGAGTAGAATGATCTGATCTTATGTGTTTCAAAGGAACCCAGGTTGTAGGGAGGAGGGAAAGTAAATGGTCTGGATCAACAATGAAAGACAAGGAGTACTGCACCACTTAAAGCCCCTGTGGGAATCATGGGGTGGAAGAAAATAAGTTTCAAGGGGCGCCTGGGTGGCTCAGTTGGTTAAGCAACTGCCTTCAGCTCAGGTCATGATCCTGGAATCCCGGGATCAAGTCCCACATCGGGCTCCCTGCTCAGCGGGGAGCCTGTTTCTCCCTCTAACCCTCCCCACTCTCATGTACTCTCTCTCTCTCTCTCATTCTCACTCTCTCAAATAAATAAATCTTTAAAAAAAACAAAAAAGAAAAGAAGTTTCAAATTCTCCAAATACCACACAAAACAGACAGAACAACTAGGTTGCAAACCCACAATGAACAGATAACATTTACAGCAAAACTAAGTGTGACAGAGTCTCTGCACAAACAATAAAATTCAGGTGAGTGAGCTGATACCCTGTTAACTTCCAAACCTTAACTCCCATCTTCCTGTCTTGGACAGAACCATTCATTCATTCTTTTATTCAGTCAACTCTATTCTACCCACACCCCAGCATTATACATTGTCAGCTCTTTGACCATGCAAAAAACCACTCAGAACTTTGGAACTCAATCTTCTTACTATATGCTTTTTTCTGCCTCCAAGATCTATTTTAACTTCGACATTTTCTCTGATTAAATTGATTTGAAAGAGAAAGTTTAGGGCACTGGGGAATGGAATTCAAGCAATGCCTCTAAGTTTAATTACATTTTGCTTATTAAAAGGAAACCAGACCAAAGGCAATGAACACTAAGAAAAGAACAGATCACTCTCAAAGTTTGCATTATCAGATGAGAATCAACTCAGAGCTGGTGTCAACATTATCAATAAGATTTATCCTTAGGTGCAGGAGGAGAGCTGATCCACAGTAGAAATGACCAGCGTGAAAGCACCCCCCAAACCCCACATTCTGACTTTTGGGAAGGCTTTTGGTAGATAAGATCTATCCCCAGGATGACAGGGATCTTTTAAAGCCAACTTTTTCTGCACAGCATAGGAAGCCATCAACAAAATGAAAAGGTAACCTATTGGATGGGAGAAAATATTTGCAAATCATGTATCTGATTAAGGGTTAATAATTAATATATATAAAGAATTCAGACAACTTCATAGCACAAAAACAAATAATCCAATTTAAAAAATGGGAAAAGGATATGAATAGACATTTTTTTTCCCACTTTTTAAAAGTTTGTTTGTTTGTTTATTTATTTATTTATTTATTTTAGTACTCTAAACCCAACATGGGGCTTGAACTCATGACCCTGAGATCATGAGTCTCATGCTCTTCCAACTAAAAGTAGCTAGGCACCCCTGAATAGATGTTATTTTTCAAAGACATACAGATGGCCAACAGGCACAGGAAAAGATGCTCAACATCACTAATCATCAGGGAAATGCAAATCAAAACCACCATGAGATCTCACTTCATACCTGTTCAAATGGATATTATCAAAAAGACAAAGAATAACAAGTGTTGGCAAGGATGTGGAAAAAAAAGGAACCCTCATGCACTGTTGGTGAGAATGTAAATTGCAGCCACTGTGGAAAACAGTATGGAGGTTCCTCAAAAAACTGAAAATGGAACTACAGTATTATCTAGGAATTCTACTACTAAGTATTTATCTGCAGAAAATGAAAACACTAATTCAAAAAGGTATATCTTCAAAGCATTATTTATAACAGCTAAGATATGGAAACAATGTAAGTGTACATCAATGGATGAATGGATTAAACATGAGGTGGTATAAGGGAGCCTGGATGGCTCAGCTCAGTTGGTTCAATGCCTGACTCTTGATTTTGACTTTGGTCATGATCTCATGATTGTGATATTGAGGCCTGAGGAGTTTGCTTGAGATTCTCTCTCTTCCTCTGCCCCTCCCTCTGCTCATGCTCTCTTTCCCTCTCTCAGATAATAAATCATTTTAAAAAAAATGAGGCGGGCTGTTTGGGTGGCTCAGTCAGTTAAGTGCATCTATCTTCAGCTCAGGTCATGATCTCAGGGTCCTGAGATCGAGCCCTGTAGTGGGCTCCCTGCTCAGTGGAGAGTCTCTTTCTCCTTCTCCCTCTATCCCTCCCCACCATGCTCATGCTCTCTCTCTCTCAAATGAATAAATACAATCTTTTTTTTTTTAAATGGGGTGGTATATATAGACAATGGAATATTATTTAGCCATAAAAAAGAAATCTTGCCATTTGTGACAATATAGATGAACCAGAGGGTATTATACTAAGGGAAATAAGTCAGACAAAGAAAGACTATTACCATATAATCTCACTTATATGTGGAATCTAAAACATGAAACAAATGAACAAACAAAACAAAATTCATAGATACAGAGAGTAAAAGAGCAGTTAGATGGGTGGGCAAAATGTGTGAATGGAGTCAAGAAGTACAGACTTCCAATTAAAAAATAAATAAGTAATGGGGATGTAATGTACATGCTTGAAAGTTGCTAAGACAGTAAATCTTAAAAGTTCTCATCAAGGAAAAAATTTGTAACTTTGTATGATGACAGATAGTAACTAGATTTATTGTGGTAATCATTTCATAGTGTATACAGCTATCAAATTATTATGTTGTACACTTGACATTAATATAATGTTACATGTCAATTATACCTCAATAAAATAATATAATTAATTAATTAATTCCCAGGAAAGAGTAGATGTTAAAAGATATTTGTTGATGACTGATGGAATGATGAATAGATGAATGAATGAATACAATATCCATCTTAAAATTCTGAAATATGAGGTTTTGTCTCCAAAAAAGAAAAAAAAAGACCTTGATGGATATCCTTGTATTTATAATCATACCTGTATCTGTCTGTCTGCCTATCTATTATCTATCTATCGTCATAGTATGGTGGGAAGGGCACAGACTATGACATAAGATAGCTTGGGATTTAGAACCTACCTTTCCTACTTCCTGGCTTTGGACAAGTTACTTATTATCATAAGCCAACTTTTTTTAACTTAAACAATACCAATAACACCTATGAATTGCCATGAGGATCAAATTAGAGAATACAGATTGCTTTCCCATGATTTAGGAATCCATAAATATTAGCTATTGGTAATGTTCTTCCATAAGCTGTTATGTTGTATGCCTTTGTTGCAATGAGTTCATTTTTCAAACTATATTTTGTCTCATGTTCTGACTTGCATAAGGGTCCTCATGGAGAATATGGGAGAGAAAACATTAAAATCAAAAACATTTCAGAAAACACAAGAGAGGAGGCCCCTGCAGCATTGGCCCTTGACCCACCATCACTGGCTCCAGGACTTGATGCCTGCCTCAGACATTTGCTGTAATTAGTACTGAAAGGGCCCCTAAGGGCTTGAAAAGGAGGCTACTTCCCCTGAATCGACATTTCCTGTGTGGCTGGCTTCCATGAATTTAGGCTGCTGGCCAAAGGAGGCAGATCTGGTGGGGCACATGCTTTTCTCAGGATGAAGTGAGCAGATGAAAAGAGAGGAGGGGAATGAATGTCAAAGGACTTCCTAATGAGATCTCCCCTTGTTGTGAGCCCTCTGGGCTGAGGAATTAGTGTGCAGATCATTTGCTAATGAGCATGTCCATATCCATAGAATAACCTTTAAATGCTCAAAGAATGTAGAGTAATTCTACTAGTTCTTTCCTTGTCTGGGTATGCTGAGAAACAAGATTATCCATTTGCAAATGCAAGTCCTGAAAAAGGCAGTGGTACACAACACAAATTCTAGTAAACAACTCTAAGACATATATCATTAATAAATACTACAGGCCTCCACCCTTTGTAAGGGCCAGCAGGATTTAAGGAGATAGCGCTTTCTCAGGAATTCTTGATGGGCAGCTATCCAACTCAGGTCTAAACGCCTCTTTTTTCACCCCACTCCCAGCAATCAAATACTGAGGAAGAGTCTCCTCCTTAATTCCTGGGAGTTCAGTACACACCTCATGGTGCTCCCTCCTTCCACATTCCTTTTTTTTTTTCTTTTCTTCCTTCTTTCGAATTATGTACAACCTAGGGGCACTAAATGCATAGTGGGGGTTTGATTTTCTTACTTTTAGGTATTGTGTGATAGGAAGAAGTATAAAGTACTAAGTAGGTCTCTAAATGCCTGTCCTGATACTAACTAACTTCTAATTAGAATTGGATGTCTAAGCATCTTATTTCAAATTAATTTTTCTTAAATACACATACACACACACCTACACTTTGACCTTTTCAGCTCAGCCTCTTTGGGAAAAAGGAAGGCATTTTTCATGATTCCCCAAGTACTTACAAGTTTATCAGCAAGCCACGCACATTCAATCACGTTCCCCTAATGAACTGCTCTTGTCAATTTAGTTCTCATAAAAACTCAAGTGAGGCAATGTGAAGAGTGGTGATTCCTGAGCCCAGGTCTGTGATGCCCTAGGGTGTCTCCAATTATTTCCAGGTGGGGGTTGGGGGTGTCATGAAATTCTCCAACAAAACTAATTTTAATCCACTTCAGTTTGCAAAATTGCAGGCCACGCAGCATTTTGATTAAGAAGGACATTTCAGAAAATCAAGTGAGTCACAGTGGGGTATTGCAAATGGAAAAACAAACAAACAAAAATCTTTAGCATAGAATTTCATAACCAATTATATTTTTCCTTCTTTTGTCCACATAGCAGGTGGTGGCTCCTATTGTGATCTCAATACTTGGGTAGATGTGAAGGAGAAAAAAATAAGAGAATCCAGTATTTATTGAGAATTTGCAACATGCATTTAATTGTAAGAGAAGCTTTTGCATATTACATTTCATATCATGCCTACAACATCATTATGAAGTAGAACAATATGGACTACTTTACAAGAAAAGAAACTGAGAGTTTAGAGACACTATATAATTAGCCCAAGGTCCAAATCTGATAAAGCAAGGGGCTGGAACCTGAACTTTGATCTTTCTAATTCCAAAGCTTACATTTTTCTCATTAATATGTTTTCATAAATAGGATATGAGCATCCACAAAGAGAATATGGTCTGGTTTGGAAGAAAAACCATTTGAGAACTCAAGGACAATTAAAGAGACATAAGAAAATATAGAAGTGTCAAATTTTATGGTGAGATATCAACCTGGGCTAAAGGAAATTTAAGAAAAAAAAAAAAGGTTCCATGAACTAACATACTCAACACCCTGAAGAATGAGTGAAATTGGAGAAAGAGTGAAACAGAGAAGAGCAGAAATAGGATTTTTAAGGAGCATTTAGTTGGGTGTGAGAAAGGCCAACTTGGTCACAGGGAGAATTGATTGCCCAGAGTGGCCAATTTGGGTAGAGCAGTATGGTGGATCCATTTGGTTTCATAGTGTATGGCCAGACTCAAGGAGAACTGTTAAGCCTTTGTGGACAGCTCTCTTTGCTTTATCTGGTGTTTTGTTTTGTTTAATGGATGTATTAACTACCTACACTGGGTTAAGTACAGGAGGAGGGCAATTAAGAGCTCTGTACTATTTGGAAGTTAATTTCCTAGGAACTAGTTCTAGCCTTCCTCCATACCTCTGACTTAACGAGTTACTGAGCCTCACTCAATCCAAGATGTCTTCATACCTTGAAATGAAATCATAATGCAATATTTATTTGATTGCTAAAATTGCCATGAATAGCCCTGATCTCTTGAGATTACCAGATCTTTGAATTCAACTATTTGACAGCACTTGGATTCAAACATATCATGCTACATAAAACTCTTGATTTCACCCCTTCACAAAACAAAACAATGCAAAATATAAAGCAAAACTTGATAAGGATGATGATGATGATGTTGGTGCTGGTGATGATGATGATGATGATGATTTGGGCTTGTACTGCTACCTTGGCCACATAATTTTGGTTTCTTCTTCCAATTTTGACTATCTCTGACAAATGAATTCTCCGAAATATAGCCAAAGTGCCCTTTTAAAAAACATAAGGCACAATCTTTAAAAGTCTTCAATGTGTTTCCATAACTCTTAGAATGAAATCTAAATCTTGTTTCCTTGACCTCAAGACCTTCAATGGTTTCCTCTCTTTATGCAGTTTCATTTATCAACCCATTTCTTTTCCCTCTGCCACACCGAACACATGTTCTTCTCACTGATGTTTGAGTTTGTAACATTTTCTTGCCACTCAGGTATTAATTCAAATGTCCCCTGTTCAGAGAACACTTCCTGGCACCCATTCTAAAAGGGACACCCAATTGTGATCTGTCACCATCCCCTTCAGTTTGATGCATTGTACTTACCATTATCTAAGATTTTTCTTAGTTATTTCTCAGATTACTTTTATGTTTATTTTCCCTCTGATCCCACTAGCATGAAGCTGCATGAATGCCTCCTTGTTTATCATTTTATCCCTGCATATGGCCATGTATGCAGTATTTGGGATGGCTCAATAGATATGTGCTGTGTTAATAAAATAGTCCACCAATGTTTAGATAGATGTTTGACATGAAGAAAGTGTACTTTAATGGGTAAGTGGAAATGACGTGGAGGCTTATTTGAATAGAGGATGACTTGAATCTAGATCTCATTTGTGTGGCTATATCAGGAAGAGGGAGCAAGGGAGTCAGTACACTGGGGATAGCTGAAATAGAACAGAAAAGGAGAACCAAAAAGAAATAAGGGAAATTTGAAAATTTTTGGTGATTGATTACTATGAAAGTTTTGATGTATATAAGCCTTTCTTCTTCCTAGCCCAATACCTCATGGAAAATGCAGAAACTATAAGGTAATGAGAAGCCTTTGGCAGGAGTACATGGAAAGTAGTGACCCTTAGGAATGACATCATACATTCAAGGAAAGATACCCATTAGGCAATTCACTGACCGAACATGTTGGGAAGACCATAAAACTTCAAAGTTGGCAAATGTGGTAGGTAGTGCTATTGTTGAAAAAATATTTATCCTTTTCCATGATTCTTTATGGGGAATGGGGCTTCTCTGCCCCTTAGTTTTGGATCCAGTCATGTGACTTTTAAGATAGTATGAGACAAGATGAAAGCAATTTTGGAATGTGCTTAGAGGGTAAGGCTTTGCCTCCCATGCTTCTGCTATGAGGAGCTTAGCTGCTGTTCAGGAGGATGAGAGACACATGAGAAAAACTGGATTCAGCCCATAGCCTGAAGCCAAGCCCAGATGAGTCCAGTCTAGACCAACTGAACCCCAACCAAAGTGAAGTCATGAGAGCAAAATGAGCATTGAAATGGTTTGTTACACTGCATTATGGCAATTTCTGACTGATACAGAACTTTAAAACTTTTAAAACAATTAAACTTGCTGAATGAATGACTATAGAAAATTGTAAGAAGATGAGTAATGATAGAGTACTGAAAGATTTCTTCACTTAAAATATTTACTGTGTCTTCATTCACCCCAACATAATTCTTTCTCTCTTTAATAATATTATTTCAGTTCATTCACTAATTCACATATTTATTCAAAAATACATATTGAGCAATACAGGCATTTATGTGCAAGGATTATAGGAGAAAACAAGGTAAAATGCACATTACAACTTTGGTATCCAGAATTTTTAATAACCTTTTCTGAAAACTCTTCCAAAATGTATAACTATATCCTGAGACTCTCTACCATACCCCTGATATATATTTCAAAATGTCAGCATGACCTCTGGGATGTCCCAAAGGTATCTTAAATTCAATATATCCAAAAACTAGTTTATTAACCTTCTCACTTTTCAACCAACAATCTACTCCTCTTCATGTATTTCCCATCTGTAAATCTGTCATCAGTTCACTCAAGCCAGGAAATCTGGAATGTTCATTTCTTTCTTCTTCTCGTCCTCCATTCCCAGTGAATCTTGTATTACCATCGAGTCTCTCTCCTAGATGTCTCTGCTCTCAGTGGTCTCTCTGTCACATGTCATCACCACTCTAAAGAAAGTCTCTCAGACTCTCTACAACAGTCATTTTTCTGAGACATAAATGATGGAGAAAATATGGAAGGGGCCTATACAGTTTCCAATACAAGTATATCATTGGTTTCTCTCTGGCTAGAAAATTCGTGTTCATCTGCTAAAGGACAGCAGAAATGCCATCTCCATGTTGAGAATGAGTACATCCAGGCATTTGAGATGGTAACTACTGAGGCCTGAGGAAAAATAGAAATACTTCTTATAGCAGTTTATCCTGTCAGCCAAGAAAAGGGGAGCAGGAAAGGAAAAGACTCAAACAGAATACTTGTACATAGGACCAGTTTTCATTTGAAAACTTTAATGAATAACCCAGAAATTAGAACATAAAATTTGTGGTTTTTTTTAATTCCTACCAAATATTTTTAAAAGAATTACATGACAGACTGGTTTATTTGAAAAAGGAAACACCAGACCTTCAGAACTTCAATTTCCCTTATTAAAATAAATGAATTTTGGCTTTGTTTGTGCTTAATCTTGGCTGGAAATTTACATTACCCAATCAGGAGTTAACAAGCCCCGCAGGGGAAATCAAGTGTCGCATAAAAATTCCACAGGAAATCCACCAATAAATCAGGGCAGGCAAGGCTGTATATATGGAGATTTCTAGCCCTTCTAAAGTCTATTAAAAACCTTTAAATCCTGCTTTAGACAAAACATAAAGGAGTGTTGGGAGCTCTGTCATTCCTGAGAGGCCCTTCAATTTCTACATACTAATATTTAATCATTGAAAATGTCTATATATCCAAAATTAAGTCATTTAGCCTTGGTATATATAACACATTAATTTTATATAAACTCTTATTCTGACATGAAGTGGTTTACATAAGAGGGAAATAAAATCCTCTGGACCTGAACATAGAACATTCCTCTTCTGCCCATCCTTTATCAAAAGAGAGTCATGATGATGGTTTAAAATGGCATTTGGAAAGCAGCTCTTGATGGCATCTTTCCCACCTCTCTGCCAAAATACCTATGAAGACAACAACAGAGGTGAGAAATCACATTTCTGAAAATTAGACATGGCTGTCAATTTTACTACCAGAATTTGAGAGGAATTTCTATTCACCTTAAATGTAAAGGGAAAAAAAATGGGAAAACAGTAGGACTAGAGTATGCCTGTTTCCCTAGAAAGTTAGTAGGAAGATCCCTAATTGCTTCCCCCACTCTTTGGTCCTATTTCACAAGTTCACATTCTGTAATATGTTGCATATTGGACAAGCTGTTACCCACCTCACTCCCAACATGGAATACGAATTTGTCATCATCTGATTGTGTGTGTGTATGTATGTATGTGTGTGTGTGTGTGTGTGTGTGTACGTGTATGGCTTCCCAAATGCTGCTACTTTGAATCTTCCTCCTCCAGAGAAATTCTCCTTTTTAACATCAAAGAGAGTGTGAAACTCCAAGAAGACAACTGGCAAGAAGTAAAAGGGAATGGTGAGCAGTTACTCTCCTGGAGATAGAAACAACGTATAATAAGCAAAAGTTGTGTCACGGTCTTGGCAATAAAGAGTTCTTACAGCAGTTCATCCAGTTATAAATTTTCGTCCTCTCCAACTATTCAGAGTATGAGAGAACCAGGTTCTGAAAACAGGAAGCAGTCACTTTTTATACAGCAAAGTTGAACCCTGCATTGGGAAGGGTCCCATGGACTTTGAAAGAGAGGCTGACAGTACTTAAGTGAACAATAAGGCCAAAATAAATCCCTGTTTGGGATAACCTGTTTGGTCAAGTACCAAAAACAAAAGCAAAGCAAACAAACAAAACCAAAAAGCCCATTCTGGGGCATCTGCACATATATGAAAGAATGAAGAAAATAGATTATCCTGAAGAGCCAGTGAGAGGAAGAGGAGGCCTTCTCTTCATAAAATAGCCTGCCGAAGCATGTGTGCATTTGCCCTGAGGCTGGCAATGGCAGGAATAGATTGTGCCTCACTTGTGTGGTTTTAAAATATACCTCTTATGCCTTTAATCGTTTTTACAAATGACTTAGAGCATATTAAATTATTCTATGTTTTGTGGCAGAGAAAGGAAAATGAGGCGGTCTTAATTCTCCATACTAAGTTCTCTGCACTGAGAATTAGAAGGTGGGAACAAATGTGACCTCTCTTCCCTTCCTAAAATTCTTACCTTACTGCACAGTTGTATAATTCCCATGCTTCTACTTTTTTTTTTTTATTTCCATTGAAAATGATATTTAATTTTTCTTTTCAAAGTTGTCAAATTGGAACCTAAACTACAGGAGCTTGACTTAGCTGTTACATAAGTAAGTCCCTTATTTCAGGCTGGTCCGTTAACTTCTCTCAGTCCCCATGTTCACAACTTTAGTAGAAAGTGTTAAGAGTTAATGGATGGGTGGTTTTAAACTGTGGTCTATGGAGTTTAGGGACTTCTAGGGTTGTATTTGGGACAGAGATGATTGGGCAGGTCTCCATTCCCTGCCTTTGCTTCAAACAAATGTTTTACATGGTGGTCTTCTACAGAAGAATGGGTCCTGTTTTAATCAGAGTTCTCCGGAAAAATAGAAACAATGGGGGATATAGAAAGATGTTAGATAGATCGATCGATAGATAGATAGATAGATAATAGATAGATGATACATAGATAATAGATAGATAGTAGATGATAGATAATAGATAGATAGATAGATGATAGATAGATAGATATGAAAAGATTCATTATGAGTAACTGGATCACGTCATTATGGAGGCCAAGAAGTCCCACCATTTGTCTTTGTATGAATTGGAGACCCAAGAAAGCCAGTGGTATAGTTCAGTCCAAGTCTGAAGGCCTGAGAACCAGGAGCACCAAGGGCAGGCAAGATACATGTTCCAGCTCAAGCAATCAGGCAGGAAAGGGTGAATTCTTCCTCCAACTTTTTGTTCTATCTATCCAAGGGATTGGATGATGCTCCCCACCCCCACATTGGGAAGGAAAGTTGCTTTCCTGAATCTATCAATTCAAATGCTAATTTTATCTGGGACAAAATGGCCAAATCATTGAATATTTTTAATTACAAAATATATTGATTCTAATTCAACACTTACAATTTGTTTCCTTTTGGTGAATTCTCCATATTCACAATTTTAAAAATGGGAATAATTTGTTCTAACATTTTTAACCTGTTAGTGTCAAAATGTAATCCAAAACAAATTTCTAATGATAGAGGCTTGGTGATGATAAAATAAATTTTTCCTTTTTCCTAATTTCAAATGTACTAAAATGAGTGTGCTGAAAATGCAGGATACTGATAATGAGATTTTTAAAATTTGTTTCTGATGCTAGTTAGGCAGCAAACTTCCCTTGCCTTAGACTTTGCAGAATAAAATGTCAAAAATCCAATTCTATTTCTCTGACTTAACAAAAAAAAAAAAAAAGAAGACAATTAATGGGAAAAATCAACGAACAATTTTGTCATCAAAGCTTTTATTCAAACCAATGGAATTCAAGGACTTTAGACTTTTCTATTTTTATCATAAATTTTACTTTAATGTCTGGATATAGCTGATTAGGAAATGTAGAATGTAGTTCAAAAGAAATACAGCAGCAGGACAGGTCTATTGAAAGATCTCCTTGAGATGTATTAGCTAACGCTCTATCTAGACCACTCATAAATTTTTAGAGGAAAATTGATTTTGTTTTCTCTTCACTGCAGCAGTAAATAATTTTATAGCTTGGAAACAATTTCTATGCAAACTCTTAAGTATATATTTTTAAAAAGAATAGAATTTTTTCTTGCAGAGGTGTGATATCACTCATATAACTGTAATATTATATCTTCAATTAAAATAAAAGCCTCTCTAAACCATTTTGGATGATACATGCATTACAATAGAATTTTATTCTGAAAGGTGTAATATAACTAAAATAGAAAGCAAAATAAAAAAATAAACAGTTCTCTGTGATCAAATTGCACCCATCCATCCATCCATTCACCCATATCCATTCATTCATTCAACCAACATACATTGTTATTACATCTACTCTGTGTCCAGCCCTGTGCTGACTGCTGAATACATAAACATTAATTCTACATGATTTCTCAAGGAGTTCATAAAATCATAAATGAGTGGGCACAAATACTGACACCCACAGTATAATACATGATAAATAAGTGATGCCCAGTAATATATGTATTTGAAGTACAGATAACTAGAGAAGTCTAAGCTAGCAAGCAGACTGCTTTGAGTTGTTAAAATGAGAAGCACAATAGTACCGAATATAAGGAATTGGGCTTTGGGTTATGACACATCTATATTATAAAATCCAAATTTTGGCTACTTGCCAATTGTATAACTTTGGACAGATTCCTAAAACCTCACAACTTTAGACATGTCTGGTGTGAAAAAGGGAGAACGTTCCACTCAAAAATTTTATGAGTATAAAGAGATAGAGGAATAATTATGAATATTTCCAGGCATACAGGAAATGTCTAACAGACATTATTCATTCTCCCTTCCTCTTCTTTATAAATTTACCAGTTGAAGAGGAGGCATCAGTGGATGTAAATGCATCAAAGTGTGAATGAAAGATGTAGCAGGATCAAGGATCATCTGCATGTTCCCTGCAGTGGAGAAGCATGCTTTCTAGGAGTCAACAGCCAATGTAGGGAATGGGGTGCAGATCAAAGGAGTTAGGGCTGAATTTTGATGGACCTGTGGGCTATGCTGAATCTTTATATTATGTTTGTTAATCTACTTTAAATATAGTAATAAGATGACATAAATATCATGAAAAGATTTAAAATTACTTTTATATGCCAAATATTTTCTAAATAGCAATACTAAAAATCAATATGATTTCTTGTGTAAGAACATATACTAAAACTAATACCAACTGGACTGAATTATTAAATGTGAAATTCAAAAAGATATTTTTAAAATAAGGGATAAATATAGGTAACTAATTGTGAAGGAACAGGGGTACTAAGCAGTAAAACAACATGAGAAAGGATAGGGTGATTTGACTCAAGACTTGAAAATTTTTCAGATACTTAAAAAATAAAAATTAACTCAAAGACAAACTGAGTTGAAAAATTACAGATCTACATGTATCAATGTGTCACTAAGGAACTGTTTGATTAGCCTTTCTAGACCATGTACATCTTCAGCCAGCATTGTGTCCTTCTTCAAATTCATAACTAAATGTAAAAAGGAAAACCATTAATGTCATTTCTATCAATCCAAGATTATGAGGTGCCATAGGAGCAAATGTTAGTTTTTTTAGACTGAATGATGGAAATATTTTCATGGAAAAAAAGCACAGAAATAAGTAATCAATGAACTTCTCTGATAATATTTAGTAGGTAGAATGAGATATTACATATTTATCAAAATATATTGCCACAATTTCAGGGTCCTAATGAAAAATCAAGTTTTCTACTTACTGTCTTCCTTGGTTAATTTTGAACCTCATTATTGACACTGATCCTAAAAATAAGAGAGAGGCATTGGAATTAATGATTCAGAATCAACTACCATTTATTGAGCATTGACTGTACCTAAAACTGTTCCAGCTCCTTTGACTCATATTTTATTGTTTAATTCTTACAGAAACCTACAACACAGATATTTTCATTGGAATGAAAATGAATAAACTGAAAAGTAGAGAGAATTAAATATGCAATGTAGTTAAGAGGAATTGCTTTCTGGATTCTTACCCAAATTCTCAAATCTAACATCTTCTGACTTCCCACATGATTGCTTTGGGAAGATTTAATTTGTGACAAAAACTATACAACAATGTAGGAGATAGATAAAACCAAAGAACCCTTCTTTTCAAAGAAAACAGTGACCCTGAATGAGCTGATTCATTCAGGCAGTACCTTTACTTTCTGTCTCAAAACAGGTAACTCGCAGGGCACCAGGGTGGTTCAGTGGGTTAAGCATCCAACTCTTAATTTTGGCGCAGGTTATGATCTCAGGTTTGTGACGTTGAGCCCCATGTTGGGCTCTGTGCTTAGCAGGGAGTCTGCTTGAGGTTCTCTTTCTCCCTCTCCCTCTGCCCTTCCCCCCATGCTTTCTCTCTCTCTCTCTAAAAAATAAATGAATAAATTTTAGGGAAAAAACAAATTAGCTCTGTCTCTTTGAAAATCTGTATCTCACCTGTATGATTTAACCAAATTAGTCATACCAGGGGTTGAGAGTCTCAATCTCTGTTGCAAATCAGAATAGTCTGGAGGGCCTTAATTTAAAAAATAATGGAATCTAGGTCTATCTCAGAGATTCAGACTTATATACTGTGGGATGGGGCTTAGGCATTGGCATTGTCTTTTTCACATCTCTCCAGGTGATTGTAATGTGCAAAATTGAGAACCACTGTTCTAGATCCTTGGATATTTCAACAGCAGTAAATTAATTGGGTTTTCTGAGCTATTTTTCAAGTTAAAACAAAAACCTACTTCTGATTTTCTGTACAGTTTAAATACAATCACAGTTTACTTCCTTTTTTTTTTTTTTGGTTGAAACTATATGAAGTCACTGTGGTTAGCTCATGTTGGCAAGGCACCCTGATTGAAAGGTATGTCTCTGATTAATAACCATAAAAAACAGATGAGCTATTAATAAATGCAGTTTGTTTGCTAAATAAAATCAGATCATGAGGTTAATAGAAAAATAATAAAAATAGTACTTTGATAATGAAAAACTTGGAAACCACCTCATATGAAATTGTAATTCATATCCCAATTAACAGATCCAAGCAGTCTAGAGATTATTCTTGGTTATAGAATTTGCAGAAAATATTAAACAAAAATAAATTCATGGAGAGACTCTATGAATTTGTAATTATAGATTTGATAAACTGAAGAATTCTGAGAAACTTTAGAGCAGGTTTCTCAATACCCTTCTGCATTGCCCTTCACCCTCGCCTGTGGATATTGGTAGATTGTATTTTGTTTTTTGGGGTTTTTTTTTAATTCCATGTTCAAATACATTGGAAAATTCCAAGTTAAAGAAAGATAAACGTTTCTTGGCTCTAGGACTTGTCAGAAACTTTAAGATGATAATATATAACCCTCCAAGAAAAATGCAGTGTTTCCCAAATATATTACATCATGGGATTCTTTTCCTGCCACATTGTAGGACAAATAACTATAGAGCCCCACAGCGTCCTATAAGCAACAGTGATATCCACAAACCCCACAAAGTATACCCAATGCCTACTATATGCCAAGGCTGGATTTGAAGTATCTCATAACCTGAATCCAGCTTAAATGTGACTTTAACTTTTAGATTTCACAACAGAAGGGAATGTTCAATAACTGCAAATTGATAGATTCTGTTATAGCAGATGATGCTAACATAACTATTCAAAGTCTTGAGGCAGGTTAATTCTGGACATTAAGGCATTCAATCTTACAGAGCAGAATAGGATGATTATATTCTTCAGGGTTAACAGAGGTGTGATGGATGGAAGGAAGGAAGGGAGGAAGGAAGGAAGGAAG
>NC_138384.1:19089744-19208850 GCF_054177405.1 Leptonychotes weddellii | reverse complement strand
TTTTTTTGTAATTTCCCCACTGCCATTATTCACACCCCATAAAACCAAGTTTCTACTTTAATATTCTCTCTATATATCTAATCATTTTTCACCCACTCCCTGAATAAGACACAAATATTGAAAATAGTTTTCCATATTGCAATTTGGTATTTTCTGAACACTTTCATTAATCAGGATGTGGTAGATTATCTCCAAAGAAGACTTCAGACATTACAGAGGCTGTAGGTACCTGTAGATCTTCTCATTAAATGATTGAGTCTATTTACCAAGGCTTTAAATAACTATTAGGATGTGGCAGAAATAGCATTGCTCCAGACATGGGACTGGCCCTTAAGATGTCTGGACAGTGCCAACTTTTGCTTTCACATAAAATAACTTGGATCCAGATAACTGAATAAAGAGGGATCAGGAAGATAGCTACATGTTTAAGAGCTAAAGCTCTCCAGCCAGTAGCCACAACCAAGGGGCCAGACCTAGGAGGAGATGTCCAGAATGTTCCAGCCCTACAAACTCCCAGCTGAATGAACCACACAAGTAACCTGAGCCAATAGAGAAGAACCACTCTGCTCAACCTCAGCATCGTGAGCATTAACAAATTGTTGTTTTTTAAGCCACTAGATTTTGGAGATTTTTTGTAGCAAAAAGTAAAACACATAGGATCTCACACAACAGGGAAGAATCCATGAGCAAGCCTGCATTTGTGCCTTTATACTGCTTTTCAGTTTAGACCATACACAGACATTGGAAAAGTGGATGGCATGAGGGTTAAAAATTGCACAGTCACGAGAGGAGATGCCTCCTTCCTCTGAGCACACAGAACATTTGATACATGCTTACTTTCTGCAGTGGTTGAACAACGTCATGTCTTAACCATGGATCTTCCTAAGAACACACTAAGCAGAATGGATAGCTCCAGCTTCGCAAGCTCTGCCCTTGTGCCCTTGTTCCCTTGCCTCCTCCCAGCCAGTCTCCCAACCCTCCCATCACACATTTTGTTACTTTCCTGTGAGCTATTTGCCAATAAAGGACTCAAAGTGAGAACTATTCACCCCATTGCAGACTTAGACACACAGAACACAATTTTGTTATTGTTATTCTTGATTTTGCTGTTGAGCCTGAAATGCTGAACTATTTTAGGCAAGATAGATATCCAGGCTGACAGTGGATTTTGAAAAATAACTTGCCTCAATAACTGTCTTAAATGGGGGATGCCCAAATTATGAATGTACAAAAATAGTTTCCAGAAAAATCTATCTATGAACTTTTAAAAATAATCTTCATTCTATCTTGAGGCCTCACTAGGATGGGCACGCAGCCAGCATTTGGAAAAAATTCTCATTTCTTTAGAGTAGACTTGTACGTTCCTTCCCATTCTAATCCAACTGACAAAATCAACAAATTTCCAGTCTAAGCTAGTGGTTTGTGTCCTCTTTATCTTCTCTTCTTTTGCCCTTTAACATATATATCTAGAGGGCTATTAAGATAAATTTTGTTGGGGTGTGGAATTATGGGCACTAAGAGCTGGAAGGAACCATAAAAGCTACCTGTGTCACGCCAAAACTGTGGTAGAAATGACGCAACGTGAATTGTGCTCCACGCTAGAAAATGTTAAATCAAATGTAAAATCAACTAAACCTGAGTCTCCCTGTGCCCCTCTTCCATCCCTAGCCAGGTCCCAGATGCCTATGTAAATAATCCCAATTAGAAATGCATTCATCACATAAAAACTCACCAAACGAATGCCTACAGGAAATAACACTCCAATAAATCTTGCAAAATGTCTGCTATTCACCATCTTCGAAGTTATGAGCATATGGAAATGAACATAATGTTTGCAATTAAAAGACTTACTTCACTTCAGGTACAGTAAAAACATGCCTGAACCTTTCAAACGTATTCCAAGACTATGAATAAGGCTCCATAAAAACTGGAGTATGCTTTATTATACAGAGATTTATCATTTATTTCTTAAAAAATGTATTCTTTCAGTGACTTGCTTCCTCTATCAACATGCTTTGTATGCATACATTACAGAGATGAAATCTGAAATTCTTCCATGTATTTCAAAAAGAACTAGGTAATAATATTTTGTTGATGATCATGAAAATGACTCTGCAGTAGCTATTATGAATTGTTAAACTTGGAATATTAATGCCTCCCACTCACGATTATTTTAATGAGGTAATCCATAAATCCTCCATCAAACTATAATTCCCTTTATAGTGCTTATCTATAAGGGTGTGTTTCTGCAAAAATATTTTTGGAAATTAAACCATTTTCTTCTCCATTGCTTCCAAATGGAGATTTCTCTCTTTTAAAAGTCAGCAAGACTAAGTCAGAAAATTTAACCTCTCAGGGTTTCAATTTGCATACTTGAATTTCTTCTACAGCAGGTATTAGCACATTTTTTCTTTAAAGAGACAGATAATAAATATTACAGGTTGTTTGGGTCATAGAGTCTCTGTTGCAGCTCCTCAGCTCTGCTTTGTAGAGTTAAAGCACATGTAGACAAGGCAAGTGTAAATGAATGGATGAGGTGAGTCCCGATAAAACTGGCAGCAGGATGACCATAGCCCAGGGCCCTTAGTTTACTGACCCCTCTTCTACAATATTCTATTCAAATGCTTTTCCAAGTTCTCTTTGGGTCCTCCAGTGACTGGGATCTCACTATACCCTATAGTGAGAGGAATCTGACCTTTACAAAGTAATCTTAATTTATTGAAATAAATATATTTTCAATATATTTAATATATATTCAGTATATTTCAATATATTTAGAATGACTGAAAAAAATTTAAAAATTTCACAGGATGCTTCTTCATATACCTCAATTCTACCCACCTGTCCTGCAGTTTTAGGAAAGAGGATTAAATTAAATCTTAGTGCACTGAGACCAAAGGAATCTCATGGGGTAAGGAGCTGAGACAAGAAGCTACTGCACCCTTGTCCATACACCAGCATGATATTTTCATGGGCAAACTGAGCCATACCCTGTGTGTTAGGGTTATAACATTTGTGTTGCTCATGGAAAGGATGGAGAAATAGCTTAGATACCCATAGGATTTGTCCCTCCAGCTACACTTGGCTGTGGAGTTTAAATCAAGGTCACTCTAAGAGTGATTGTTTGTCTTTATTTTTGTGAGCTCTAGCACTAGGGTTATAGTCATCCTTCTCTAGGGCTAAGACAGGACTATGAGGTTAGAGTAAGTAAATACCTGAATTTTTTTTCCCCCTGCAAGTGCATACTTCCTTCATCCTGACGTGAGCCCTCCTACTCTCATTGAAAACTTCACTCTCAAATGCAGATGCCCAGCCCACAGTGGCTGCGGTTGGATTAGGAACCCTACGACTTGCCCACAGGAATCCTGAGAATGAGAGTACAGGGTTAACTGAGGTCTTGGTACAACAACAAGAAGAAGGCAATGAACAGAGCAGAGGCTAAATGTAGACTCTCCTGCATCCTTCACATCAGCTCTGCAAGGTCAGAGGTTGTAAAAAAAGATTGCACAACATAGCCTGTGAATGGTCTGTCTAGTTTCTGACAGCTTCTGTACATTTTAGACCACTGTGCTCGCTTGGTTTACATCAGTGGTACTTAACCTCACTGCAGCCTTCCCCACACCCCTGTCTTTTGTTCTTAAATATGTTCTCATATTTCTTATTAAAAACCATTTGAGGGGTTAGTTGTTAAAATTTTAGCTATATCATAAGTAAGCAATGAAAGATTTATTTTATATTTATTTTATTTTCAAAAGAATCCTAAGAATACATGAAACATTGTCAAAGTTACTATCCCTTCTGTATTTTTTTTTTCATTTATTTGTTTTTGCTACGTCAGTCACTCTTCCGTTGAAACTTTTGTCTATGACTTTGGAAAGAATGAGGAACCTTGTTGAAATAGACACATGCACATCATCACTCACATTTAAATGGTTCCAGGTCTTTGCTTGGATGTGCACAGTGATGATAATTCTGTCTGGCACCCAGGTCTGCAGCACGGTCTTTGCAAGTTGTGTGAAAAGATGATACCCGAGCACATCAGATTCTTAAACTTCAATTATCATTCCCTTCATTTGCAACAGCTGGCTCTTGATTCATCCTTTCTATCACAAAATATTGTTGAACTCCCACTACGTGCCAGGCACTGTTCCAGATGCTAACACTTGGGACACAACAGTGTGAACACTTACCACTTAATTTGCTGCTTGCATCACATCAATCCTGGAAAAGGTCTGGTGTTCACTGTAATTTTTCCCCACTAATATCTCCAGTGTGAAAAGATCCATGGAAAGATTTTGCATGTTGTAAATGCATAGTTACCTTCCATGTGGAGGTCATTCCTTCTTTTTCCAGAACAACTCTTTCTTTAAAAAAACGGTAGTGAAATAATTATGCTATCCAAGTCCTTTGAGCCACAAAGACTTTCGAAATAAAAGGATGCAACTTCACTCTAGCCATTGTTGTGTTTATCCTGGTTTTGACTAATGTGTATTTAGTATATTTAAGTATTTGAGTGTATCTGCTATACACAATTATTTCTAAGTCAACTAAACTATTGTTTCAGTTGTAAAGAAACACATTTTCATTTTGCACATTTGAAAAAATATATACAAGTAATTATCTAGCTACAAGAAAGTCACCTCCCTTCTTCCAGGAAAAGAAAAGCAGTGCTCTCTATCAATTTATTAACAAAAGAAATAGAATCAATGATAATTGAGAGCACATCTTCCCTTGAAGTTGACTATGTTCACGGTGGTAAGCAAAGCATCCTTTGATTATGATGAATGGGTTTTGCAGCCTTTTCATGATTATGCAACATATAATCTGTAATGAAGCTGTGAGGTACTCCTTTCTTAGGGAACAATTCTGGAATTTACCCAAGCTTAGCAGGGCATCACTGGTGTAGATCAATCCACATGTGGCAATGTGTTTTTATGCTTCTAACAGAAATCTCTGATAAGCTTGAACACATCATTGTCTTTTTAAATGCAGTGGTTCATAACACAAGCCTTGGTCTGTGATCACTTTCTTCTTTCATGGACTCCACAAACACTGACAGCTGAATGCGCTTATCAGCTGCTTTTGACTCATCAGGTTGAATACCCTCTTTTAAGAGACAAATCCTGGTTTCTTCTATAACCTGTTACAGGAGATCTTGGCTCCTTTTATTAATTCTAAAACAAGCCATTCCACTAGACAATGGAATACTGAGAATTTCTTTTGTTTGTTTGCAATGTACAAGTTACACCATTTTGCCATTTACCAACATAATTTTTCAACTATAGTATAAAACCCTCCCTCATATACCACTCCTCTCTCTCTCTCCCTATATATATATATATATGCTGTTATTATTTATTACCTATTATTTATGTAGTACATTTATATTATTTTAAGCATATTTTAAATTACTATAAATGTATATCACAAAATATTATAAATTATATTTAATTATTTAATATATTTATATACTATATTTATATATTTCCTAATGCAGTATATATATATAAACTCAGTATCATATAAATGCAGTATATATATATGTATATATATATAAACTCAGTACTAATGTAGATTCTTATGTTTGGATAAAATGAAACCAACTCAAACTGGAATGAATAAAAAAGGGGCTTTATTGACTCATGTAATTAAGAAGTCCAGATGTGAGTATGATTTCAGACTTGGCAAGATTTAGGGGTTCATTCCATGTATCTGGAATAAGACTTTTCTTCAACATTTTACTCTCTTTGTTCACTTCTGTGTTTTCACCCTAAGAAGTTACCTTTACATATTGTCTACCTCCCCACCCTCAGAAACTGAAGACACAAGCTGATTTTTGAGTTAGGTAGAAAATTATGTCTTCCTTCAAAATTTAAAAACAATAATAAAATATTGTTAAGAATGTTGACTCAGATTAGCCCAATCCAGGCTATCTCTCACTATCTCTGAATGAAGCTTTAAGGCCTGAGTTATACAAGATGCTAATTGGCCAAACCTGGTTACATGCTCAAGTCCTGGCACTAAAAATCAGTCAGCCCTATTATACCCAGAAAGACTAAAAATAATGTCTCTGGAATCTGAGTGTTCTTACTGGAAGAAAAAAGGTTAAATACTGAGGAGGTAAAACAACAAATATTCTTTATGATATTAACCATATGCTTCCCAAGGATATCCCCAGTGACCAAGTCCCAAGTGTCAAGTTTCTGCTGTCATCATATCATTATCTGATAAATTTCAATGTGTCAAGGTCATATTCAACTTCACATCCACATCACATTTCAGTTCAGGCAGTGTCTATGGTTTGGGATTGACATTTAAAAATAACATGTTGCACAATATGTATTATATAGACACTGAGTTCTGTCCACTTTATGTCCTCTAAGTGTATATCCACGACACGCAAATACAGTCTTTACATTTGTATTTCTTCAACATGACAAAAACAAGCAGGAGTGGCACAGGGTTTTGTCGTGGGAGCATTCTTTTTCCAATAGAAAATTTGCACAGTCAAATCATCATATTGGTGCATATCAGAAAAAAAAATCACAGAATTGTGGAAGATCAGATTTTACTCTGGCTATAAAAATTTAATTTAGGCAACTTCCCTCTACCAACTCACTATAGCTCCCTCACTAGAGTAACCAGGGTACCAAAAATGCCAGCACAAATTTATCTTAACATACCCAGCACTGGTGAGTGGTAATTCTCATGTTTACTGTCTCAGCTTAATTTATATCTTTAATTATTTGCCTTTTAAATGAATCACCTATGTCTCCCATTCCAAGAAACAGCAGCTTCCACCCTTAGTTACCAAGCATTATTCCACAGTCTGAAATGCAAGTGGTTTCATGACCGACATTTGTATAAACAGGAAGCCATCCACCGAGAAGTAGAGTACACAACAGTTGCCGTTAGAATTAGCCAGCATCCGTGATGATGCAGCAAAGTAATCAGAAAGATCAAAAGGCCACTTTCTGCTTCTCATGACTTTCGTACTATTCTCCCCACTTTCATCTCTACCAAAACCAGGTAATTACCTATTGACACATCAATTTCTGCTGGGCACTTGCAAATCCAAAACATGCAACCCACTTAACTCTTTCATGGAATCAAAGAATCACTACATTGAATGGGACCTTTAAAGTTACCCGGCTCTGTGCTTAAATTACCTCTGTAATAGTCCCAACAAGCAATTCATCGCTACATCCCTGCTTTATAAAGGCAGAGGTAGGGGCGCCTGGGTGGCTCAGTCATTAAGCGTCTGCCTTTGGCTCAGGTCATGATCCCAGGGTCCTGGGATCGAGCCCCGCATCGGGTTCCCTGCTCAGCGGGAAGCCTGCTTCTCCCTCTCCCACTCCCCCTGCTTGTGTTCCCTCTCTCGCTGTCTCCCTATCTGTCAGATAAATAAATAAAATCTTAAAATATATAAATTATATATATTATATATATATAAAGGCAGAGGTATTTGGAGTGGTCTAAACCATGGGTGTTGGGGGCTAATACCTAGGATTTCCAATACCAGGTCCTTCAGAGAAGTAGGTAAATTTGGTCATTTACTTCCTCATCTAAGATCCAATTTCATCATATGGAAATAATGATGGAAATAAGTGTACCTCCTCCCTGGGGTTCTAGCAAGAAATGTATAAGATAATGTCCATGTAATGAGTTTAACATAAGGCCAGGTATAAGCTCAAAAAATGGCCATATCTACATATCTACAGCTATCTGTCTATATTGATAACTCTATATTCAATATTCAATACAGTTTTATTTAAATATTTAAATAATATATGTTCAAAAAAGAAAATTTGGATAATATGGAATTAAAGAACAAAACAAAACAAAAAAAAACAGAATTTCTGACAAGAGCCAAAGTTTATTAAATTTGGTGCTTTTCCCTCCACACTTTTCTCCTCTGCATATTTTTCTATTACATACTTAAGATCATATTATATATATACTTTGGAAACACATTTATTTTTATTTTTATTTATTTTTTGACAGAGAAAGAGACAGCGAGAGAGGAAACACAAGCAGGGGGAGTGGGAGAGGGAGAAACAGGCTTCCTGCTGAGCAGGGAGCCTGATGCGGGGCTTGATCCCAGGACCCTGGGACCATGACCTGAGCCGAAGGCAGACGCTTAACCGACTGAGCCACCCAGGCGCCCCTGGAAACACATTTTTAATATTGTAACATACTGTTCTCCATTTTATTAAAATGTTACACAAATACCATTTTAAGTGGTTGATTAAGTTCCTATCATGTGGTCTTTCCCCAATTTACTTACCCATGAACAATGAGGACAAACATATTTTTCAAGCTGTATTTGCATAAAAACATAAGAACTATTGATATTGACAAAAGGTTTGTTGGAAGGATATAGGGTAATATATGCCCAACATGACCAGGAGGAAAGGAATACGGAATAAGATACCAAAAATAGTTTTTCTTCTTCTGATTATTCATTACACTGATACTAATTATTAACACTATTGCCAATTATAAAACTTATTGAGTGCCTACTATGTGCCAGAAAGTTTGCATAATTTAATTCAGTCATTTCAAAAGATTTATGAGGTAGCTTTTAATATCCTGTTTTAGAGAGGAAATGAAACATGAGAGACATAATAAGCATCTTTCAAAGCCTTCATGTGGCTACTTGTTGAGTCAGCATTTTAATCTAAATCTGAAAATGATATCCATCAGAAACTCATATCTAAATAAAGGAAGGAACAGTATTAGGAAAGCAATAAATAAAACACATCAGTAGCTTCCAAGTTTTGGCAAAATCTTTTAATTACAATTTTCTTAATTGATCTAAGAGAGAACAGTTTGTTCAAAATAGTAACAGCCACAATGTATTTGATGATTATAGTTTGCATATAAGTAAAATGAATGACAACAATGACGCAAGGGACAGGAGAGAGGAATTAGGAAAAAAAAAAATCTGATTGCTTGCAATGTCTGTTTTTTTCACAAGAACAGGTGGCCAGCCTAGTCTTGGTCTGTGATTCTCACACTAGTGTCAGGTAAGATCTGTTAGCAGCTATCACCCAGCTGAGATTCTTTGTTGGATTCCAAGAGAACACAATGCAGACACTAGCAGAAGTAAACCTTCCTTCTAGAAGGAAATGCTGCTGCAGGAAGTGAAAATAAGATAGGCCTAGATGTTATTCTGGTTGAATTCTTTAACATCCGAAATTCCATGCAACATGTTTAGTTCGGGCCAATTACGGAAATCCTATTTCTTTTGCCAATGATTGATTTATGAATGGGCAGGTGACCCAATTGTGGCAAATAAATTTGGGGGAAATTTCTGCTAGGAAGGAGTGGACGGGAGAGTGGAATTTATGTGTTTCTTCAGGCTGAAGAAAGAAAAACAGTGAATAATAATCCTTCTTTGTTCTCTTAACTGTTTTGTCGGGTATTGACAACTGGAACCTCCACAATCTCTTTGTAATAGACTGAGGACAAAGTTAGCATAAAGGATTTGAGTGTGGAGACACAACACAAACTTGAGTTATTAGTGATCTGCCATATTAACCTTCCTCTGGACTGGCCATTATGGAAGATAATGAGTGTCCCCATTGTTTAATTTTATTTTAAGTTAGGTCATCTGTTATTTGCAACTGAAAGCATTCTATCTGACTTCAAAAGGATCTCCAGGGACCTAAAACCCTCAACTCAATCCATCTATCAATATGTTACACTTACTAAGTATATGATTGTGACCATACTTCCAAACCTATCATCTAAAAAGAAATGCATAATTCATCTCTGACGGTTTTAGGGCAAATATCATTATTCCATTTAAATAATAGGACATCTGAAACTTAAAAAAAAAAAAATTAAGTAACTTGACAAAAAGTAGTTTAAGTAAGTGTTGATGTCAGAATTTGAACAAAGATATCACCAGGACCCATGCTCCTCATAGTATATATAAGCTCCCCTTTGGTTGCTACCTTATGGCAGGCTCAATATTTTTGTGGTCATTACAGTACTTGATCTTTGACATAATCCTACCATTTGAAAATAGAGTTTTATGTGTTCACTCTTGAGTACACTGTACCCAGAGGGCAAGCAAGCTTTAAAGGTCATGCAGTTGAGGAGGGCACATTGTTCATGGAGCACTGGGTGTTATGCACAAACAATGAATCATGGAACACTTCATCTAAAACTAATGATGTAATGTATGGGGATTAACATAAGAATAAAAATAAATAAATAAATAAATAAATAAAATAAAGGTCATGCAGCAAGGTAAGAGACATAGGCAAGATCCACCCTTATGGATAAAAGAGAACCACACTTACTTTAGTCTCTCTCACAGTAAAGTTAGTTCTGGGTAATGGACTGTTTGGGGGGGGAGGTCACAGAATTGGCTTGTGTTAGTCCACGGTAGTTAGGAAAGGATGTTAAGTCTTTTATGTTGCCTTATCTTTCTTCCTTATTTGCATGGAAGTGAAGGGCACCAAGATGTCAAAGTCACCAGAGGGAAGCAACCAAGACCGAGCTTGGATCTCTAAGTTGATGCGGAAGGAGAGTCTCAAACCTAGAAATTGCGCAGGACTTGACATGAGTAGGGAGTTGAATCTGATGGATTAAGCCACAAAAATTTTGAGAATGTGTGTTACTGCAGCATACATGTCCTCTCCTAACTAACTCAGCCGCAGCATGGCTGTCAATGGCTCATTGGCTTACTCAGTACCTAAGAAGAGGTTTGGTTTCACTTTGAGTAGCTAGTAGAGCATGTCAGCGTATAATGCCTTTCTAGGCTTTCAGCTTCTGCTTTAAAGTCCTTGGATACAAAGTGCTGGTGCTTTTCAAAGCTCCTTTTCCCCTTTGTTTTACATGGGTGAATAGTTGCTTTATTTATTATGCAGTTGATGGTGGTTGTGGAGAATTTTTCTTCACTATGCTTGAGATTTATAGAGCTGGGCTGCCCTTTTATTAGGCAATATATTCAGTTTGGCGTTCTTAGGTGCCTAGAGAATTTGGCATAGATATAGTTTTATCATAAAAAAATCCTCATAATGATTATTATTAGCATACACTGTTGTTTATCAAGCCTTGGTACAAAAAAATGCACATATAGCTCTAAGAGGCTAAGTCTTTTGGTCTTTGAGTAGAACAAAGAATGGCATAAATATTTCTGAGGCTTGGTGAATATACTGGCCAAGAAATACATGATGTACTAAAATTACAAATAGGGCATCACCGCTGGCATCCTTGAAACAGAGGTTTCCCCACTGTGCAATGGATTTAACACACCTGAAGTGCCCCCTTTATACCTCCAGGCACAGCTACCATTTATTTGAAATTTGAAACCATCAAATCCTTACTGACTGCTCCTGGGAAAAAGAGAAAAGCTCAGTCTCTCACCCCTAACATTGTAAAGCCTGAAAAAACATTGGCAATTACCTAATTGAAACCCCTTAAATTATAGATGAGAAAAAAGAAAGAGGGAATGATAAATGATTTTCCAAAAGGTAACAAAGCAATTTAGGGCCTCGCCAAATGTGTTTCTATGTGTATTGTACATCTTCTTCCAGACCTCAGAAGAAGGGACAACTGGGCCCACCATGTGTCCTTAAACATGCTCCCTTTAACAATAATCATCCTGATCGGCATCTAGGACTTAACAAAAGAAATGCATATAAACCTTTAGCCTGGACATAATCTCAAGGCATTAATTACTGCTACCACCATGTGTTGAACACCTACTAAGTGCCAGAAACTAAGCTACTGTCTGTAATTCTCACAACAGTCCCATGGAAAAGATATTATCCTCTTAAAAAGCTTCAGAAAAGTTAAGTGAGTTACCTCTATAGGTTGATAAAGTAGGTGATAGTAAATGCTAAAGACAGGACTTCATGTCAGGTCCTTCCCATCTGATGCTCCTTTGCAGCAGTGTTCTCAGGAACAAAGTATGATTATCTCCATTTTATATAAATGCAGATACGGCAAAGGGATGTTAAACAAATTGTTTAAAATATCACATTGGATTGGTGATGGAATTGGAACCAACCATACCAAAAGCCATACGATCAGAGATTATTTTTCTTCTAGCTAAACCTTTGTTTTCTGTGTTGAAGTGAATGTCATATGAAGTTAAAAATGAAACAAGTATAGTCTGAAAAACATTTTATTGTCTTTCCAAACTTTTGTTTTCCAAAGAAAGTGAAGTGCCTACATAGCACGTGCATTTTACACCTTAGAATGTATCTGAGAATACTGTTTCATTTTTTAGAAAGAAAGAGAAGAGGTGATTTGGCACGTAATGGCACTGAGCTGACGCTCTGTCATCATCAGTAGAAAGAGGACTATTAACCACTAGAGCCAAGCAAGATCCAGACACAGGGACAGATTTGGGAAGATACCCTTACTCTCATGCCTGATGATAAACTTCACAGGAGTCTGCAAGCCTCACCTGCTCACAAAAAAATTTTCCATTTGAAATTTATTTCAGACATTACTTACTTCTGGAATGAGGGTAGTTTCCCCAAAGGCACAGAATTTAGATAGTTAAGGTTCTTAGAAATCAGCAAGCCTGCTGCCTCCTTTTGCAAATGGGAAAGCCGTGGCTGAGAGAGGGCAGTGGTTTGCAAAGGCCATGCAGCTAGATTTGTAAAAAGTCTAAACCAAAAGGGAGTTTATTACAAATCTCACATTATGGTTAGCCAAATGCCTGAAAAATTGAAGGTATAACCTATAAACAAAGTCAAGATGACCTGGAGACAAAGAAAGCTGGAAAGCAGAAAAAAGTGTTTGTGATGGTGTCTCTGAGCCAATGAGCAGAGAAGAGAAAGAAAAGTAGGTAAAGAAGAAGTTGTTCCATATTCAGTAAGCTAGCATGTATTAGTTACCTCCTCCATGTAAAACCCTGGTGCTAAGGGCAGAGGGTGAAAACAATTACATTGGCCTGTCTTTAAGGGACTCACATTCTATTATGAGAGAGTAGACCTTAGTTACAAAGACTGGACGAGATAACTTTTAGAAGAGAAGTGCAGATAAATGGTATTGAGAGTCAGGGAACCAATAGATCTCAAAGGTGATCAATTATCTTCATCCTACTTATCTTGAAGAAAATTTGCTTATAATTTGGGGGTCTCACACTGTTAGAGCTCCTACAATGCCTCCAGTTTAGGAAGACTTATGAAAAACTACAGGATAGCTGGTTAAAATCAAAAAGAATGATGGAGGTTATACCTTCTCTCTTCTACCTCCCTCCATCTGCACATCTACTCAGTCTGCCCTCGAATGATCTCTTCTTTCATACCAGCCTCTGTGTTCACCATGACATGATTCCTCACTTTTGATGTCTACTGTCTAATGACCACTGAGAATGCTACCAATGTAAATTCCATCAATCGCCAGCGTACATGATAGACAGGTGATGTAATTAATTCCATTGTTAGATGGGAAGATGCAGTGTGGAGACATTAAGATGGTGCTTTGCCAAAAGTCACAGCTTTTCTGGATTCCCATCCTGAAACCAAAACTCTAGCCATAAAGGGGGGGAGAAAAAGATCAACTGTACTGTAGTAAAATTAAAAATGTATATCCAGGGGCGCCTGGGTGGCTCAGTCGTTAAGCGTCTGCCTTCGGCTCAGGTCATGATCCCGGGGTCCTGGGATCGAGCCCCACATCGGGCTCCCCGCTCGGCGGGAGGCCTGCTTCTCCCTCTCCCACTCCCCCGCTTGTGTTCCCTCTCTCGCTGTGTCTCTCTCTGTCAAATAAATAAATAAATAAATAAAAAATGTATATCCACAGTGGCTAACTGAACAAAGTAATAAAAAAATGTATATTCATAAAAGACATCAATGAATCTATATATAGATCTATCTAAATGATAAACATAATTACTTCTAAACTAAATATCTATCTATTATCTCTGTATCTTTTCACCCAGATGAAATGGAGAGAGAGAATTTGCATCATAAACTATGTATATTTTTTCTTCCTCATACTGGATACTGGTCATATTAAGGACACTATACTCACAAAGTTCTGCCATATTAGGCAAGTTGATTTCCCTTCCTTGAGCTGCAGGAAAAGCAAAAGCTGATTAAACTGAAGAGGCATGTAATGAACGAAATTAAATATGCAGATGACAGCTTCAGAACTTTCTGGCTGCAAATTTCCTGGTTTAGTATATCACTAGTTCATGGACTAGCGACTTCATCTCTCTTAGTTTTACCATCTGTAAAATGGGAAAATTAAAAAAAAGGAAATGATAAGAAATATCTTACACAATTATGCAAACATCAAAGGAGATTATGTATTTAAAATACTCCTAGCATCGGAGATTCAAAAATTGAGAATTGCAGATTTTTCCATGTTTTACACAAATGAACATTTCCAGTTAGAATAAGAATGTTATTCGCTTCCTTTTGTCTGTGAATTTAAGGAAGGACAGAGTATTTAAGATTTTTTTTAGAGGTAAAAGCCTTGGTCATCACCTGTGAGAGAAGAAAACAAGGAATTTAAAATGCATCAGGAATAATAACCAGTTCCACATGTGCTGGCTATGCAAATAAACACACATGGGTGAACTGAAAAAAAAAAAATAAATGAAAGGCAATAGTGGTTTCAATTTTGTCTCTGATCTTGTTGAACTTGGAAACCAGGTACTAACTTTTACTTATATAGCGATTCTCCTTTTAAATGGTACTTCTTTAGAGAAGGCTTCCTGACCTCCTTGAAAAGATTAGTCCATTTGGAGTATGGATTTCTAAGACCCCATAGTTCTCCTTCGTATCATTGGTTTTCTAAGAGCTGGCACTTCTTTCTCAGATCATCTATCACCTTACTTTTAGCACATGATCATTTTTTTTTTTAAGATTTTATTTATTTGTCAGAGGGAGAGAAAGAGTGAGCGAACACAAGCAGGGGGAGCTGCAGGCAGAGGGAGAAGCAGGCTCCCCGCTGAGCAAGGAGCCCCATGCGGAACTCGATCCCAGGACCCTGGGATCATGACCTGAGCCGAAGGCAGACACTTAACCAACTGAGCCACCCAGGCACCCCAACACATGATCATTTCTAATGACCTCTTTCTTTCTTGTGTCCACCACTAAAAGTAAGTCCAGTGGACTGATCACATGTTGTTCTTGTTTACCAACTGCCTTCACTTTGCCTGTGATGGTGCCTGGCACAAGTAGCAGATAAAATAATAGAATAAACATGAGCATGTGAATGAAGGAAGGAGAAATGTGGGAGAAAGGAGCACCCGGATGGCTCATTTGGTCAAGCATCTGACTCTCGGTCTCAGTCAGGTCATGGTATCAGGCTCATGAGATAGAACCCCATGCCTGGCTCCACACTCAGCAGGGAGTTTGCTGGAGATTCTCTCTCCCTCTTCCTCTTTCCCTCCCCCTGTGTGTGCTCTCTCTCTCTCTCTCTCTCAAGTAAATAAATAAATCTTAAAAAAAATGTGGGAGAAAGAAAGGATACTGGGATTTGAGGCAAATATTCTAAAGCCAACTTGAGCTTTTCCCTTTATTGCATTTGACTCCTTCCTTCCTCTCCTTTCCCTCCTATTTTTCACTTTAGTTAAAAATACAATAAAAAAAAAGAATACAATTCGGATTATTATGTGGTTGGATTCTGGACATCCATTTCAGAAATTCTGGGGGAAGCTTTTCTCGATGTTGGGTTTGATGCTTTTGCTAACACCATTAAACATGGGCAATGGAGTTGCTGACCTTGGGTACTGCAGTCACCAACTCACTTAGCAGAGCCCATAAAAGGCACAGCTGGGGGACCAAGGTGATTAGCTTGCCAACATATGATGTCAGTCCCCTTGACGAGGTTAGCAGATCTACAACACTGTATCAAGTGTGTGAACGTGTACCTTTAACCGACAACACTCTTTGCCCTGTATCTGCTTCAGTCATTGGTCATCTTGACCCTCCCCTAGGTTCAGGTGTCAGTTTTCTAATTTTTGGTTTCTGGACCAAGCACATCTTTCCAGATGACTGAAAATAAAATTACTTCTAGGAAGGAGTCCTGCTAAGTGATATCCTTTTACACCCAGCATTTTCTCATGGTCATGTTGTTGGCATCCTGGTTCAGCCATCACCCCTGGTTATCAGGGGTCCAGCTCCTTCTAGACCCTTATATTAGTACCCAGGACACTGATGCAAGGAACATCAGAGACAAAGTCATCTTTCTTCCCCATTTGTTTTTTTTTTAATTTTTTATTTATTCATTTGAGACACAGAGATACAAAGAGAGAGAGAGAGCATGAGCAGGGCTAGAGGCAGAGGGAGAGGGAGAAGCAGGTTCCCCACTGAGCCAGGAGCCCGATATGGGGCTCGTTCCCAGGACCCTGGGATTATGACCTGAGCTGAAGGCAGACACTTAACCATCTGAGCCACCCAGGCGCCCCTCTTCCCTATTTCTTAATCATGATTGAACTAAGGCCCGGTGAAAGGAAGTGACTTGACTAAGGTTTCACATTATGACCCATTATGGCAGAGCTACATCTAGACCCAGGTATCCGTGACCTGGATCTTAAGTACCACAGTAGGAAGATACCCTTCATTCTTTCTCTCTTGCTTGCTTGGTGGTTTTAATGCATTATAGGTACTGGGGCAAGCCCAAGTAGCTGGGCTCTTTCAGTGACCAAATACCTAGCCCTTCATTCTGCATCCCACTGATCCTCCTCAGACCCCTCCCTCTTCCACTAAATCCACAAGAAAGAGAAGAGGCTGCTCCTCTATGCTTCCTATTTTCACCACCACATACACACAAGTCAGGCTCAGGAGAATATCCCCCAATATGCACGCGTGTGCACGTGCGCGCACACACACACACACATACACAAAGACAAGTCTTGATTTAGACTAAGACCTGAGCTCTACTGAATAACCCACTAAATGCAGGCACACACAGGATGGAGACTGTTTAAATCTCATAATGGTTCATTTTAATGTAAATTTAGTGATCACTAAGGGGTGCCCCAAAGGCAATGACTCTGCTCCCCTGATGAAACTCCCCCCACCAAACATCTTGGAAAAATAAACAGAAACAAGATCCACATTTTTCATGTCTGTTAACTTTGCAACATGTGGTAACCAAGTAGGTTACTGTAATAGGAAACTGCTATAATTAAGCCCTTTTCTCCCCATGCCATGTTGAAGCTGAGAGTCTGCCGGCAGCGATAAGAAAGTTCTGTTCTACTGAATGTTTTGACGTTGTCTTTTGAAATTTACAGCTGTAGAATATAAAACCTTTTTTATTTGGGTTGTGGGAGACTGAAAACCATATAAACAATTACATATGAACTGGAAACGCAATATTAAATGTTGAACAAAGGGTATATTTTCTTCTAATTCCAATGAAGCCGTATATTTCTAATGGAGTCCTATGATTCAAACATATTTAAATTGAAAAAAAAAAAAAGCCTTCAATCTTCCAGTCAGTTATAAGACCCTGGTGTACAGAGAAACTTTATAACAGCATGGGAGTTTATAATCCCCCAGCAGGAGGATTAGAAATTTGCAATGAGAGAAGTCCTTAATCTTGCACTTACATAACTGCACAGTTTTTAGATTTAAATTGTACAAATCAAAAAAATGAAGATCATTTTGTTCTTTTCTAAAGGGTACTCATAGATAAATGATGACTGGGTAGAGCCTATTGAACATTTGAAACATTTGTAGAATATAATTTATTCATACCAAATACATCAGAAAAGTAACTCTAGTGTTAAATTACAGCATGAAGAAATTAAAAGGCAGAAGTGAGCAGTTGGGTTTAAATGAATGCTCTGAGGTTTGTAGAAAATGTCAAAAGAGTTCAAATGTTCATAATGTGAAAGTAAATATTTGGGCATACTGTAGGAAGGTTTTATCCCAGTGTAAGATAATACAGTTCTTGGGATATGTTATATAGAAAAGACTGTTTAGTTAGCTCATTTAAAGATTTTATTTATTTATTTGAGACAGAGAGAATGAGAGAGAGGGAGCACATGAGAGGGGGGAGGGTCAGAGGGAGAAGCAGGCTCCCTGCCGAGCAGGGAGCCCGATGCGGGACTCGATCCAGGGACTCCAGGATCATGACCTGAGCCGAAGGCAGCCGCCCAACTGACTGAGCCACCCAGGCGCCCCTAGTTAGCTCATTTAATTTCCATATGTTTTATTAATAAACAGTTGTGCCCAAAAGGTAATGTTCTTACTCCTCCTCTTCCTCATTCAATTCTATTGAGTTCTCTCATTAAGTTTAGCCCCAAGTGAATTGAACCAATCATGATTTTCCTTTTTCTTGCTGATTTTTTTTCATTTGTCAGGAAGTTCACTAGATCAATAAGACATACATCAGTGGGGGCTTGAGGGTGGGAAGCTAATAAGGGACACTGGGTGTATTGGATCTAAAAAAACCTAGACACTGTAGTAATCTGTCCATAGTTCCTCTCCATTGTGTGAGGGAAGATATAGACACAAAGAAGGCAAATACAGGCAGAGTGTTAATTTACACAAGGCTGATGCTGGCCTTCCTTAAACTTAGTAGGCTGAGCTGAGTATGGAGAATTCTTTTGCTGTGGTTTGAAGTTTTAAATGGTACCTTTCTTTAAACCCAGACATGCTGCTTGGAACTTACTACTTTAGTAAGTCTAAAATAACAATATTCAACTATTACAGGAACCAACATACACACACACACACATATACACACACAAAAAATAAAACAAAAACATAGAGTCAAATAATAGAATCAAAGAGAGATGTTTAGTCCTTAAGGGAATGATGAAGATGCCCATAATTCTATGAACATATTTACCTAATGTCCACATTGCCACCTAATAAATGTCCTGGAATATAAACAATAAGGTCAGACACTTCCTTTAAACTGAAGCAGAAGAAAGATAAGCAGAATGCATCTATGGTTTTGAGGGCAAAGTTTCTTAACCAGGACATGAAAAGCTCTAACCATATAAACAACAAAAGATAAACTGGACTACAAAAAAATTTTAAAATGCACATTCATTAAAAAACTTTACTTATTATTAAAAAATGATTGAAGAAAACAGTTTAGGTGTATGTAAATAAATTTTATTTAATACTTCATGAAGCTGACAGCCACCTTTTGGAGAACTGCAAAATGGGGCAGAAGGCAAGAAGCTTTTATAGGATAAAGAATAAGGAAGAGAGAGGGGCACCTGGGTGGCTCAGTGGGTTGAGTGTCCGACTCTTGATTTTGACTCAGGTCGTGATCTCAGAGTCCTGGGGTCAGGTCGGGCTCTGCACTCAGCAGGGAGTCGGCTTGAGGATTCTCTCTCTCCCTCTCTCAATCTCTCTATCTCTCAAATAAATAATTTAAAAAAAAGAATAAGGAAGAGACAAAAATATTTAATTGTCTGTGGTCATCTAGTCAGCTTTGTTTGGGGTGAGAAAGCCCAGAGTTTTCTTAAATATGCTGAGTCGAATATACTGTGTTTTTGGTCCAGTGGAGCATTTACAGGAATTCTAAAATTACTTAAGTTTCAGTTTGCTGGCACGGCAGCCCAGGCAGGAGAGGCCCCATCTTGTTCATAGATATTTATTTCAACAGTATCTACCTGGATGAGACAAGGGGAGAGAAGAATCAGCATTGGTAGTAATAAGCATTAATACTTGAGGAATCTGAGTAAAAGATAATCAGTAAGATTCTTTCTTCAGTGCTTTGAAAAGCCTATCTCACAAAGAACTCTTATTTATAATACATAAAGGACTCTTACATAAAAGACTCCAACAAATCAAAAAGAAAAAAGCAAAGAATATTCTTCAAATGGCAAAACATATGACAGATACTCAAGTTCACTAGTAATTGGGGAAAGACAAATTAGAACAACAGTGTAATACCACAATATACAACAATAGGAGAGAGAGAGAGAATGAGATGGAAGAAGGAGGGAGGAAGGAAGGAAAGGGAGAGGAAGGAAGGAGGAAGGAAAAGGGGAAAGGGGGAAGGGCTAGACATACCAAGTATTGAAAAGGATTTAGAGTAATCAGAAATCTTGTACATTTCTGGTAGAAATGTAATATGGTATAACCGCTTTGAAAAATTGCTTGGCAGTATTTTCTCAAGTTAAACTATCCAGGAATTCTACCCCATGCTCAAAAGTGTGTGTTTATAACATTCACGTTTTCACTGAAAGACATGTACAAAAATGTGCGTTTTCAAAAATGTAGCAACGCTATTTTTAGTATGAAAAAGCTGAAAGCAATCTAAATGTCCCCATGCAATACTGTAGATAAATAAATTAGGGTATATCTACACAGCGGATTACAATATAATAACGAGGATAAAGGAACTCCAGTTACTACAGCACAAAATGAATGAATCTTAGGAAGATTAAGGAAAAGCAGTTCAACATGAAAGAGTAGATGCAGTATGATCCCATTTAAATTAAGTTTAGAAATGAGGGAAACTAATCTATGGTGTTGCAAGTTCCTATAGGGGTTAATCTTAACCATAAGCAGGGAGAGTATTGATTGGAATGGGATAAAAGAGAGATTTTGAGGGGAGAGCCATGCAGTTCTTAAAGATAATGACTCATTTCATGAAAATTTATTAACCTTTCTGATTTATGTGATTTTCTGCATGTATATTTCATTGACATTTACCTCAAAAATAGAGTTAAAAATTTTTAAAGAGGACTTTTCCTCCAGAAGACTATCTCCTGAGTTTAGATATTACATGGATCATTTTACAAAAGGAAAAGTATTTCTATTTAAATAAAGGTCTAAGGACCCACCTTGTTCAGAGAAACCGATGTGAATAATATTTAATTTAAGAAAATAAAACCTTAGCATAATGAACCTGTTTTCAATTGGTATAATCACAACAAATGAGAAATTTTATTATCCCAAGTTGTAAAATGTATTTTTTAGTTGTAAGTGTATATATATTCAGTTGTATATATATTTGTATATATATATATGTATATATATGTGTGTGTGTATATATACATATATATATGTGTATATATACATATATATATATATATAATGTTATGAATCTTTTGGTCTCCAGTTCAAGAAGCACTAAACGAGGCAGACTAGGATATACTGTGAAAAACTAGAAACACTGAAGTTAAAAGAATGAGTTTTATTTCTTGTTTAGAGCTCATGTCCATTATGGGTGAGTAGGTGACTCTGCTGTACATCACCCTACTCTAGGACTTAGGTCCTTGGAGGAACCACCAGTGTTGCTGGTCAGTTTGGCAAAGGGAAGGAGAGAGTATGGTAAATCATTCATCAATTTTTAATGTTTTCCCCTACAAGTGATACCCATCAGTACCTCTCACATTTCATTTCCCAAAACAAATCAAATGGACACAGCCCAGCACCAGTAAGGGGGGGACCTATGCTATGACCCTAGGCCTGTCTGAAAATGGCAGTTATTAGGTGAACCACACTGACTTTTCAATTAGTTCTCACATCACATCAATTAGTTTTCACACCTAGAAGCCTCGTCAGAGCCTTAACAGCAATGTGTTCAAATGACACTGGGAACACCTCTCAGATACATGTGGGTCAATTGCAACCACCTACCACTTAAGTTCCAATGCTTGACAGACTACCTGACATTTAGCCTATGCTCCCTGAATGTTTGTTGAGTGAATGAAGAGAGCTGAGGGTATAATCAATTCTGGGCAAAGGGTATAAGTATCAGAAAAAGATACCCCTCCCCCTGCCATAAAAATTGTAACCTTTGAAAAAGGCTGAGAAAGTATCTGTCAGAGAGAAAAAAAAGAGAGACAGACAGACAGAGACAAAGAAAAGCAGAAAGGAGGATCCAAGGGGTACTATAAAGACAATGACATATAAAGTACATGATGAGCAAATTCAAATATACATAATGGCCAAGTATATATTATAAATGAGCTAAAGGCCCAGAGATAATACAATAGGGAGGGGTAGGGACTGAAGCAAACAAGAGAATTCCTTCTTCATCTACAGAGTTCAGACATCACTTACTTCTACCTAGTAATTGCCATGTAGGAATATGAACCTACTGTTTGCAGATCTTCGCCATTTTTTTAGAGTGTTGTTAAAGTTCTAGCTTTTTCAGTAAAATATCCCAGTTTTCAAACACCAAAAAGTTCAAACAGAACACTTTGACCCATCACATTGAGACTATGGGCTGTTTGATATGTAACTACCTCACTCTTCTTTTTTTTTTTTTTTTTTTTTTAAAGATTTTATTTATTTATTTGAGAGAGAGAGTGAGAGAGAGAAAGAGCACAAGAGGGGGGAGCAGGAGAGGGAGAAGCAGACTCACCGCCGAGCAGGGAGCCCGATGCGGGACTCGATCCCGGGACTCCAGGATCATGACCTGAGCCGAAGGCAGTCGCTTAACCAACTGAGCCACCCAGGCGCCCACTACCTCACTCTTCTTATAAGTGAAATTTAGGGAATAGTGATTGCCGGTGGGGCACAGTGAAAACACGGAACTGAAGGTTGAAATCTGATGGTGGAGGACTTCATACAAAAAGCCTTAAATATTCTCCTGTGAAATCCACAGAGATGTTAATAAAATACTGATGCAACTTGAAAACTTACATTAAAATTGATTTAAATTAAATTTTGACCCTGGTTTCAAAATTTTCCAAGCAGCTATTGCTTCCTTTGTCTATAAAACAAAGAGAAACACTGTTGCTTATTTTGTGAGATAATAGTTCAAGGGTATTGACAACAAAAAAATGGAATATGCACCACAAGTGTTTTATTGTTGCTGCTATTGTTAAAATATTCAAAAGTATTTGGCTTTCACCATGATCAAACATTTATTGAGTAGATATAATGCAAAAAGTTTCAGCCCAAGTAAAGCAGATAGAGTAAGGTCAGAATGTTTCCATAACCTAAACATTTCAGAACCAAGTTAAAAAAATATAGAATGCCTCTCATTAAGTATTTAATTTAATTATTTTTCCATGCTTGGGGCTAATAGTGCCTGAGCACATAGTTCTCCTTAATTTCATTAGCAGGCATTTATGAGTCCCTGCGGCGGGTGGATATGGAAGAAATATAAACTTTAGGGTATTTTTCTTTCTTATTAAGATAAAAGGCAAAACAATTCTTTGTAATTTTCAGGGTCAAAATAGAGCGATTTTTGGTGGCTGCTTCTTGGGAGCATTTGTCACCATCCCCATTCAACCAAAGAAGGCATTAGTCCAAATTTCTAAAACTAAAATTCATCCAGAGGACATACTTTAATTTGAACACATACTCAAAAATTTCTGGGATATTAACGCTCTATTCTAAAAAGAGCTCAAAAGTGACCACTTAAGCCTAAATTTAGAATTCATTACCATTGGTTTCAAATCCTCCTCCATATCCACTAATAGTTGAAGGTGTTGAAAATGCCAGAATGAAGTCAGCAAGGAGGGAAACCTCCTTGTCTTCTTTACAGGATTTGTATAACTGTACATTCATTTATAAATTGTACATTGTACAGTCTTTTAAATTGTGTATTCCTGTTCAGTTGCACACATCTAGGGTTCCTATGATAAGAAAAGCACATCGTGACTATGAATGGAGGGTCTAATCCTAATGTCTCATTCCCAATTTATAACCCCCTTAACAACCTACAAGGCACTTAGCCAAGCAGAGGCAAATTCCATTTCCAGTGGGGAATCTGTGGAAATTTCACCTTAGGTTATGCATATAAACCTCACTCAGAGAAACAAGGAGGGAGGAAGGATACTGATCACAAATGACATGATAGTGCCCTGAAGTGACAAGCATTTACTTAATTCAACAGTTTACTCACATCTAGATGTGCTATATACAGGCTCAGTGGGGTTTAACGAGCATGGGTAGGTATATCTGATAGATAAGAAGATGAAGAAAGAATAGACCACTGAAGGGCAGAATTTTCCTTAAAAAAATCTTGCTTATCCTGTCCTCACACTGAATAGAGAAATCAGAAGACTATGCTTGATATTTCCCTTATTATGTCGCCAGTTCATTTGGGCTCTAATGTCAGACTGAAGGGGATGAATACCCAGCTTCATCATGTATTTAGTTTAAGTGACATTGTTTGAATCACTTAACTGTATGTGAATTTCATCATCAGTAAAGAGGGATTATAATAGTACCTGCCTTGTAATACTGTTGTGTTAACTGCCATACTGTTAAATGTATCACGTAGTACTTGATACAAAATAAGAACTCAGTAACTGCTGTGATTATCATTGCTTTTATTGTTGTTGGTGGTGATATTATTATCATTATTATTATTTTCTGTTTCCAGAATAGGGACAGGTTCACCATAACTGTGAATTAATTTAAACTGAGGGATTTCCTTTAATATATGTTTTCCCACTTTTTCTTCAAGAAATGTAGGCTTCTTTATCCCAATCTTCAGATACTCACACAACTAAAGGAGACCATTCTAAGTCAGTCCTCTGGCTTCTATAAGTTTTAGGACATTAGGACATTGCTTCAGTAGGTGCCGATGCACCCACATACACACACAGAGCTGCAGACCCATGATTCCTTTCTTTTTTTCCCCAGTCATTTATGCATTCATTCCACAAATGCTGATTTGCATATAATAGTTCTGTACTATATTTCAAGGTAGCACTGGCTGCAATCTATAGGAAGAAAAATTTTATATATCTTAGATACATGTTGTGTGTGGGGTAGGCAGCAGGGAGGGCATTCAGGGGATATAATTTCTATTTATTTTTCAGTTGGGGGAACTGCTACAAAGCAAAGTTAAGTGAGTGAAGGCTTTTGAAAATTTGCCCTCAGGGCAGAACCTCAGGCTTTCAGCAGGAGCTGTCTGCAAACAACTACCTTCCCCAAACATCACTCTCTCTAATCATGCCAAAACCCTACATGCCAGTTCACTACTCTTGCTTTTTGTTTTGTTTTGTTTTTTTTCACTAGCCTGCTCTAGTTTTAGCCAGACATCTCTGTGTACCTTGATGATGGGCACTGCCCGCTCCTTGGGCTTCACTCCTGCTACACTGATTGGCATCTTGTCTTCTCCCTGAGATTTTGACTGACAACCCATTCCTGAGTTTGGCTTCAAATGCTTCTCTTAGCAGCATAAGAGCTCACCCCAGCCCCACTTATCTTTCTTGGCTGTTTTCTCTTCACACAATTAATTGCCAGTCAGGGACCACTTTGCAGTGTTTCCAGGTCTGTGTTTCTGAAAATCCTCCACTGGATAGCAGGAAGCTCTGGCTCCTCCTTCTTTATCCCTCCTCCCCTGTATAAATTTCCCAAAGAACAATTTGGGTCTCTAATTAGAGGAATCATATTATTCCGTAATTACTGGCCTACTGGATGCACTATCCTCCTCTGGAGCTCATGCCCAGAATGCTGTTAGCTGAGTTTAGTTAGTGACTCAACAGTTAATTGATCAGATTTCACCAATTTTCATTTTGCATAACCCACTTTTATTCAGGGTTGATGCATTTTAAAAAATGTGAAGTGATTATCATTTAACAGCTGTTGTGCAAACCATTTACAAAGAACTGTTTTCAGTTTTCATTACCAAAGCATGGCTCTCCTGTATCATCCTCTCATATCATGTCTCTGAACCTTGATATACCAATAGCCTCGGTATTGGCCTACCCCAGTCACACACAATAAGCAGGCAGGGCAGTGCAAAACACATGGGCTATATAGACAAACAGATCTGGGTTCAAATTCTAGTTCAGTTCCTTACAGATAGTAGGAACTGAGGCAAGTCTCATTGCTTTTGGGAGTCTCACATTATTCATCCACAAATTAGGGCTAATGTCTACATTGCAGTTTCTTTGAATATTAAAGTATATCATATATATATATATATGAGCATATACATATATGCCATATATGAGCATATATACAAATATATATATATGAGCATGTATATGCCATGTATGAGTATATATGAGCATATATACAAATATATGGCATTAAATTATATTGTATATGTGTGGAATCTGATCCCCAATAAATGCTTGATGAAAAGAATAGCTATTGTCATTATTCTTCACCATGGAAAAGGAAAATGTGAGATTTCCTTGGGCCAGAGGGTAATGTGACCTTAGGTTTAAGGCAGCTCCATACATGAACTTAATTTGAAAAATTCTTGAGAGTTATATATACAAACTATATACAAATCCATCGAATGCCCACCCTCTCTAAGACTGCCTGGACCCACCATCTGGGATCTTTTGTGCCTCTGAAATTGACAAAGTCCATGCTGTCCCTTGAAACTGTGCATCCAGATCAGAAAGGAATCAGCCCTACAGCTTGGTTTTCTCCCTCTGCTCCTTCCCTTCTATTTATATAGTCTACTAGCTGCAGCACTTGAAATTACGGTCCTGGAGGATTTTGGCCAGATCTTGTTTGTTGCTGTAATGTTGCTGCCAATCTCCTGCCCCTAGCCAGCTCTGTGGGGCTGTACCATCAACGCTCCCACTTAAGTTTACCTCCAGCCCCACCAATGCACTAATGTACTCTATCATTCACCCTTAGCCAGGGGACTAAAAATAGCCTCTGGCTTCAATTGCTTGTTTGGAAAGGAAAAACAAAATTGAGAGAGAGAGAACAGAGAGGATGACAGTTCTCCCTTCCATCCACTGTACCAAAGACCTTCTCCAAGGGAAACACAGTCTTTCAATTAAACTCACCTGATTACCTCACCTAGGCTCTGCTGAGATTTGTACATGCTGGTGGGTGGCCTGGCTTCTGCCAAATTTCTGTTCTCTCCTACTTGATGTCCTTCTATGCCCCGGAATATTTTCCTGTCAGATGTGAGAGTCTAATTCACTGCCTCTCAGGGAAGTGGCAAGAGAAGTTTTCTGACAAGGCCTTAATAGGGGGACCTCTGGTGAGACCATGCAGTTCAGAGAACCAAAGTGACTGACAGATTGGGTTTCAAGTTAGACACTTTTTACACATGTTCCAGAGCATCTCTATACTTCAGATTGGGTAGTATTCATGGGGACTATCATGTAAAGGTCTCCATGTATCCTGACATTCAGGCACCTAAGTTACTGTGCCTAAACCACTTTGGCACCTTTTTATGTCACCCCTACCTCCAGCCCCCAGTTCCTTGAACAATGTTGTGTTCTGGCCATACCCAATTTTCTTGACTACCTCCTCCCGTGGGCATCACCACTTGCACAAATAAACTATTGTGGGTTTTTTTGTTTGTTTGTTTTGTTTACAATTCTTGAAGGGCCCAAATATCTATATCTTCTACTCATTTTTGTGCTTATGTAATACGCAAACATCATTCTAAAACAGCATCTGCTTCAAATGATTTTCCCTGAATTTTGTCGCCCACAAAATGCTAAAAATTAAAAAAATAAAAAACAACTGAAGTCCTGAATTTGTTCATTTCTTATGGCACAAATCCTGTTAATATATATTATTACTATGGTGATGATAATGATGATGGTGGTGATGTTGATGGTAATGATAATGATCGTTTAAGTTCATGTCTTGTTTTCAACATTAAAAGGTGAAGGTCTTGGGGCACCTGGGTGGCTCAGTCGGTTAAGCGTCTGCCTTTGGCTCAAGTCATGATCCCGGGATCCTGGGATCGAGTCCAGAGTCTGGCTCCTTGCTCAGCATGGAGTCTGCTTCTCACTCTCCCTCTGCACTTCCCCCCATTCATGCTTACTCTCTCTCTCTCAAATAAATAAATTTTTTAAAAATGGTGAAGGTCTTAATGTTCCTGCCTCTTCAGTGTTGAATGGCATATAATGGGTGCTTGATAATTTTGCTTGAATGAGATTGACTAATACATAGAGAAAACTCAAACAAAGCAATTGATGTTCTTGGTATATTTGGTGTTTGAAACTTCAGAGTTGTTTTCATTGCAATGACTTTTCTTTAGACATTTTCTTCATCTTTCAAAGATAGATTGTATCTTTGGAAACTACCAGGGTGAGGGTAATTGAAGGCTTGCAAATGCAAAAGATATAGTCTTTACATTTTGAACAGTTTCTTTACATCAATTTTCTTCTACTATTTTATGGCTGGGATCTCTTATCTAAGCCAAAGCTAAGAGCATATTAAGCTGAGATTATTCATGGGTATTTTGAATCCCATTCGGCATTCAGAATTCTGATTACTTCTATTCTATCTGGCACGCTCTTTCTTTAAAAAAAAAAAAGTAAAATAAATGTAGCAAGAGACACTTTTTTTTTTTTGCAAGAAACACTCTTGTAAAGAAAAAAAAAGATAGTGGATGTCTAATGATAATAATTGTGTCCATTAAGATGTCCATTGTGTGTATCAGTTGGAACTTCCTTGAATTTTGATCCCTAGAAAATTAAAATACAAGGAGGCAAGTAAGGTAGGTTATTATTCCTCTGTGCACCAGAGCATCCCTTTTCCAAAAGTGGGTGGAAGGAATGAGGAGCCAACTGTGATGTCACAGGGAAATAGAGAAGGAAGAGTGGCTATGGAAACAGCCATGATATTTTCGATCCACAAGATGAAGGATTTCAATGGTAAGAAAAAGATGTACATGTTAAGTCTACCCCAGCCCACAAAACAGAGCAGTGGTTTATTTGGTTTTTGTTTTTTTAATCTATGGGACTTTACTAAATATACTAAAAATTTCTTTCTGGGATGTTATGCTATGATAAGTTAAGGTGATTATGTGTCGGGTTAGGCCCATAAGAGAGGCATTTTGTATTTTGGAATAGATATTCAGAGATTTTTTGGGGGCCGGGGGGAGGGTATATGCTTGTTTTGAAACCTTTGTGAAGGAATGGTTATCTTCACCCTTACCTCTCTTCCTCCACCAGACCTCAGGTACCTGTTATACCTGGGGACCAGATGGAGTAGTGCCTACAGATCAAGTGCCATGTTTTGTCATCTTAGAGGAAATAAGCTAATATCTAAGCAGCTCAACCAATCCAGATGTGGTACACTTGATTTGACTTTTTGAATCAGGATTGTCATATAGTCATAACAATAAAATATTATTACAACATTTACATAATATTAGATCCAGTCAACAATTTGTAATGTAACCTGGGATCCACCATGGTCCTCTGTTGTTTCTCAGCCATTTGTAGTTGTGTCTTAAAGGTTTAGACAAGTTATTCTTAGCCAAGATTGATCTTCCTCTCCCCAGGTGACTTTTATCAATGCATGGGACACTTTTGATTGTCAAATCTTGGGTGATACAATTATTATCTAATGGATAGTGCCAGAAATGCTGGTAAACAACTCACAATGCATAGAACAATCCTTCACAAAAAAAGAGTTATCTAACCAAAAATGTCCAGTATTGTCCAGGTAGAAAAATCTGGTCTAGAGTCCTTCTTGTTGGATTGTGTTCTGTGGACCAGAAGCATCAGCATCACCTGGAAGTTAAATAGTTCAGTGTCCCATTTTGCACCCAAGACTGGATAAAAATCTTTATTTAGACAAGACTCCAAAGAATTCATATGCTCATAGTTTGAGAAGCACTAGGCCAGAGTGATAGTTTCTCAAACATAGTAGGTCACAGAATCACCTGGGCAGCTCTACAGTAACCCCCCAACCAAAAAAAAAAAAATCATTCACCCTTTTCCACATCCTTGGAAATCCTGATTCACTGGTCTGAGGTGGTGCTCCTGGTAGCAATAGTTTTTAAAAGCTTCTTAGGTAATTTAATGTGCCACCAAGATTGAGACTCACTGGTCTGGTCTAACAGAGAATGGGGAAAATATAGTTAGAATGAACACATGTTTTGGTATGCCCAGTATGATTCAGTTTCTGTCTTTTGTCCTATAATATTATAACATAGCTTTTCATTGTCAAATGTGTCCTGATCTTGGAGTAAGCAACAATTAATTTAAATTTAAAGAAACCTTAAAATTGTGAAAAGGCCAGCCACAGAGTGGGAAAATATTTTTAGTGCATATATCCAATGCATAATTTGTGAATGCTGAATACATAAAGAACTCCAACAAATCAAAAAGGAAAAAAGACAGCTCACTAGAAGCAAAAGACTTGAACAAGTGCTTTATAAAAGAAGCTATGAAAACAGATTATAAAGTATTGCCATGGAAATACAAATTTGAACCAAAATAACCTATCAATACAAGCCAGTCACCTCAGACTAATGACACCAAGTATTGTTGGGACGTGGAGCAGGTAGAACCCTCTTGCCTTGTGACTTGAAGAGTAAATTAATACCACCACTTTGTTGCAGTTGCTTACCAAAGTTCAACACATGCATATGTAGACCTATGATGAATATTTCTACACCTACATATATGATCAAAAAAATTAATACGCATGATCACCAAAATACATATGTTGTATTAAATTTCTCATAGTAGCATTATTCGTAATAGTCCAGCAGTAAAAGGAATAAGTAAATCATGATGCATTCACAACAATGAAATATTATAGAGCAACAAAAAAAGGGTGGTCCCCAAATAAACACAATGATGTGGATGAGTCTGTGTTAGGTGCTACGTGCCAGACCAGGGTTATAACAATAGATTGTTAGCCTCTGGGAACAAAGATCATACCTTTCTAGTTCTATGCTATTATCTCAATATCAAGCACTGGTATACATAACAGGCCTCCAAATAACTCAGAGAACTTTTAGGGAAAGCAAGGGTGGAGAAAGTATTTTAGATGAAACAAGCAACATCATGAATGTGAGAAGCTATTTCTTATCATCAGAGTGAAATGACTGTCTTCTCACTGCAGGGCATAATAACCTCAACAACTCCAGAAATACTAACTGCAACTCCAATAATAGCAATAATAATAATAATAATAATAATAATAATAATAAATAATTCTGTCATAAATGACTGGATTTTTGCCTACTCCTTTTTTTCTACCTCAACATTTTATCCTCCATGCTTAGCACATCCTAGAGTTGGTCAGTCAATATTTGTTGAATAAATTAATAATTGAACAAGTGAAAGAAAATAATCTCTTAGGAAAAGAAGGATGAATTAACATTTATTGAATACCAAATATGCTCCATCCCCACGCCAAGCACCTCATGTTCTTATGCTGTTTAATAGTCATGGAGCATTGTCAAGGGTGGGCATGATTATCTTCATCTCAAAGTTTAAATAAAATATAAGATCCAGAGAGTATGAGGAACGTCCCAAGGTCACAGGGCTGTTTGGCAGAGTCCAGATCTAAACCCTGATTTGTTGCAGTTCAGAGCCCCTGCTCTGGGCATGGCACTCCACAGAGCAGCAGGACAGTGATGAGCCTGGGATGTAATCCATCCAGGCCCATCTGGCCCCTGCTCTCCTCTGAGGCAGAGTGACTTCCCCACAAATCTCCCACCACCAAGTCTTGCTTTTCTCTCATTGCTCATATTTATAATTCAGCATCCAATTATCTTATTAACAACATGCTGATTAAGATATGATAGAGATGCCACCATAGAATCAGAGATGTTTCCATGGAAACTAAATGGAACCCCCCTCTCCCCAACCCTGCAATTTTATTTGAGTCTCCTGAGGAAGAAAAAAAATACAGAATTTTGAGAATTGCCAGTTCTTATTGAAACATAAGCTCAGAAGTTGCCAGGAGAAAAGTGAGTAGAAAACCCCGTGGCATTTGCTGGATCTTCCCACCCTCCCCACTTTCTCCCTCATTGCTCTCTTCTCTTTCTTCTTTTTCCTACTGTTTGGGTCCTCCCCTCTCTCATAAGTGAATCTCCTCTGACCATGAATCCATTATTGAAACCATAGCCCTCAGAAGTCAATTCCAACTGGCTGGGGAAGCTAAAGGCTCCAGAGTTTTTATGGAAATTTTTAACTGCTCACTAGTTACAGATCTAAATAAAGTTTTTACTTAGAATTGTAAATCCAATTCATTATCTGGTTTCCTTTGTACTATATATTCTTCTTTGCTTAACTTCTCTATTAGACTAGATTCTGCAGAGGAACAAAACCAGTAAAATAAGTAGGTAGGTAGGTAGATAAATGATACAGATATAAATAACAGGATGTACATAGATCTATCTATCCATCACAGCTTCCATTTTAGCAATTTAATCATCGTTTCCTTTAATAATGTTATCACCTGTCTTCTGAGAGTGTGTTCATTCGCTTCAGCCAGATTTTCTATTCTATCTCTCCCTCCATTATAGAATCTAGAGTCACCTCAGCCCCCAATTCTAGACGATCACTGAGACAGACCTACAGACCACTTTCATTTCCTTTTGACCTGACTCACTGAAAGTCCCAAGGTAGGGATAGTTCTCTTCCATCAGTACCTGTTTTAGGAGTAATTCTTAGAGGGTGTTCAAACCTTGGTAAGTTTCGTGCTTAGTTGGTAGGGACATGATAAGTAAATAGCTGCTAAACAGATGAGTAAATGTGAAGGAATCTGCAAGATTGCTCTATGTCCAAATTGTTGAGAAGCACCAAGTATCATACCCTTCTCTTGGATCTTTATGATTTATTTTATTTTGCATAGTAAGAGTGTAAGGGCTCTGAAAGGCATTTGTGCATTTCCTCAGTGAATATCTACTGAAGGCCATACCATGTGTAAGACACTGTTCTAAGCACGGAACAGATAGTTATATATGAAATACTCCCTGCTCTCATAGAGCTTGCATTTTAATTGGGGGAAAATGCAAAGTAAACAAGTGCCATCAAGATAAATAAAACAGGCAAGGAGCCACAGCATTAGAAAACATACTATTCCATAAAGGACAGTTAGAGAAAACATCTCTGAAAAACATATACTTGAACAAAGGCCAAAATGAAGTAGGGAGCAAGAGATGGATGTATCATAAAGGAGGAATGCAGCAGTCTTGAAGTGGGAATACAGTTTGTAGGTTTACAAATGAACGAAGGGCTGTGTGGCTACTGGGAGGTGGGAAAAGATGTGGGAGAGGGAGAGACATAGCAAGAGGCCAGGTTATCTACTGTTAGAGGCCAAGGTAAGAATTGCTGGACTTCATTCTGTGTGAGACAGGTAGCAGTTGGTGGGCTTTGAGAGGAAAAGTGACATAATCTGGCTGACATTTCAGAAGGAACACTTGGTGTGGCTTGCGCATGACTGGGAGGCAGGAGATGAGTTCCAAAGTTATCATACTTAACCCAGATGTTACAAGACAGGGGTTGGGCTAAATGTGCCATAGTAGAGGTGGAGAGAAGTGAGTACATTTTCTAAATACTTCATTGTCCAGTGAGAAATGCATTTAACTCCATACAGTCGGATCTCTCAAATTTACTTGACCATTGGCCTAATTGGTTCTCCCCTCAATTATTTTTTTTTGAGTAAACAGTCCAAATATAAATTCTTAAGTTAGCACATTAGCCTCTGATTAGTAAATACTGTACAGTTTATAATTGTGTCTGATCTATTTCTATTTTAGATTATCCTTTTGTGTTTCCTTTTGCAAGTCGCCCTAGGAGTGGTAACACATGAATCTATCCTGTTGTGTTTCCTTTTGCAAGTAACCCTAGGAGTGGTAACACATGAATCTATCCTGTTGTGTTTCCTTTTGCAGGTAATCCTAGGAGTGGTAACATATGAATCTACCACTAATAGCTTAGGTGGATTATTTATCTCCTTTCCATGTGTGAAAATCTGTGAGTGTATGCTCCTCTTACTATGGATTTAAGGCCTCTGTGTGAGTGGCTACACTATTACTTCTGTCCAGCATAACCCTCTCTGTTCAACCTTCAGATGCCTGTTCATCTTTCATTATCACTTCTCTGTGAAACTTACTGAACACATATGAGGATGCATGTGTCCCCTCCTGGGCGACTTCAGAGAGGCCTAAATGTGTCTCTATTCTAGCATTGCTACCTTCCATCAGTATAGCTCTGAGTATGTGGACAAAGCTTCCCACTCAGGCTTCTTGAGGCAGGGATTGTCTGTAGCCATCATTGCATCTATAGAACCTCCCACCAGTTAGGAACAAATGCCTAATGAGTGACTGAAAAGTTTCTATTATTTATTTGTTTAAGAAAGATTAACTTAGGGGCTCCTGGGTGGCTCAGTTGGTGAAGCATCTGAGTCTTGGTTTCGGCTCAGGCCATGATCTCATGGGTTGTGAGATTGAGCGCTGTGTCGGGCTCAGCACTTACTGGGGAGTCTACTTGAGATTCTCTCTCTACCTCTCCCTCTGCTTCTCCCCCTGCCCATGTGCACCCTCTCTCTCTCTCAGATAAATAAATCTTTAAGAAAAAAGAAAGATTAATTTATTTGTTTAGGAAATAATTTAGTGCTTGCTAAACTCATAGGATCTTATACTAGATACATTCATAAATATACATATGTATATTCATAAATAAATATATTCATCAATTGAAAGAGATGATCAAGTCAATAGATTTTTATAAGACATGATGCATACGATATAAAATATAAATTGTTGATTCAGCATACGAGGGCTTTAGGCAAAAATCATTCATTCAGTGGAAATTCTAGCAGGAGAAAATCTAGAAGGCAGGAATGCCATGTATTTTCAGAAGACAAGTAGTCCAAAATGATTGGAAGTGCTATATGGGGAGTAGTAATAAATAAAAGCAAAGGGGTGGAGAGTTTGGACTCTCTCCAATGGGTACAATGGGTGCAGATAAATGTGGCTTTTAAAAAAAGCTATTTGTCAAATGGTAGAATTCAATTTATTTGGGTTCTCTCCCTAGTTTTTCCTACAGTTGCCATTCAGTATAAAGTAAACATTTTCTTCATCCAGCACATAGAAAAGTATCAAAAGATAAATATAGGGTGCCTGGGTGGCTCAGTTGGTTAAGCGACTGCCTTCAGCTCAGGTCATGATCCTGGAGTCCCGGGATCGAGTCCCGCATCGGGCTCCCTGCTTGGCGGGGAGTCTGCTTCTCCCTCTCATGCTCTCTGTCTCTTTCTCTCTGTCTCAAATAAATAAATAAAATCTTTAAAAAAAAAAAAGATAAATATATTGGAGAAAAAAGGAGCAGGGCATTCATCAGAGAACACTGAGACCCATGTGATTAGGGAACATGAGCTCTGTCTCATGAAGATAATACCAACACAGGGATTGATGAATTGGTATGGTGATGTCATTTAGTTGGTAGGTGGGATTAGACTGAATTAATGCTGGGAAATGTTATTTATGTTCCCAAATTTCTCTCAGTTAGTTTACCTGAAGTTCTTGTGTTACTGTGAGGGGAAAAAAAATGATATCAGATACAAATTTGTATATGTTGCAAAAAGGGGCAACTACAATGTGTATGAGGATAAATCATATCAGTTGCAAAAAGGGGCAACTACAATGTGTATGAGGATAAATCATAATTATCTTTATCATAATTATCATCAGCATTCCTTTGCTCAGACAATTAAACATATTTCACATTTCTTTTTCTCTTTAGACCTAAAATTCAATGTAACAATAGCAGTGAGCCTATGCATTTAGGGAATACATTAAATATAATAAAATGACTTATATTCAAGTTAATATCTTATAGTAATAGCTAAGCTTCTTCTGTCTTACAAGAAATGCCTTTTGAGTGGTATTTTCAGGTTGTATTTCTCTCTTTTTTTAAGCAGTCCTATAAAGATAATCTCTCCTTTATGTGGCCAGTAAGTTTTGAGGACACAGTGTGTTCTATTGTTAATGTCTACCTGAAACATTCATTAAATAATTGAGCATTGGGGGGGCGCCTGGGTGGCTCAGTTCGTTAAGCGACTGCCTTCGGCTCAGGTAATGATCCCAGGGTCCTGGGATCGAGCCCTGCATCAGGCTCCCTGCTCCGAGGGAGGCCTGCTTCTCCCTCTCCCACTCCCCCTGCTTGTGTTCCCTCTCTTGCTGACTCTCTCTGTCAATTAAATAAATAAAATATTAAAAAAAATAAATGTATTAAAAAAAAATAATTGAGCATTGGAAAAAAGGTTTATCTCCATATGAACTAATATGCTTTCTGTTTCTATAGGCTGTGCATTCATCAAAACATCGACTGCTCCTTTGGCCTTGATATCTAGGAATCCCAAAACTAGATTTACTGCTGAAGTCACAATATTAATTTTTTAAGGATATTTTTTCCTTCCATTTCAATGCTATTTTTCTTTATGCCTGCTATTTTATCATATGCCACTTCAAATCAGCCTTGGAAATGGATGGAATATAAATGAATATATTAGCAAGCAACAGCCTAAATAAATGGGAGATGAGAAAGAGAGTAATATGGAAATTGTAAGATCTAAAAGGATAATTCTTCCTACGTAAATTACGATCAGCAAATAGAAGCAGTGCTCCAGAAGTAATGCATTGTTCTAAAACAATGACTTGAAAATAGAAACATAGATATTTGACAGTTATTAAGAGGTGAGGGGAATGGGGGATGCATTAAAAATTTATATGAAGAAACAGTAGAAATCATTAAGATGCCATAATTTACTAATATCACTGGCAGTGTAATGCTGGATTTTGACCAAGTGGGAAAACAGTCACTGCTTTACCTGGTTAGTTGAAATGAAAATTGGTACAACAACTTGCAAGGCAATTTAGCAGTATCTGTCAATAGTTCAAATGCATATATGTATATATATTTCTGAAGACAGAATACATTTTTGACCCAGCCACTTTTATAGAAATCTGTACACTACATTCACTTACTCAGGTGTACAAAGGGTATCACACAAGGATGTTTACTGAAGTATTTGTTGTAATAGTAAAGTTCTAGGAAGAACATTTTAAAGGATCCTCAGTAGTGGACCAAATAAATAATGCAATATCTATAATGGAATTGTATGCAGTCAGTAAAAAGAATGGAACAAACCTTTGTTTATAAATATGGGAATTTGCTTAAAGTATGTAATTTTAAATATTGCACAGTATGTGTTTACTTTTTGATATATTTGCTTATAACAAACCATTAGTTATATATAAATTAAGATAGATGGAGAGATGGGCCTATATATGCAAGATATTCTTTTTTTTTTTTAAAGATTTTATTTATTTATTTGACAGAGAGAGAACAGTGAGAGAGGGAACACAAGCAGGGAGAGTGGGTGAGGGAGAAGCAGGCTTCCTGCCGAACAGGGAGCCCGATGTGGGGCTTGATCCCAGGACCCTGGGATCATGACCCGAGCCGAAGGCAGACGCCTAATGACTGAGCCACCCAGGCACCCCAATGCAAGATATTCTTTTTTTTTTTTTTTTTAAGATTTTATTTATTTATTTGAGAGAGAGAGAATGAGAGAGAGTGAGTACATGAGAGGGGGGAGGGTCAGAGGGAGAAGCAGACCCCCCGCCGAGCAGGGAGCCCGATGCGGGACTCGATCCAGGGACTCCAGGATCATGACCTGAGCCGAAGGCAGTCGCCCAACCAACTGAGCCACCCAGGCGCCCCCAATGCAAGATATTCTTAACAGTGGTGCTTCTAGAAACTGGAACTGGTATAAGGCATTGATAGAGTGACTTTTATTATTTAACTGATTTTCATTCTAATGCATTTCATTTTTTCATGAATATCTATAATTATTATAGTAATTACAAAAAGAACCCAACAACCTAGTTTTCGAAATGAGCGTATAAAAATGTCATTTAAAACACCAAGGGAACTACCTGTCACTTCCTCACCCAAGTCCAGGGTAGAAGGGGCTGATTAATCATGAAATTCCCCACCACATAGATTTATATGTGCTAATAATGTTATTGCAAAATGTAGGAGGAAGTGTTTACCCTGGTTCAGATATAAGTTACAATAGCATAAGGGAGAAATATTAAAAAAAAAAAAAAAACAACTATATTTCTGTTATTCAGAGTGGACACAGCCTTGTCAACAAAAAACAGGCTGGCAATGCCTGAGACTGGGAGTTTTGTCTGAAGGAAAGCCCACGGCACAAACCTGGGATGGATCTCAGTACTCCCTGTTAAATCTCTTTTTATTTTGCATTCTTTCCCTCTCTCTCTCTCCCCCCTCTCTCCCCACCTCCACCTCCTCCTTTCTTCCTTCCTTCCCTACTCCTGTGCCCCAATTTACAAAACTCTGGCAGTTTTATGACTACACAGAGCTTAAAATATTTAGCATCTTCTTTTTTATAGATGAGAAAAATAAGATCTATGGAAAAAGGAAAAAACTTAGCCAGTACAAATAAATGATAAGTTATAATCATCTACTGACTACTGACAACTTATATATGTATTAAGATAGGAATGAGTATATTTTTTTTTTCTCATTTTTTTTTTTTCTCTGAAACATGTGGCAATTTTCCAGTATCTGGGAATTAGGAGAGGTGCATTACCCATCTCCATTCTTTCCTCAATCTCAACAAAGAGGAGGAGTTAGAATTTCCCATAAAACTGTGATTCAGGGGCGCCTGGGTGGCTCAGTCGTTAAGCGTCTGCCTTTGGCTCAGGTCATGATCCCAGGGGCCTGGGATCGAGCCCCGCATCGGGCTCCCTGCTCGGCGGGAAGCCTGCTTCTCCCTCTCCCACTCCCCCTGCTTGTGTTCCCTCTCTTGCTGTGTCTTTCTCTGTCAAATAAATAAATAAAATTAAAAAACAAACAAACAGGGATTCAAAGATGCCTGCCCTGATTTAATTACATTATTCCATAGACCCCGGGCTTTGAAAGCAGATAAACATGACATTCAAACCCAATTCCTTCACCTATTTACCCTAGAGACTCAGTTTTCCCAACACTAAAATGAGGATAGTAACATCTAACATGTGGAGCTGATTAATGAAAGAAACATTATATTAAAAGCCTGGCTCCGTTTATGCACATAGCCTGAGATTCTTAAGCTAGAAACCAAAAACCCCTCCCAGGAAGTCCTTAGATGAAGTTTACACATATATAAACCCTTTGACAGTGTGAGTGTTCTGCATGTGACCATTCTTTTTCTTGGTAAAAAGTCCCTAACTTTTATTAGATTCTAAAAGTTGTCTGCATTCCTATGATTTTAAGAAAACCGACTTAAAGAGAACTGTAATTGCTGATGTTAATAATAATAATTATACCCATGATAGCCTTACTAATATTTCACAACAGATAATATTATTATGATTATTAATATTCAATTCCTTGAACATGAGCTAGAATTGGTGAATGAATCATATTTAAATCAGTGGGTGCTTTGCTTTTACCGGGTAGACTCTTCCATTTTCTTATTATGTGAGCCCTTGAGATCTTATTTCACTCTGTTCCACAAAAACGAACGCATTTCCCCCTGAAAGGCAGGCTAATGAGCTCTGCTTAATTTATAGCTGAGTCCATTTACGTGGTCTCTTGGTTAGCAAGGATATCTGTTTAATTCAATAGAATCCTGCACGTGCGTAGTGCACATAGAAGATATTATGACCTGCATCCACTCCACATGCATTTATTACCCTAATGCCCCTGACATATACAAACAAACCATGTTTTACAAACTGCTTAAAGATTTGATTAAGTCACATGATGCATTTTGTTGTAACGAGAAGGGTGATTTAAAATCATTAGGCCTAAAATGTAGGCCTCGGTGTGTTTGAAGTCAAGGGGAACAATCTGTCAACCAGTTGATCTTCTGCTTCTAAAGCTAGTTAACTGATCAATCTAATGTCAAAGGAGCAGAGACAAATGGGAGAGATTTTACTACATGGAAAACTGTACATGAAGATAAATCCAACATTCTGGTTCATTTCATCTGCAGTTATCTTTGCAGTAATTGCTTTGGAACACTCAAGGTGCTCTGTGCATAAAGGAAGTGTTGGAAGCTTTAAATCATCTGCATAGACTAGTAGCTTCTTGCATTGAATCTTGTGTTGCTCCATTTTTGGGGAGGGAGGGCCATCATCTCTCACTTTAAATGCACACTTGGCAATGAACAAAGGTTGGGATTCTTGACTAGTTGTTTACCACATAATCAATTCACACATTTCTGAAATTTCCTGACGTGTTTGCAAAGTAAATCTATTCCTTAGCAAATTTATTTGATTTCTTTTGCTATGAACATAATGATGAAACTGGATCTGGAATAAAAGCTTTTTTATAAATAGATTTGGTTATTCCAGATTTTCTAGTTATCTATTGCATAAAGATAAACAAACAAAAACAAAAACAAAGCAAAACAAAAATTACTCCCCAACTAAGTAACTGGTTTAAAACAATAGCCATGGTTTTGTATTTCATAAATTTGTGGGTCAGGAGTTGAAATTGGGGGGCAATTGTAAAGGCCATTTATTGGTATTCAGCTAGCAGACTCTAGGGTCCAATATACCTTCACCCTGGTATTTGGTGCTTTGGGGCCAGGAGGGGGAAGTGACAGAAAGCTGGGCTTAGCTGGGACTGTCAACCAAAGCACCTACATGTGGCCTCCCTTCACAGGCAGTGGTAGGCAGTTCAGCCTTTTCCTTAGCCACTCAGGGCTCTCTGCGAGTTCAAAGGCCCCTGTTGCAAGCTGCAGAAGTTCTATAACCTGGTGTCAGAGTCCCAGAACATCACTTGCTACTGGTCAAAGAGCTAAGGTCATCTCAGACTCAGAGTGAGGGAAACTAGACTATACCTTATGAAGAGAGGAGAAACAAGGGTCCATATCTGCCATTAATCTACCATACCAACATAATCTGATTCTTCACCAGCTCCATTTTACTGTCATCACCTCAAGCTTCCATGCTTTGTGCTAGAATTTTCAGCAAGACTGGTGGGGAGAGGGGAGATGATTGGTTAACTAGCTATTATCCAGATAGTCTACAATAGGACTTGCATTCCCTTAACTGTCAGCAATCATGTTACTTTAGGAAAATCAACAAGTCAATGTCTTGCCTAAAGAAGATTTGAGGGGCGCCTGGGTGGCTCAGTCCTTAAGCGTGTGCCTTCGGCTCAGGTCATGGTCCCAGGGTCCTGGGATCGAGCCCCGCATCGGGCTCCTGCCCGGCGGGAAGCCTGCTTCTCCCTCTCCCACTCCCCCTGCTTGTGTTCCCTCTTTCGCTGTGTCTCTCTCTGTCAAATAAATAAATAAAATCTTAAAAAAAAAAAAAAAAAAGAAGATTTGAAATTTTGGTGGAGCTAATTTATCATAGTCTTGTTTGTTTGTTTGTTTTCCCTTTGATATCCCCACCTCCATTTTTAGACTGACAGATTGCTTTGGACAATGACGATTTTTTCCCCCTTGGCTCTGTAAAAAGAAAATTGTTTTTGGTGATTTTTGCTGATTTTAAATCTGTTTTTCTTTTCAATCTTTTTCTTCAAAGTGTTGGTCTCACTTCGATTTTAGATTTCAAGCCATCTGTCTGTCCATCATCCTGGGAGACTGGGTGTATTTTAGAAAGCACTGGACACAGAACAAGTACTCCACAAATAAACTCATAATCCAACACCACTTTATTAAGCAACTGGCAGGCACTCTATGCAAATGAGAAAAGCAAATGAGAACAAATGAAAAACAAGCTGATGTATCTTTTTTGTTTGTTTTAGTTTACTAATAACTATAAAATATATGTAATATATATGTATATTGCAAAGCAAAAAAAAGACTATTTTTTTTATTTTATAGGAATTTGAATGATTTAAGCTGGAATTGCATTTCTACTTATTTTTATTTTTGTTTTCAGAGGAATTTGAATGAGTTAAATTAGAATTGCATTTTCTACAGTTGGCTAGCAGAGAAACTTTGGGCAGTTCTTAGAGTTTCTATTTTCCTGTCTCTGAAATGAGGGTCATGTTGGGGAGGAAGAAATTCCGTTGCCCTTCAAGATACTTCTTTTTTTTTTTTTTTTAAGATTGTATTTATTTATTTAAGAGAGAGAGCACATGAGAGGGGGGAGGGTCAGAGGGAGAAGCAGACTCCCCGCTGAGCAGGGAGCCCGATGCGGGACTCGATCCCGGGACTCGATCCCGGGACTCCAGGATCATGACCTGAGCCGAAGGCAGTCGCTTAACCAACTGAGCCACCCAGGCGCCCGCCCTTCAAGATACTTCTAGCTGGACTTAGAATCAAACTGGCATGAGTTAGAGTAACAGGAGAAAATCAAATTTAATAGCGTATGTACAAGGAATCCACACAGACATGGACATTCCAAAGACAGTCAGGCAATGTAATGCTTATATGAGCTAAGGAGTGGGGTAGGAATCTGAGGATACAAAGGGGAGAAAGACCATTACCAGGAAGGTGAGAGATGTTTGGAAAACAAAGGTTGCCCTGTTATGCAGATAACTTTCTTAGGTAAAGAGGAATCTGTTAGTAGCTCTCTTTTTGGTAAAGCAGGCAGTTGGAAGGGGAGGTAAAGGGCTTTTTCTGAATCTGGTGGGTTTGGATTGCTTGTAACTCAAAATAGTGTTGATTCCTATGTGGCCCATCTTGGGGTAGTCTGCCTTTGGCCCTTACAGTAACAACTGGCAGAATTATTGTCAATCTTTAATAACAAAAGTGATGTGAAACTTTGATTCTTGATTAAGGTCTCATGTGCTTAAGAATCACCTGGAATCTTGTACAAAGGAGGAGGGTTGTGATTCTGCATTTCTAAAGAGCTCTCAGATGAGACAGGTGTCAGAGACTCATGGACCACAACTTGAATAACAAGGCTGCAGAGCATCTAATAACTATACACACTCAGAAATGTAGGTTCTTGGTCTCCATTCCTTTTTTTCTTTCTTTCTTTCTTTCTTCCTTCCTTCCTTTCTTTCTTTCTTTCTCGCTTGCTTTTGCTTTTGCTTTGTCTTTATATGCCAATAGAGTCAACATCCCCATTTGCCATTAAAATGTTTCTTAGGAAGCCTTATCTCAGATTTCCTATGGTTTTTATGCTCATTAGTCTTCTAGGTGAATCAGAGATTTCCTGCTATAACACTACAAGGTTTCTCAATAAACCCTCTTGGCTCCTTGTTGAGTCTTTTGAACGACTTTATTATAACAAAGTTGACTTCGAGCCAGGGGAGGCAGAACTCTAGTGCTGGGCTTTCTTTCCAGTTTTATGGGTTTTTCTCAGAAGTGTAATGCCAGTTTAATGAAGTTTTATAGCTATTAATACTCCAGCACTCCAGCTACTCTAAGAAATATGTAACTTAACAATAACTGGAAATAGGTAAATTCATGATTAAGTTGCACTAAAAACTAATGCCTCTCGGTCATAGTGCATAATTTCCAAATGCACATCATTTAGAATGGTAACTTCAGCCTTGTAACTCTTTCAAGGAGAAAGGCTGTGAACTTAAATCTGACATTAAGCTGACAGTGAGACTCATATTTTCTGAGCTAAAGATATATTTTTATGGTCACACAGTGGACTCTGTTTATCACTCATCATAAACCATAGAAAACCATTTTTGTTTTAAATTAGGTGCTCAGGCTTTTGTCCTGTAATCTGTTTCTTTATTTCCCCTTTTCACTTTTGTTGGTCCATTTCAACAGCTCCCAGTTGTCTTCCATTTCCTGAAAATGGCTCATATTTTATCAACTCAGCTTCTTTAAAGGTATTTCATCCTAGTTGAGGTCACCTTAATTTACACCTTAAATTATGGCTTTAAAGCCAACTTCAATGCTGCTGATATTGAGTAATCCTGCCAAAGAGTCCAATTTTAAAATAAGGAACAGTCTTATCCTAAAATGCCAGGCATAAGAAACCCACGAATTTTGCATATCTCTTTAGTACTTCTACTTACTGAATTACATTTCTCCCCTTCCTTTGAACCACTTAGTCAATTATGCTTTATTTTACTGCCTAGTCTCGTTCTAGAGCCTGTCCCTTCTTAAAGACCATAAGTAAGTCACTTTTTTTTTTCCCCCAGAGTAAGCAACATCCCCAAATCATTTGAAAGTCAAATGACTGCGGGATTTGGGGCTTAATGATTTTAAAACTCTCTCCTTTTCTCCTTCTGTCTCTCTGTCTCTCCTCCACCTGCTTTTCCCCACAGATAGATCTCTTCTTGCTGATGGAGGCCCATATTTTTGTTGCCTGATTTTACACACTTGGATCAAGGATACACACTGGGCAGCTGCCACTGTCCCATCACTGGGTAGGGGGTAGGGGAAGTGATGGGCACAGACCTCTCCTTGATGACAAATACCGTGCATTTAATTAATACAGAATTATTAAAACGCACTTGGCAATCTATAAAAAGCAAAAAGGAAAGCAAAAAAGAGCAAATAAATATACTTAAAATGATTTTGTTCTTCATAACTCCTAGGGCAATTAAAAGAACACTCTGACTCAGTATCTTCTTACATAAATGAATAAGGAAAGTGGGCCTATTCTAGATTATCACAGGAGGTAGAAATCTGCATATTTTACTGCTGAATGCTCTTGAAAGGTGGGTTTGACCCTTTTCTCCTTTATTTCCTCGCTCACCTCTATCCCCTTTCTGGTACTCTTATCTTTCTACACGCTTGTCTTATCTTTCTAGACCTGAACTGTTTTTTGTTTTTTTTTTAAAGATTTTATTTATTTATTTGAGAGAGAGAGAGCACATGAGAGGGGGGAGGGTCAGAGGGAGAAGCAGACTCCCTGCCGAGCAGGGAGCCCGATGCGGAACTCAATCCAGGGACTCCAGGATCATGACCTGAGCCGAAGGCAGTCGCTTAACCAACTGAGCCACCCAGGCGCCCTAGACCTAAACTGTTTAATATGATTTGCTACACACTACAGTTGAGCCTTACCGGAACTATGGCTAGTACAAACTGAGATGTGGATACTGGATTTCAAAGATTTGGTATAAAAAACAAACAAGGATGCAAAATATCTTAATGACTCATATTAATTACATGTTGAAATGATACTGTATTGGATATACTGGGTTAAAATATATATTAGAATTAATATCATCTGCCTTTTTATCTTGCTAAATTTGTAAATTATATATGTGGCTCTCATTTCAAGCTTGCATTTTATTTCTTTTAGACCTATTCTAAACCATAGCCCCTCAAAAGCAGGAATCGAGTCTTATTTCTTTCCATATATCTAATGAGTAGATCAGAAGTCACTTATGGTTATTAAATGAATCCGTGGATATATTGATTAATTAAGTTATTATTTATTTTAACTTACACTTCACTCCCCAGTATAGCTATATGCTTCAGATTCCATACATGTATGAAAATCATTTTCTGTGTCCTAGCTCAGAGCTTCCCAACTCCTGAATTTTGGTATTCCTGAATGGATTGCAAATAGGCCAAAAGATTGATTCTGTCAGCCCTAGATCCTGCCAGATAGGACATGGGGCTGTCTGGGCCCCCATATCCATTGCTTTCCACGACAAGCAACCTCATCTATTTAATCTAGAGTATTGTGCAAAAATGATCATATTCTCTGTTCATCATTATATAAAAATGACTGGGAAATATTTTCCATATTTTATATGATAGAGCCAAACTTTTATATTTAGAAGATAGAACTCAAAAATTAATTTACCCATGATCTCTGTACTCAAATCTTTCTCTTTTTCTTTCTTTTTTTTCTTTAAATCATTACTATTGTGGTGTATCAGTCTGAGGGTTAATCTTACTTTAGAATGTTACAGCTTCAGGATTATTTCACATTAGTATAAAGTTTCCTTTCAAAACTTTATGAATGTGGTAGGTATAAATAGTATTGTTTCTCTGGAATATATCCTCTGGTTTGATGAAATACATCATAGGCAACAGAGCTCCGATTTATTGGGCAGTGTAAGACAATTCAGCATTAGAACTTTTGACATATTCTTATGCCAACCTGATAGGATATTATGAGACTATTTTGCAGTAGATGAAACCTAGGTTTGCCCAAATTCACACAGTATTCTGTAACATTTTGGGCATCAAATCTCAGACCGTTTAGGTCCAGTGTCTTTATCATATTTCCTCAGTGTGTTTCTGAAGGGAAAAAAGCAAACTAAAAGAAAATTAATTTCAACTCTAATTTATTGAGATACAAATTTAAGTATGCCCTCCTTGTAGTTTCTTTTCCCTTTTTATTTCCTTGCCTTGGAGACTTTGCAAAACAGTAAACAGTTGTTTGCATCCAAAGTCTATTCCTAAATACTGAAAAGAAAATGCTATGTGTTTTAAAGGGAAAGTGGGGAAGAAAGAGAGTGTAGATTACCCAAATCAGGGGACAAGACTGGCCTGGACACTTGCCTAGGCTTGCTTGGGATACTCCGGCTTCACAGTGGTTAAGAAGGCAGCAGGGGCCGTAACTGAAAGCAAGTGCACCATTCTTTCAGATGGAGGAAAGACTATGTGGTAGATACCATAGCCCATGGGGTTGTCTCCAATGCTGGGTGTGATTGTGATTCATAACAGGAAATATGTAGTCTTTGTCCCCTTTTCTAGCTCCAAGTTTCTAAAACTTCTGGAATTTCCTTAGTGATGAGAACAGGAAAGGTGTCTTTCATTATGTTCATGGAGTGATTATGGAGCCCACCTAAGGATGGGGGCTGGTTGCCAGGAGAACCAAACATATGATTAGAGGGTTGGAATTTTCAGTACCACACCCGTGATCTTGGGGGAGGGGAGAGGGGATGGAGGTTAAATCACTCATCATTGGTCAATGATTTAATCAGTTGTGGTGTGTAATGAGACCTCCATAAAACCCCAAGAAACTGGGTTTGGAGAGCTTCCAGGTTGGTGAACACGTGGAGATGGGGGAGAGTGGCATGATCAAAGAGGGCGTGGTAGCTTTGTACCCTTTCTCCATACCTTACACTATACTTCTCTTCTGATTGGCTGTGCCTAAGTAATATCCTTTTATAATAAACCAGTAATCTAGTAAGTGAAATATTTTTCTGAGTTCTGTGAACCTCTTGAGCAAATTAACTGAACCAAAGGAGGGGATTGTTGGAAGCTCTGTTCCATAGCCAGTCATTCAGAAGCACAGGTGATAACCTAAACTTGTGTCTGAAGTAGGTGTGTGTATTTGGGGGTTGGGGGTGGGGACAGTGTTATCCCTGGGTCAGGGAGAGACTGAGCCCTTAACCTGTGAGATCTGGTGCTATCTCCAGGCAGACAGTGTCAAAATTGTGTTGATTTGTAGGACACTCAGCTGATGTCAGATAGTTGCTTGTTGGCAGAAGAAAACCCCACACCTTAGAATTAATATCAGAATTACCCTGGGATATGACAGGACCCTGGTGCAGATAGAGCTGAGACACCACTGACGAAAACACGTCCTTTATATCACAACAGCTTTCATGCATCGCAGTTGCCTCTTGCCCTGACTTCAAAGCCCATCTAGGACCAGTCTGAGGGAATGGAATGGGGATCACAATGGGAGCCAGGTGATTATAGCAGCTGCTCTTTCATCCAGTGGATTCCTAGCTTGGTTAACTGTCCCCACAGTTGGCATTCTAACAGAACTCTGTGAGATGCTTCTCCATCTCTGAAAGGACAATATTTCCTATTTGGAGGCAAAGGTATAGAGGGAGGATGGGCTTTTCTCTTCTCAGGAAATGCAGTCCTTTTCAAGTCAGCTACATCTCTCTTTGTGCCCTCTGGCCTACACCCAGTGCTTTACACTGTTTATCAACCTTAATCAACACGAGTGACAGAAAACCTGATAATAGACAAGGGAGTGGCACTGCTGGGGGGGGGGGGGTGACCTCTTTTGAAATGTCAGGCCTGAATAAGCTGTATTTACATTTCTTTGGGCTCCAGCTTTTAAAAAGATTTTCATCTTCTACATAGGAAGGATGAAAAGTAAAAGTTATTTTGGTATCCATCCAAAATTATATCTTAGGACAGTGTTGCAAACTCCCTGCACCTCCTCCAAGCTGAGAACTTCTGTGTCAGGATCAGCAGCCACTGGTAAAGCCTGCTTCTCCCTCTCACACTCCCCTTGCTTTGTGTTCCTCTCTCTGTCAAATAAATAAATAAATAAATCTTTAAAAATAAATACATAAATAAATAAATAAAGCAGCTGCTATAAGCGTCACATCCCTTCAGTCTTGGAATTACTAAAACCCATTAAAAAACAAAGGTGTGTTTTAATTAGTGCGAAGATGCCACCTTTACTATGTGTAATGTAAACCACAGGTGGGATTATAGGTCAGAACTGGGTTGTACCCCTGCTCTGTTATTTTTCTCATTTACCTTGGGAAAGCGGTCCTAATCTATCTGAGGATATTTCACGGTGGATATAAAAGAGAAAACAGCACATTGTTTCGGTGAGAATTGAATGATATAATGGATGAACAGATGTCAGTGGCAGAAACTAGCACAATTCTTAGCACATATTAAGGACTTGAGAAACTTTATCCCCTACTCCTTCATTTTCTTCTTACCTTAATTGGGACCCTCTCACCAGAGGAAAGAAAAATTATCCTGGAAAAAATGAGTTCACTTCAGCATGTTCAGGCCGAAGTATGATTAAGTAATATGCTCCGGCTGGCTACTGTGATTTAATACTTAGCTTCTCAAAGTGTGGTGCTTGGGCCAGCTGCACTGGATCTTATTAGAAATGACAGACTCTCAGGCTTCATTCTAGACCAGAGTAACCAGAGTCAGCATTTAAACAAGACCCCATGTGATTTCTGTGCATATTCATGTTTAGGAAGTGCTGCTTGATGGAAAGAGCACAAATTCAGGAGTCAGGAGACTGACCTTCTAGTCTGTTTTTCTTACAAACAAATAAGAATTCTAAATACTATGGTTTAAAGCAAGTATGTTTTCACCTGCTGTTGCTGGAAAGGTCAGATGTGATCTGGAAGAACAAAAGCAAACCCAGGTCTTAACTGTATATTGCAAATAATATGCATATAATGCTTTTTGGATGTCAGTGAATTTAGATGAAACTGCAAAACTAACCCCCCCACACACATGCGCGCGCGCCCACACACACTAATTGTCTGCAGCTTTGTCATGCAAGCAAGATGAGAAAGCTGCAAACTTCACCCCCTCTGACACATCTTACAACATTTATCACCTTGGAGATGTGTTTCTCTGTTTTCTTACTGAACGGGTTCAGAATATACCTCCCCGAAATGTGACACTTTGGCATGTGGCTTATTTTAAGCCAAAGACAAAGTCCAAAAGACTCAGGAAGAGCTTTTTACCTCCTCCTTGACAGTCTCTAAGAATTTAGATTGGGGGACTGGTCCAGGAAGAAAGCTATCACCAGAGATAGCTACAGAGCAAGGGCTAGGTGTGGTGAAATGGAGGGAGCTCCTCAGGGCATGTCTAGTCAAATTGCTTTCTGTGTCCTCTTGTCTCTGCATGTACGACAACAATTTATTTATCAAACACCTACTCTTCCCATCTTCCTTTGAATTGTCTTTCTTTCCTTTGAAGCTCCAGACTCCTACTCCCTTCTTAACTCATGAGGGCATAGAAGCCTCAATTGGCAGACTCTCTTGGAGCCTCTCACATCTTTGTGGGGCTCCTGCACGTACAAAATTAAATTTGTTTTTCTCCTGTTAATCTGTCTCATGTCAATTTAATTAATAGACCAGCTAGAAGAACCTGTAAGGGTAGAAGTAAAAAATTCCCCCCCTCACACTACCCAAGAGAAAATTATTTGCAATTCTGTGAAGCTGCCCTTCATCCAAAACTGCAAGGGCACAGCGGTAGAAAAAAGGGCATTGAGTCTAGTCAGTGCATAAGACACTGGTTTAAATCCATAACCGAGTCATGTAATTCGGACCTATTTGCAAACACCACTGCTGTTTGGGGATAGATGTTACTGTAGAGGACACTTTTGAAAACGGGTCCCCGGAGGACAGACTTTTATCATCTTAGGATTTGAGATGCTATTTTGCTTCTCATCTTTTCTTATTCAATTCACTTTCATTCTTCATTCTTTCAGGGTTTTATATTATATATTTCCCTCTGTGGTCAAAATAGCTGCACTCCTCCTAATTTAAAGATGTTTCATCATTAAAAATTATATTAAACAGTCGACCATCCTCAGGGAAGACTTAATTTCCACTTTCTGCTGCAGTCAGCATGGTTGAGGTTCAATCTTTCCATAAACTTGGAATCTATTTAAAGCTATTTCCATAAACCTGGAGTCATTTGATACCTCTTCATAGTCTTGCTAACCAACTAACTACCCAGTTTTAGGAGCCAATAAAATTGACTTAATTTCGGCTAAAAGAGAGAAACACATTTTAAATTCTGCAGAACTGAGAAATTATAGAAACAGTTTATTTGGTGAAAGCAATAAAATTGCAAATGCAAATATTTGGGAGTGTTAGACTATTGATGTTGGATTTTGAAAGGAACCTGGGGAGGGGGGAGTCGCTTCCCCCTCCAAAGCAATCTTCATAGTTGCTTTAAAGCTAAACTCACTTGTGACTCACATCAGCATTTTTTTCTGAAGGAAGACATATTATTATTACCATTACTTTGCTGTTTGTTGAAGTAACATGTAGTCAGTAGAGAAAAACCCCTAAGGTCTATGAAGAAGGAAAAAAAACCCTCTTTAATTAGAAGCAACATTCATTTCTCTGACATGTTTCTCTTCTTTTTCTGTTACTTGAATAGCTTATACCTCTCTGTTACTTACAAATATTAATTTATAGAATTAAATTTAACAGAGTGGTAGGAAATGCAGTGTCATACCAATATCTTTGTCTCTGGGTTCCCTGAGGGTCTCTCAGATAGTTTAAGTGAGTGACCTGACTTGTTTCACTCTCAGGAAGGAAGAGTCCTAGTATTTCCTCTCCCTGTTGACCCCACCATTGTGGTTATTCCTCCTTACAAAATGGCTTTGGGTATGTGACAAAGAGGATTCTATGACAGAGAGAAATGGAGATTGACTTTTGATGAGGTGGTCAGAGAAGTTTATCTTATGGGTAATAAATGAGACCTGAAATATGATGCAGCCCCCCCAAATGCAAACTCATGACAACCACTCCAGGAACATGCCTTTTCAACACCTGCATGTTTAAACCAAGCCAGTGCAGACCCACACATACCCCATATGTCCTTGAGAAGTGTTTGGGGCTCAGAAGCAGAAGCAGAAATTTCTTTCCAGGAGAGTGGATCTCAACCCTGACTGCTAGCACACTTTAAAATACGGACATTTGGTCTCCCCCCTAGTCAGTTATATCAGAAAACGTGGTGGTGGGGAGGGACTGGACATCAGCATTTTTCAAAGTTCTCCAGATAAATAAAGCTAATGCAACGAGGGTTGAGAAGCACTTCTGCAGGTGTTCACCAGCGGGTGGAATACTTAAGACAGTAAACATATCAGTAAGCAAAGAGTTATCTATGGAATACTAAGTATGTTTGTGGCATTCTTTGAGGAGAAAAAGAAAAGCAATTTTCTTATCCAACTTCCTGTATTTTATAGAAAATGAAAATGAGGACATGGTAGAGTAAATGAACTTAGGCAAAGTCCTCCAAAATTCAGATCACATGGATTACTTTATTTCTACTCCTTTCTCTTGAAAATCATCATCATCATCACAATCATCATCTTCATCTTCATCATCATCATCTTCATCATCATTATCATCCCAAGGCAAGGTCAAAGCCAGGCATTTCCACTTCTAACCAAGAAACCCATAAGAGGTGCTGTTAGATTTTTCAAATTGGTGAGTTTCAAATTTCATGAGGGTTTTGCCCCCAAGTGGTTGTACTATACAAATAACATTTGGACAACACTAGAAGAAATAGGAGAAAGACCCCACAGTATTACCCCTCCTACTTTCCTCAGTTGGTTTGTGGACAGTTTCTATCTTTCTGTATTTCCTTTGAGCCCTTCTCTATATCCATGCACATTTTGGATAGTTGTATACATAATGTAGTTATAATTTTGATTTCTTTTTTGACTAAAATATGCTATAAATATTTTCAGCGTTTCCATGTAATTTATTATGGCAGCTCTAGGAAAAAAATAAACTGGTTAAAAATTTGCACTTTATCATGAGCACAGTAAGCAACCACTGACATGCTTATCATAAGACAGAAAATGGTCATACTGAAAAGATTACACTGGATGAAAAGCCGGTGTGGAAGTAGACAGATGAGAGTATTTAGGGCAGAGAGATTTCATTCATTCATTCATTCATTCATTCATTCTGCAAATAGTTATCATTTGGACAATATAATATATTAAATAAATAAATAAATATTTTAATAAATAAATGTAATAGCTAATTAGCTATGTACATGGCACTGTGCATGATTCTTAAAGAACAAAATAGACTGTACTCGTGAAACTTGGAATTTAGTGAAAAGATTGACCAAAAAAAAAAAAAAAAAACAAAGCAAGAGTAATCACAGTTGTGTGTACTGCAAAGAAGAAAAGGAATGTGAAGGATGGCAGTGGGTAGGAGTGGGAAGTAGGGAGTTTGATATGGGCATGGTGTTAGAGAAGTCAAGGAGGGGGAGAAGCCAGAATTCTTCGGCATTCTTCGCAGAAGGAACAGCATACTCAAAGGAGGTCTAGAGGAGGAAAAGGAATAGAAAGAGGATAGAGTAGTCAGGGCATTTTGAGAAAATAGGGATATTAGGAAATGAGGTTGAAGACCAATGAGGGCCAGATTATGCTGTGGTTTGTGGGCCACAATTAAAAGCATGGGGTTTGTTCTAGATGTAATAACAAGCCAGTTTATGCAGAAGAATTTAGCACAGTTTATGTTTTGTAATGATCCCACTGTCTTTAGGGTGCAGAATAAAAAAGAGTCACAATAAGGTGGTCGGGGAGGATGCTACAACAGTCTTCCAAACAAGAGTCGATGTGGCTTAAAACTAAGGCAGTGGAAGAAGAAAAGAAGAGAGTTGATCAGATCCAAGATATATTTTGGGAGCAGAATTAATAGTGCCTTAAGAATGTAAGCCATAGGTCAGGTGAAAGAGGTTAATGGTTAATGGGTCTTGTCAAATGGCTTTTCAATTACAATGAAACCACCACATTTTAAGTATAGATATTTCACAGTAATGTTGTCCTTGTTTCTATTAATATATATAGATTATGCATTTAATGTCTTCATTATACATTTCTGTGATTATCTGGGCAGAATATATCTGTTACATCTAAATGTATTTCCTCTCATGTGAATTTTACCTTTACTTTCTAATTCTGTTGGGGATTTTATTTTTTTCTTCATCAAGTTGTGTGAGTTAGTTTCTCATCGGATATTAAAGTCATATTATGTCAGTTGTATTTGGTGTCAGTGTTTTTTCTTGCTTTGTATTTTTAATTTTTTATCATATTATTTTCCCATACATGAATGTTTAATATTTGTGCTATTAAATTCATCTCTTCCTTTCTGATTTTCCCTATTGATTTAAAGCTTAAGAAGTTGTTACACTTCATAAAATCTGACTAGTTCTATTTTATTATGTATGAATGTGTGTGTATGTGTGTATACACATATACTTAATGAATACATATACTTAATGAATCCATTTATTGTTTGTTTTGGCATATGCTGTAAGATGTGGATATAAATTAACTTTTAAGAACGCTTGGCTAGCTCAGTCAGTAGAGCATGTGATTCTAGAGGCTGTGTGTTCGAGCCCCACATTGAGCATAGAGATCGCTTAAGAAATAAATAAATAACTGATGAATTTTTGAACACTAATGATGGACTATATGTTGGCTAATTTAATTTAAATTAAAAAAAACAGAAAAATAAATAAGTAAATAAATAATTTTAAAAAGAGTGTTCTCTGGTTTAAGAAAAATAAATAAAATTAACTTTTATTCTTCAACCGGTGACCAGTTTTCCCCACATCATTAAATGATTACTCTTGTCCCCATTACATGAAATCCTACTCCGTCATATATTAAATTCTATATATGTTATCAAATAGTTTCCTTGGGTCTATTTTGTTCCTTTGCTCTATCTAAATTCTTGTGGTTGAAGGAGGCACAACCCTAGTTTTTATTGCTATCTATCAGCAAAGGATTTCTGCTGGGGATTTCTTTATCAAAATGATATTTGATAAACACATTTGTTGATTATTTCAGAAGAATAAGCCTCTTGTATTTTTGTTATCATTTAATTAAATACACAAGTATTTAAAATTATGTGTCTCATTTATTCATAAATTGTATACTAAAGATTACAAATTTTAAACTCTGTGGGGACCCCCCTGGATTTCTCCCACTGAATCCCCAGCACTCAGCATAAGATATGGCATCTTTTGGGGTGCCTGGGTGGCTCAGTCATTAAGTGTCTGCCTTTGGCTCAGGTCGTGATCCTGGCATCCTGGGATCGAGCCCCACATCGGGCTCCCTGCTCAGCTGGGGGCCTGCTTCTCCCTCTCCTTCTGCGTGCCACTCCCCCTGCTTGTGCTGTGTCTCTCTCTCTCTGTCAAATAAATAAATAAAAAATCTTAAAAAAAAAAGATATGGCATCTATTAAGGGCTCAAAATATTTTATGAATGAATAAATGAACTGGTACATTTTAGTCAACCACATCTATATCTGAAAAATTAACCTGGAAAGGCAATCTTTATCTTGTTCAGCTTTCCCCTGTGGAAACATTGAGTGTTTCCTTTTATACAAGACTCCTATTATGTATTTTACTTGCAAATATAGGTCACAGATATTTTGTTATGTTTACTTTAAAATTACTTTGCTTTCAGCAGTGAAGGTAGGATTTAACTTTTTGTTTTTATCAGGTAACAGATTACTGCTCTTTACAGAAGAACGATTGATTTTATTTATCTTGTACTCAGCCAGTATAATAAACATTTATTGATTCAAATGACATTTTACTAAAACCTAAAATAGCTTTTATTGTAAAATACACCATTGATTTAATAAAAACTTAAAATATAACCATATTAAACAGACACATGATAGTAAGACTCATTCAGTTTCAGATTTTTTCTTTTTAAATGAGACCTAATACTGATGTCATTCAGTAGTTTCTATTTAATTATTTGGACTGTGTGCAAATAATCTGTAGGACATGACATCTGTAAAACATAATATTTTCCTTTTTTACTATATTTTTGTGTCATATTTTATGATACTGACCAAAACTTCAAAAATTGTCTAAATAAATACGTTTCCTTACTAAAAATGACCAAAAATGCTACTTTTTCATTTAGCAAGTATTCACTGAGTCCCCACCATGGGGTCATAGCAGACAAAATGTGCTGAAGGACACTGAATACTGAGCATGGGGAAGAGGGACATATTAAGACCCAGCACTGAGAGCAGAGCTGTCCAGGGTGTTACTTCTGTGTGAATTAAACGGGGTAATCTGGTGCCAAACTCAATTAAGATTGAGAAGAAATTTTTCACCCTCCCCACACATGAGAATCAGCTGGGCTCCTATTTCACAGATTCTGGCTCATTTGTCCCCAAAGGGGCTCACACATGTGTATGTTCTTCAGGCTCTTCAGGTGTGAGAAAATGAAGTCAGAGCTGAGTTCCACATTGCTGGTGTATATGCAGTGCTAGTGGAAATGTTTATGGAATATCTGCATCCCAGGGGTTCTCAGAGCCCTTAGTGGGCTAGAATGCATTTTATTTATTTTTATTTATTATTTGTACAATGCTATTACAATACTATTGACTATATTCTCTATATTGTACCTTTTATCCCCCTGACTTATTCATCCCATAACTGGAACCCTGCATCTCCCACTCCCCTTCACCCATTTTGTTCAGTCCCCATGTTCCTCCCCTTGGGCAACCACCAGTGTGTTCTCTGTATTTATGGGTCTGGTTCTGCTTTTTTGTTTGTTTGTTCTTTTGTCTTATTTTGTTTTGTTTTAGATTCCACATGTAAATGAAATCATAAGGTATTTGTCTTTCTCTGTCTGACTTATTTCACTTAGTGTAATACCCTCTAGATCCATCCATGTTATTGCAAATGGCAAGCTCTCATTCTTTTTTATGGCTGGGTAATATTCCATTGCATATATATACCACTTCTTCCTTATCCGTCTGTCTATCAGTGGACACCTAGGCTGTTTCCAGATCTTAGCTATTGTAAATAATGCTGCAATAAACAGAGAGGTGCATATATCTTTTTGAAATAATGTTTTTGTTTTCTTTGGGTAAATACCCAGTAGTGGAATTACTGGATTGTATGGTATTTCTATTTTTAATATTTTGAGGAACTTCCATACTGTTTTCCACAGTGGCTGCACCATTTTGCATTCTTACCAACAGTACACAGGATTCTTTTTTCTTTACATCCTTGCCAACACTTGTTATTTCCTGTCTTTTTGGTACTGGCCATTGTGACAGGTATAAGGTGATATCCCCTCACCTGATGATTAGTAATGTTGAGCATCTTTTCATGTGTTTGTTGTTCATCTGTATGTCTGCTTTTGAAAAATGTCTATTCAGGTCCTCTGCCCATTTTTTTTTTTATCAGATTGTGTTTTTGGTGTTGAACTGTATAGATTCCTTATATGTTTTGAGTATTAACCCCTTATCAGATATATCATTTGCAAACATCTTCTCCCATTCAGTAAGTTGCCTTTTCATTTTGTTGATGGTTTCCTTAACTGTGCAAAAGCTTTTTTTTTTTTAATATTTTATTTATTTATTTGACAGAGAGAGAGACACAGTGAGAGAGGGAACACAAGCAGGGGGAGTAGGAGAGGGAGAAGCAGTCTTCCCACGGAGCAGGGAGCCTGATGCAGGGCTCGATCCCAGGACCCTGGGATCATGACCTGAGCTGAAGGCAGATGCTTAACGACTGAGCCACCCAGGCACCCCGCAAAAGCTTTTTATTTTGGTGTAGTCCTAATAGTTTATTTTGATTTTGTTTCCCTTGCCTGTGACACAGTATAGTATAGTTTCATGTCATCTTCAAATAGTGACAGTTTTACTTCTTCCTTACCAATTTTGATGCCTTTTATTTATTTTTCTTATCTGATTGCTCTGGCTAGGGCTTCCAATACTATATTGAATATGAGTGGTGAGAGTGGACAGCCTTGTCTTATTCCTGATCTTAGAGGAAAAACTCAGCTTTTCACTATCAGTATGATGTTAACTGTGGGTTTGTTAGATATGGTTTTTATTATGTTAAGGTATATTTCCTCTAAACTTACTTTGTTGAGATTTTTATCATAAACAGATTTTGAATTTTATCAAATGCTTTTTCTGCATCTGTTGAGATGATCATGATTTTTATCCTTCATTTTGTTAATGAACCACCCTTGCATCCCAGGAATAAATCCCATTTGATTGTGGTGAGTGATCCTTTTAATATATTGCTAAATGTGGTTTTCTAATATTTTGTTGAGGGCAGAGTACATATTAAATGCTCAAGAGAGATACAGAATTACTAGACCATTTCTGCTCATATTTTTTCATAGCCTCCTAGTTATAATTTAATATATAATACTAACTGATTACAATTTAGTATTTTATTTGTGAGTAGACTAATTTTGTCTTTCCCACTAGAGTCTAAGCACTATGTAAGTAAGGACCATATCTAATTTTATGCCACATCATATCCCCAATAGCTACAGTTTCTCAAATGGAGTGGACCATGGATTTTTTTTAAGTATCTCACATGACTCTTTTTCCAAAAACCACATTTTTGAAAGATGCTGCTGTAAAATAATTTCCAGAGTTGTTATTCTTTTGTATTTCCCAGAGTCCTCTCACTTGGTGGAGCAGTGAAGCTTCTCCAAGAGGCAAATAAACAGGAAGGGGGAAACCACACTCATATTTGAAGTTGAAATTTCTCAAGGAGCTGATGAATGTGTAATTGTCAGTACACCATTTACAGTTCTTAAAATAAGTGACTACTTCCTCACTTCATGAATAGCAATGAGAAAGCATTTATGACATGCCAGGCACTGTGCGTGGTGCTAGTCATCAAACACAAATAAATGAACTAATTTATTAAGGGCTTTTCACATGTAAGAAATTGTGATAGATTCTAGAAAAACATTGATAAGTAAACAGTGCATAGGTTGTTCCTGATCCTCTGCAGCTTGCACACCTTCAGGGAGCTCACATTCCTGTGAAAAAGACACAATACAGTTTTTGACACTATTAATCATCCCCTATCCCTTCAATCTCTTCTCCTGTCTTTCATTTTCTTCTTTTAAATCTCTAGCCACTTTTCTGTACTTTTCCAAGACACTATTTCTTAAATGGGAATGGTATCCCCCAGGGCTCTATTTTCTTGCTTTCTCTCTCTTTCTCTCCCTATCCTTTTCTTTCTTTTCTTTCCCTAATAATAGATAATTGCATCCATTCTTCATGAATCTTTATAGTTCATAAACTCATGTCAAGCATTTATTGAGTCACCCTATTGTCCACCAATAGGTCTTTTCACATAGAAGATTCTAAATGTTTAAAAGAAATGACTTAATTAAATGCCCATTTACTGAAGTATGCTTCACGTCAGAATTGTGCACTAGATTGATGAACAATGAATCTTTGCCCCAAAGAGTTCATATTCTGAAAGTGAGGGGCAGGAGAAGTCAACACAAAATTGGAATAGTTAATGCAGATTTAAAGCATAAGTTTTCTAGGGAAGTAGATACAGATAAGAGTAAAATGCAAGGTTGATAACAGATTGTAAAACGCCTTGGAAACTCACCCACTTCAATATCCACCCCCACCTCCAACCGGGAAAAAGTTGAGAAAATCATCATTCTTTCCCCATAATTTGGTTTAATTTGTCTGATTGCTTTGGGAAATTGAGAGAGTAAAATTCCTGAAACACCCAGACCCTCACTTTCCTGCCCTAGTGCTACTTTAGGTAGACTGTTTTCTGGAGTCGGAGAGGGAGAGGCAGCTGTCTGCCCAAGAATGACGTGGCCTGGAGTCAGGTCCAGCAAACACCTTTTATTTCCAGAGCCCATTTTCCATTAACAAGGTCTCAATGGCAGCTCCTTTTCTCAGAGTAAATATATGCTCTTTTTAATTAATATCACTTGTAATAACAACAACTAGTAAGTGAAATTTCTCCATAGTCAGGACTCCAAATTCTAAAGCACCCAGTCCCCATCCACTCTTGAGCACAGCATGGACTTTTGCCATGGAGACTGCTGCCCAATTACCTCCACATCTCCTCCTCACGCACTCCCTTCCAGTGGTGCAAGCCAGACGGGAATAGCTTACCTTCCGTTACTGTTTCCACCGCTTACACATGGGTTTCTTGTTATTATGTCATTAGCATGATGGAGGAGGCTGGCTGTTGCCTGGGAAACAAGGAGGGGTGCAGCTCTGCTTGGTTTTTGCTGAGAATTCATTACTACATGGAGAGACACCAACCATGTTCTTGTCTCAGCTCTTGTACATGATGGCAAGAGTGCAAATATTGGTAAATTCTTTTTCTTTCTTCTTATTCTCTCCTCCACTTCCTCCCCCCAAATTCCTCTTCTTCCTCTCCTTCTCCTCCACTGCTGTCGTCTTCTTCTCATCCTCATCCTCCCCCTTCCTCTTCTTCTTCCCCTTCCTCTCCTCACCTCTCCTCTCTCCTCCCCCTTCTTCCTCTTCCTCTCCCTTTCCCTCTCTGTCTCCTTCTCCTTCTTCTTCTTGTTATTACTTCCAAGCTCTCTTTGAACTCTAAACTTAATATCTATACTTTTACAAATGTCAAACCAATATTGATTCCTTTTCCTCCTTCAACATAATAGATCACACTTTAGGTCAACACAATTTGGATTACCCAACCAATAGCTTTAATAATTTTATTTCAAACAACTCTTATTTTTACTAAATGGCTTTAGTCTTGTTCTAAACAATAATTTCCATAAAATTGCAGGGTTTGTGCTGCTTTATATTGCTCTAATATGCATTCAAATATATATATTAAAATTAAAACCTGCTCATCCAATTTATCTTATAGATATTCCTCCTAAATATATCTTGTATATACTAATGACACCCTTGAATAGCCTGCTTTAAATGTGTTTTTTTCTTCCTCACTTTAAGGAGCTTTCCTTCAGTAAAAATTCCTCTTCTCATGTTATCATTTCTTTCACGCACTGATGAAGTTGGAGAAATGCCCTTTATTTATTTAGGGAATAGAAATTCTAGACCTTGTACAATTTACTCCAGTCATACTGAACTGCCTATGGGTCCCTGAACATAAAGCCTATTTCATTATATAGGGTTCTTATCTATTCTGTTCCCTCTTCCTATAATACCCTTCCAAATTCTGTACTTTATTTGTAATCTTTCAAAATGTATCTCAGATAATATCAGGAAACTATCTAGAGGCCTCTATCTAGTTTGATTTAGGGAACTACTCTATGTTCTCAGTGTGCCTTGATGCACATCTAAGATGGTGACTATAAAATTACATTCTTATATGTATGAATACTTTGTATGAATAAATCAAAAAGTGCCTTAGGAATCCAGAACTTACCCAAATTTACCCTGTGTCCCTAGGGCCTATTATAGCATCTGCCACAGAGAAGCTGCCCGACAAATGTTAGTAAATGGAAGTAAACTGAATTCTGTTGCATATTCTTGCTTCTCCTTATGGTGTTTTCCCAGATATAAATTGAAGGTATCCCTCTTAACAATCCCTAAGCTAGTTCCAAGTGCAGTCCTCACATTCCCACTAACACAACTTTTCCTGTTCTGCCTCACTTACCTTCTTGAGTCTTCAACATTGAACTATTTGGACTTGGATACAAGGCGGATATATGTATTAAGGAAATAACTGAAAACCCAAAGAAATGTTTTTACTTTTCTCTCCCCAAACAGATGGCAAATTGAAAAGATTCACATTCAATATACTAAGAAACATTTTCTCTTCATGAGGACTTAGGTTTGCGATATTCATTGTATGAGTGCTTTCAAGAAAAAAGCAGATTCTCAGTTCCTTGTGAATTTGCTGACAGAGTGAGAGCAGGAGGGAGGCCCTGAGGACCTCCATGGGACCCTGGGTGTGAGTTCCTGGCACCAGCTGTTTGAGTCACTGGAGGTCTACACTGGCTCTGATCTTTTTAATTATCTGCCAAAAGCTCTGGCTTAAAGCATAGCTCTTCCCTTCTCCTTGAAACAGTGTGCATACAATATTGTTCTGCAAGCAATACCAAATGGTGACACCTTGAACATTTCAATTGCAATTCAAGCATTGCTGCCTCAATCATCTTTTCCTGGCCCCTCTCCACTTTCTCTGTTAGTCCCAAATTCCTCGATCAACCCGAGCAGGAGTAAAACCATGTGATTATATGCATGGCCTACATCCTGAATTAAAAGTGCAACCTGGGCACTTTTAGCTGTCATTAAACTTCTCTTGCTCAGTTTCTATAATACCTAATTCAGAATCCTGAGTTGAAAATGAAAATATGTTCATCCATGAGCCTTGCTCGGTTAACATCATATTTTCTATCTTCCTATATGTTGGTTAAAAAAAAAGATGGAAAAAACAGCATTTATTCTATCGGCTACTCTCAGGTTTATTGAGGCCTCATTATATTGCTATGAGGTAAGCTGTAGGAGAAAAAACTGAGGATCAGAGAAGTTAGGAATTTTGCTAAAGTTAGTAAAAGCCACAAGTCATGATTAAAACCCAGGTGTTTCAGAATCCAAAGCTGTGTTAGTTTTCTTCTCAGCTCCTAAAATGCCTTATGCATGCTTCCCCAGTGGCTGACACAGGAGGGCAACTATAAATAGTTATTAAATAAGTCAGCTGATAAGCTCCTCCCTTTCTCAAGCACCTCTCCACAAAGCACTGTGGCACTTTCTGTTTTTCAGGAATGCTCCCCAAACTATATCTGGAGCCTTCACTTGGGGGATGACGTTCTTTCTTCAGTGAGATATTGGAAAACAATCAGAACAAAAAGCGAAGAATTAAAGGTGTTGACCTTTGCTTTCGCTTCACTGTGACTTAGCCCCTTCCAAAGGGGCAAAGATGGCAGGTGGGACCCTCAGGCACAACCTGCATTACAGCTCTGCCTTTGCCACTCACAGCCATGTGCTCTTGGGTGAGCCACTGGTCTCCTATGAGTCAGTTTCCTCATCTGTAAAATGGGCTATTAATCTCCATTCCAGATTTGTTATAAACACAAGAGAGATTCCAGCACACAGCAGATGCTCTATAAATATCTGTTCCCTTAATGATGCCTTCTCTACCACTTTATTCCCGGTCCCACAAAGAGGTTCATGCTGGGTCAGTCCTCACAACTGAAGGCTCCAAGCCTCTTGGATGCTCCAAGATTAGAACTTTTACTCTGTACACTCTGCATACTCCAACACAGGCACCACAATAGCCCTGGGACACTCTCCTCCATTTCCGTAGGGAGCATTTCACTGCCAAACGCAACCCACAATGCTAAATCCCCCTCAAACCCCCCCTTTGGTGGGGTCCAGTGATCATAAGCTAAAAAGACAGATTCAGAGCCACGAATGTATTAGTATCTTTCTTAAGAGAAAATGTACCTTGTTTATAAGATGAACACTTAACATCTGTTACATGTATGACTCTCCACTAGCTGTCTTCAGGTCCGTGAACTCATTTAACGCTCATAATGACCAGAACAGATGGGGTTATTATCTCCATGTTATAAATGAGACCGTCAAGACTTAGAGAAGTTCTGGATTTACATATTAATTTTGCACGTACTCACTGAAGACCTTCCATATAGCCAGGGGTCATAAAGGCAACACAAAGATGGGTTGGTGAAGAAGGACACCACCTGAGTTCATATCCTACTGTGTGATCCTAAGCAATGTGCTTAAGCTTGCTCTGCCTCTGTTTTCTCATCTCTAACATGGGGATGGTTTTTTTTTTTTTATATAAGATTTAAATGCATGAGGTGCAGAATGAAAAGCATTCAGGGAGTTCTGCCATATAGCAAGTGCTCAGAATGTGTTTGCTATTATTAATAAATAATAAGAAACAGCCCTGCCATGTGAGAATAGAAAACAATTAAACAAATAGTTAATTTCCAGTTCACAATAGAGGAATTAATGAGTCACTTCATGCACAAAGAAGGAGATAATCAACCGTCAGTGGGAGGGAGGGCTCCAGATTGAAGTGACTCCTCAGTTAGTGGGCATCCAGTGCTCAGGGATACATGCTACCTCCAAAAGTGGCATAACTCCCAACAGAGCTCTGCTGTTAAGGATTGCTCAGTAAACACCCTTCGGTAACTATAGGATCAAGTAAATACACAACCTCTCTCCAAAGTTGTGTCCAGTGAAGATGAAAACATGCATCAAATACATCTGCAATGTTTTCATAAAAGCTCAGAAGACCCCTTCTTAAACAAAATAATTAAGAAGTGTGTAAAACTTAGTGTACCACAGATAATCAGGGACAGGAGGCTCCTGCTCACAGATCCAGAAATGCCTTGACTGCTTGCAAAGCTCACCCAAAGTTATACAGAGAGGGAAGACAAGTCTAATCATCAGAAATATTAATTCAAAACTCTGAATTCATCCTTCAGTTGTTTTTCCTCTCAAATAATGTTCTTTTGGGAGTATTTGGAAGAATCATTTCTCCTGAGAAAATATCACTGACTGACATTTAGAAATAATACAATTTCCAACTATGAACCATCCTTTGCATTGCCTCTGTTCTAACAAGAGAGAGAGGGGAGGTAGGGAAGGGAGTGATAAGCAGTGTTCATTTGCAAGAGTGGAGGGGGATACAAAGAGTTTACTTTTGAAAAACAAAATGGGCCTACTCAGGTACTATTGATAAGAAATACCAAGTGTGGGATGCTTACAGCATAGCAGCACTAGGTAGAGTGCCTTATGTATTTGTTTTTTGTTGTTGTTATTGTTGTTGTTTTTCATTGACTCCTTACCCCTGGTGAGATCGGTGTAATTTTCCATTTTTCAGATGTGAAAACTAGGGCACATATCAAATTACTTGGGAAGTAACTTGCCCAAATCTCATGGAGAGTAAAATGCAAAGCCAGAATTAAAATTGAAGTCCCTAGATTCTGCAAGTTACATCTTAAATCGCTATGGTGTTCCCAACAGACTCAGATTCACCCAAATTTGTTCAGGCTTCAGAGTTAAGGACCTACTTGTAAATCCCAGTATGGGAAGTGCAAAGATCCACAGTCTCCTCCCGGGACATAAACTTTGGTTCTAGTTAGTGTTGGCTAGAGTCACAGGTTCTAATTTGTCTTCCCCACCCTTAATGGAAAAAGGGAGAGTTAACTTTTAATTTGGTTTAGATAAAATTTTTCTTCTGTCAGTATTGAGCAGGTAATTGGCCACGTCCTGGCATGGAAAGTGTGATTCTGTTACTGTCAGATGTCTTGTGTGTGATTAAGTTGTCTTCTCTCTGTCAAATCATCTTCAGAAAGGTAGCGGGCATGGGCATCACTGTAGTGTACTTAGAGTCTGAGGACTTAACATAGAAATATAATAAATAAAAGGGACAATGATATTTACAACCTGGGCCTGTTTGTTGTAGGATTAAGACAATAGTTTTCAAAGACCTTGGTGGAGTGACTGACACATAGTAGGAATTTTATAAATGTTCTTCTCTTTCTTTGCTAAAGCAAGATAATGATTATCATAGTCATTTGTATAGAACAGAAACAAAATAGACTATGCTGTTGAACACTATATTTAATTTAAAAAAATCTTGTTAGGAAATGAGTGGAAAATGTTTCTGCATTTTCAATAGAGCAGAAAACAAGGCAATTACGGATATCAGGAATTGACTGTAATCACCAGAGATGCAGAATTACAACACAGGCTCCTAAAAGGAAGAGTAGTGAAGAAGTTTGGATTAGAGGTCAAATACATTTTGGGAGATGAGAAAGAATATGAAAACTGCCCTGTGGTTATTTCGGTAGGATAATTTAACTTGGGCAGGAGGAAAGAGATGTTACATAAAGGTTCCTGAAACAGGCTGGAAAAGTCCATGGATAATCTCAGGGAATATTTCACCATCCACACTACCATCATCGCTGTCAACATCAGCGTAAGCCAGTCTATTGATTTTTTTGCCCCCCATATATAAAACTACACAAATAACAATTACCAAGTACTTACTGTGTGTTAGACACTGCTAACATGTTAGCCAATGTACTTTTCACAGGAACCACTTAAGGTAAATATTATTCACATGCTACAGATAAATAAGATGAATCTCAGAATGGAGCACTCATCTCCAAGGGCTTGTGATTGAAACGTAGGAAGTATGGAGATTACCTGGTATATACTGAGAAGCTAATATGTACTAGTTACTTTGTATTCATTGTCTCATGTGATCATCACAACGATCCACGACTTAACCGTCATCACATCCATTTTACACATTAGGAAATTGAATTTCACAGAGTTTGAGAAACTTGCCCAAAATCACAGTTATAAATGGCAGAGGAATAGAATCCTGGTTTGTCTGATTCTGCCAAGGCACTACATGGGAAGCCAGGTAAATAGCCCGTAATTATAGATAGATATGCTTAGTTTAAGACTGTCAGTCCCAGAGGAAAATCAATGATCAAAGTCATGCCTAATGGCACAGTCCTTTTCTTTCAACAAAGCCTGAATTTATTCATTTATGGTCATTAGTCGTACATAATCATGGCCAACCTGCCAGGTAAACAGCTAATTATTTTGGTTGTGTTATAAGCAAATAAATTTCCCTGTCTGCAAAATGACAAATGAGACCAGATCAGCAGAGAAACAATTGTTCCAGGGTTGCAAACTCCCAGGAGTCTAATGAACAATGGCTTACTGAATGAGCAATTGCAAAACAAAGAGATTACATTAATGTGGTTTCTTTAGAAACAGAGAGCAATCCATTGGCTTTAATGCCTTTGCAATAAAGAACTTTGGCAGCTGTGGATTGGGCGGCTGAGAAAGCACACAAGAAATGCTCTTGCCTTCAGCTCAAGGGTTTAGGACCCTACAGCACTCCCTGGGCAGAGCTCACCATCAAGCACCACCTCCAGGACTGCAGGAATCCCAGAAATTTCACCCTGAACCTGGTGGCCTAGCCAAGGGTAACGCTACCTGTAGCCAAGCCAAAAGCCTTCTTTATGAGCACATACACATGCTTACACTCTGTGAATGTCTGGAGCACTCAAAACAGAAGGCAGTGTGTGTCCAATGACCCAAAAGATGAACTTTTGGACTGGGTCAGATCTGGATTTGAATCCAGCCTCTTCCATATTAGCTCTGTGTAATTTGGACAAGTGGGTTAACCCTTTTGCAACTAAGGCATCTTATCTATAAAATGAGGGCAACAGTTTCTCACTTTCTCTCAGAATCCTTGCAAATATTAACTAAAACAATGACAAGGCACCAAGCTGGAACAAACGTACCTCTGTGTGTGTGTGTGTGTGTGTGTGTGTGTGTGTGTGTGTGTGACTCTGACGTTCAGAGAAGACCAATCAACTTAAATAGCAGTGAGTTAGATATCCAGGCAAATCATGCCCTAATCAGGACTGTGTTTTTGGACTTTGTAATTTTTCTGAAATTTTTACAAGACAAGGAACCTGGGGATCAACCAAATAGCAGAGTAAATACAGTTAAACGGCTTTGAACAGATTCAGCTTATGTGCTTATAAGTAGCTTATTCACTCTAGTTTTAGGAAAACAGGAAGTAATAAGATTAAGGATCTAAAGCTCAAATGAAAACATAATGTCAAACCTAGTCCAAGTAGGATTTGGGTTCAGGAAAGAGATTGAAATACTCCATAAAATTAAACGGCGATGAACAGGCTTACAATAAACCTGATGCACACATTCTCTGTATTTTGTAAACTCCTAAGGGAGCACTGCATAGAAAATAATAAATTGAGAGGGTTTATTAAGAAATTCCAGTGCTGAGCAGTAAATACGGGCCAGACATTTTCAGGATATGACCACTAATGATTTGTATGCAGCTTTTACCATTAGGAACTTAGCAAGGGATGGAGAAGTGGCCTGCAAACTTTTTGAACACTGTGCGCTCAGTAGAGCAAAAACCTCTAGCCCTACTTACCCAATTCATCCCTGTTTGAAAGATTGTTGTTACAACAAACAGTTGGAGGGAAATAGCCCTCATTGTTTATAATGTCTATCATAAGATGTAGTTGAAAAAAAAAAGATGCAGTTGTGTATATATTTCTAAACTGCAAAACAAAGTGATTCAGCCTTTAAAATAACCAAATAGCTTTATTGATTATATGACACAAATTATTTAAATAGGAAAATTTCAGAAGTAGCCCATTAATAAAAAATCACTGCACAGGCATATTTAGGGTAATTATAGGCATCTGCTTTAGAAATGGGTATAGATAATAATATATTTAAACTGCAGTTTGTACACATTTTAAAGTCCAGTTAAAATAATATTACAAGCATGTTTCACAAATATGCATTATTCTCCTTCTAAGGACAACTGAAAACAACAAATTGCTAGTAAAAACAAACAGGGTTTTAGAGGGGAGGGGGGTGGGGGGATGGGTTAGCCCAGTGATGGGTATTAAAGAAGGCACGTATTGAATGGAGCACTGGGTGTTATACCCAAACAATGAATCATGGAACACTACATCAAAAACTAATGATGTAATGTATGGTGATTAACATAACATAATAAAATAAAATTTAAAAAATAAATAAATTGCTAGTAAAGAAATTAAACTTACAGTAACTTGCAGTGAAAAGCAAAAATGGCAAAAATTCCCACACCAATTCAAGGCAAACCTGATGTTATGTTAGTGAAAAAGCCTTTTTGATCAAGTTGTAGAATTCTCAAAATCTGTTTTCTAAGTGTGTATAGTAGGAGCTTTAGAACTAACAAAGAACTGCATGTTAGTCAAACTTCTTTGAAAACTACTGAAGACACCTCAGGAAATTCTCACTTTTGTGAGGCATTTCTAATTTTATCAACTACTATTTTTTTAATTTTATTATATATCAACTACTATTAATACAATAAATGGGTTACTAGCAAATAACATCCAATCACATATTTAAAATAAAAAATACAAAATAATATAAAAATAAATAAAAAATTAAAATACAGTAAAGATGAGTTATCAGTGCATTAGGTAAATGTACTCACAGATTCAGGACTATAATAAATGAACAAATGCATAAACATCTGCTACTCATGTAGCATTGATTAGGAACCACGTGCTGTTCTAAGTATTTTGTGTACATTTGTTAACTATCACATAAACCTTCAAATTCCTCACTTGTATCAACAGAGTAGATACTAATAACAATTACTTCAAAGATAAGGAAGCTAAGGGATTTGTATTCTCTAACCTGGATTGAGAAGTTCCTGGTTTCCAATTCTGTTTCTTCCACTCATTTTTTGACCTTCACAAATCACACAATTCCTCTGGCCTTTGTCTCCAACTCTGTGAAGTATCTGGGTTTTAAACAAATAACACATGTACAATTGTTTCACTCAAGTGCATACTAGGTATTGAGTAAATGTTAATCTGAATCTGAAATTGAATTTGGCAAGAAAGAAAAAGAGATATTCAGATCCTTTAGTCTGTGGCTTTTATATTTAACTAAATTTTAAATACATTTTTCTCATATGTGTTTCTTGAGATATTTTGCATTATGCATTGCAGTATCTTTATTTTACTAGCAAGCACTTAATATCTAGATATTAGTAGTCTCTACTACTAAAGTATGTACTGTACTTTAAATGTAGGGAAAGTACTTCTCCTTATTGGATCATATAAAGAAACCGGATAGAATTTAACAGTGATTCACTTACAGAGGAAAGTGTTGAAAGTAGTGTATATTTACTTTTATATTTACCATGGGAAATCCAAGGGAGATGCTTGTAGATGTCTGCATGTGATTTGAATGGTATTAACTGTCACTCTGAAAGGTGACAGTTAAGGTGGATAGTACTCATGATGTTGCCTTTAAAGGAAAGGCATAAAAATCATCTGGGACAAGGTGGTTGCTGAGACAAGAAGCCAGATAGGGATATTGGTGGATATCTCACTCCAAAGTTGGAATAAAACCATCTTAGTAGTGTCCTCAAATATAATCAGACTCTAAAGGACTGCAAGCAAGCACCTAAAACACTGACAGAAAATAATATTCTATCATATTAACTAAAAGTGATAAATATCATTGCCAAGGGTCTTAAATGCAGGCATTTGGGTTAGTAAATTTAATTCTCTGATTATGGTAGTTATTTCAAATAATAAACAATAGGTATATTAATTTGTTTATTCATTCATTTAGGACATTGAGATATGTACTGGGGATACAATTTTAGCACAAATAGATATCTTCCTTGGTGCTTGTCTTTCTAAGATTTACAGACTAGTGAAAATGATAGGTGTACATAAAAAATTACACAAATTATTATAAAATTGCATCTGTGTAAATGTACAAAAAGTAGTACATGACATAATGTTCTGTGAGCCATAACACTTTGCCGTAACACTTTATAGTCAAGCAAGTATAAAGGCATTGACTTCTCAACTACAGAACCCTCATGCATGTATGCCTCCATTTTCATAGATAAAAAGTCCTCTGTCAGGCTTCCTTTTAGCTGGAGGAGAAAGAACATTCCCAATTCCACGTATATTAAACACATATTTCTATATTTTTTGCACTGACCACTCCTTTTCTCTTATCACATTCCCAGTTGAGATATGAATGAAATCAAATAGGCTAGAGTTTGAGAGTCACCCCCTGGCTGTTCCTGCCTCATCAGTGTGTCTTCTTAAGGTACATTTTTTTTAAAGATTTTATTTATTTATTTGAGAGAGTGGGGGGGCGCGGGGAGGAGTCAGGAGAGAGGCAGAGGGACAAGCAGACTCCTCACTGAGTAGGGAGCCCGACACCTGGCTCGATCCAGGACCCCGAGATCATGACCTGAGCTGAAGGCAGACGCTTAACTGACTGAGCCACCCAGGTGTTCCTTCAGTCATTTTCTATAGATAATTGAACTCATCCATCAGATGATAGTTTTACTGGTGTTGGAGAGGTCATGCTCTTTTGGCAAAATTTCACTAACTGTGTACATATACATATGATGCTGAATATGACTTCAAAGTGGAGAAGCATGACTATTGGCTCTTCAGCTTCTTTCAGCTATGGAGTGAGCAGTTTGGTCCAAGGACCATTTCACGGATATTTAAAGGCAGGTGCTCATGGGGCGATTCCAAGGACTGTTTCCTGGTGTGCAGCATATTACCTGAACTATCAGGTCAGGAAGAAAAAGAACACATGGTGGAGCAGGTAGCTAAAATCCAATGGAATTCTTAGAAGAAAACACCTGCCCTCCTCCCCTTTTTGTTTAAACTTCTGTCAGTGTGGTCTGTTCTGAAAAGTTGGTGGAGTGGAATCAAGAATGACAAGGGTTGATGTCCATGAATGTATTCTCCTACCAGTGGAAATGTTCACAAAAGCTAAATGTAGCTTTGAAGGGGAAAGAGTGCCTGACATATTATTTAGACCACACTCTTACAACTATCACTATGGAGCTAGCTGACACACTTCTATTGGTTGTCATTGTGTAAAGGTATTTTAGACCACCAAATTTAAGATTTAACCAGTTGTAGGCTTTTGGGAAATTAGTTCATAATTTGGGGCTTGCTGACCGTATGGCATATGCAAGAGAGCAAGAAAAAGTTATGTCTTCTTTTACAAAGATCTAGATACTTGAAAACTATCCCTTGCAGAAATTCATCATGGAGCCAGCTATGACATTCTAATTAAGTTTACAATGTCTATTGTTAAAAAGAATAGTTCTTACTGTGTGGAAGAAATTATACCCAGCAATTCCAGCCTATAATAGTCTGCAAAAATAACTCCTAATTGACTGTTGAGAGTAATGATAACATGATTTAAAACATAACGTCAGAATCAGAAAATTTAGTGCGGAAGACCAATCTGAAGGTTGAGCTGTCAGGAAAGCAGCCCATTGAATTTTTCTAGGCTAATTCAAATGAAAACGCTAAGATTAAGAGTGATAACACAGTGCCAATGAGATAAGAATTTCTGCAAAATTAGATTACAGCCTTCTTGTGGTCATAAAAACCATATTATCTTTGACACTACTAAATCAATCACTGCAAGAAAATTATCTTCACAAGTCCAACTTGTTGGAACCTGAAGAGTTTGGTCTGTTTTCCTGCTGTGGAGAAACAGAAGTGGTGATTTTGTTTGTTTGTTTGTTTGTTTGTTTTTTAAAGATTTTATTTATTCATTTGAGACAGAGAATGAGATAGAGAGAGCATGAGAGGGGGGAGGGTCAGAGGGAGAAGCAGACCCCCCGCCGAGCAGGGAGCCCAGTGCAGGACTCGATCCCGGGACTCAGGATCATGACCTGAGCCGAAGGCAGTCGCTTAACCGACTGAGCCACCCAGGCGCCCTTTTTGTTTGTTTTTTACATATTTCTTGGGACAAAGAGGGATGGATGTTTCAAAACCATCTGTGTGACAAATCATGCCATTTGTCTATACTATCACCAAACATATCATTTAATTTAAAAGGAAAAAAAAAGTCTGCAAAGTACTAAATTGTGAAATGTGACAACTTTTACAACTTGTTATTTAGGTGCTTATTGGCAACCTTTTGCAACTTGTTAAAACGTAAGTTGATTTTTGTGTTCACCCAATACAGGTAGCCATAGATTCTTCTGTTCGTTTCTCAGTAACTTCAGACACCTTTGACGAATAGGTTTCATTTAGAATACTGTTTTCCCTGTTCAGTGAGTGTTCATTTTATTGAGAACTAGTGGCCCTAGCCTAATTCTTCAGCAGTATGACAGAGAACAATAGGACACTCTTGCACTGTTATAAAAAAGGCAAATCACACACAACAGGTAGAGGGGGCCATGACATCCTGACCATTGGCTGCTCTGGAGCAAAATGTAGATAATAAGAGCACAGACTCAGAATTTAGAGAGAACCAAGGTTGAATTCCAGCTACATTGCTTGGTCGCAATATGAGCTTGAGAAAGCCTTATAATCTCTTTGCCCTGAGTTACTTGATACAATAATTATTGTAGGACTGGTATGAGAATTAAATATAAACTGGGGCACCTGGGTGGCTCAGTCATTAAGCGTCTGCCTTCGGCTCAGGTCATGATCCCAGGGTCCTGGGATCGAGCCCCGCATTGGGCTCCCTGCTCAGCGGGAAGCCTGCTTCTCCCTCTCCCACTCCCCCTGCTTGTGTCCCCTCTCTTGCTCTCTCTCTCTCTGTCAAATAAATAAATAAAATATCTAATATATATATATATATATATATATAAACTATGATGCTTGATACATAGAAAGCATTTGACTTACAAAATTGTTATAATTATTATCATCAGTATTATTTGTACATCCAACTTACATCATTTGAAGTAAAAATTATTAAACTATAGTGTCTTGTTTCAAATCACATCTCTTGAAGCATGTCATTTCCTCTGCCTGAAATACCTGCAGACTTTCATGGCGACCTGGCAAATACTCATCAACTTTGAAGATTTATTTTAAATACTTAACAAGCGGTGGATGAATGGAGATGATTGACTGATAACCTCCACTTATTCTAGCAGACTAATTGATAACATTGTTCTTCTACCCACTGCTATCAACCTCCATTTTGAGTTAATTTTTGTGAAGGGGCATGTTATGCATGGAATGGTGTCTTCCCAGAATTCACAGGTTGAAACTCTAACCCTCAATGTAGCTATATTTAGAGATAGGACCTTGTAAGAGGTAATTAAAGTTAAATGAAGTTAAAAGGTGGGGCCTTAATCCAACAGGAATAGTGTCCTTATGAGAAGAAGAAGAGCCACCGGGGATGTACACACAAGAGAAAAGCCCATGTGAAGATGCAGCAAGAAGTAGTCAGTAGGCCAGGGAGAGAGGTCTTAGGAGAGTTAATCTCTCAACACCTTAATCTTGGACTTGCAGGCACCCATTCTGTACATGGCAGCCCTATCTGGCTAAAGCAGGTTGTAAAGTCAATGTCTAGATTTTGTCTAGATCTATCTATCTTTCTTTCTTTCTTTCTTTCTTTCTTTTCTTTCTTTCTTTCTTTCTTTTCTTTCTTTTCTTTCTTTCTTTCTTTTTCTTCTTCTTCTTCTTCTTCTTCTTCTTCTTTTTTTTGGCCTGTGGATGTCTTGTCCCAGCACCATTTGTTGAAAATGCATTACCTTTTCTACTTTGTCAAAGCTCAGTTGACTCTATTCATATGGGTCTCTATTTCTGCACTCTCTATTCTGTTCCATTGATCTATATGTACTTTTGCCAATATCATACTGTTTTGATTAATATAGCTCTAGAGTAAGTCTTGAAGTGGAGTAGTGTCAATATTGTGTTGGATACTCTGGGTCTTCTTTCTCTCCATATGAACTTTAGAGTCAGTTTATCAGTAACCACAGAATAACTTGCTGCGGCTTTTGCTGAGATCATGTTGGGAAGAACCGGCACCTTGACCATATTGAGTCATCTTCATGAACATAGACTATCACCCTATTTATTTAGTTCTTTGATTTCTTTCATCAGAATTTTATAGTTTTTCTTATACAGATATTGAACATATATATATATTTTTTTAAAGATTTTATTCATTTATTTGAGAGAGAATGAGACAGAGAGAGCATGAGAGGGGGGAGGGTCAGTGGGAGAAGCAGACTCCCTGCTGAGCAGGGAGCCCGATGCGGGACTCGATCCCGGGACTCCAGGATCATGACCTGAGCTGAAGGCAGTCGCTTAACCAACTGAGCCACCCAGGCGCCCCAGATATTGAACATATTTTGACAGATTTGTACATACATAAGTATTTCATTTTGTGGGGTGCTAATGTAAATGGTATTTTGTTTCTAACTCCAAACTCCATTTGTTTATTGCTGGAGTATAGGAAAGCAACATTTATATGTTAACCTTGTATCCTACAACCTCGCTATTTTCACTTACTAGTTACAGGGGGGGTTTGTTGATCCTTTGGATTTTCTACATAGATGATTATGTTGTCTCCAAACAAAGACAGTTTTATTTCTTCCTTCCCAATCTGTGTATCTTTTCTTTGCTTTTCTGGTCTTACTGCATTAGCTAGGATTTCCAGCAATATGCTGAAAAATACGCTGAGAGCAGGTATTCGTTCTAGTTCCTCATTACATTTTATTTTTTTATAATGATTTTACATGTGATAATCATACTCAGCCATGGAAAATGTTTCAAATTAAGCTCTGTGTTTTAAAGGCCTATGTTTAGCCAAAAATTGCTACATAGTCCTACCTGTCATTCACTTAGAAAGTACCACCTCTTTCTTGGATAGAGTCTTTTCCCAATCCGACTAAAATTTATTCCAGAGTGGGGCATGTCATATATTTCTTTACCACTTAGCTTCATAAATTCTTGGCTTTAAGAATCTGATCATAATATTTACATTTTATTTTAACTCTCCCTTTAGTCCTGTCCATTCTTCCACAAGGAGGGTAAAACATACAATCTAATGATCTCCTTCCCCCTTAATTCTGCCTTTCTCAAAATATAAAGCAACACTACATTAAATCATAAATTAAAATTTAAAGGAAATACAATAGTTCTGATTTAAGTGTCTTTTTTGTAAATAAATGGATAATATGGTTAAAAATTAACAAAACGATATTAGTGCTATACACTTGGGAAATAGCACTGTAGGTTTAGGCAATAACAACAAAAAAGAGAGGGAGAGAGAGAAATTATTTTGATTTAAATTCCAAGGTAGCAAAATATATCAAAAAATTCATAAATTGTTGTTGAGTTCCACATATTAGATTTGGCATTTAATCTCATTTTATTGTATGCAGGTCACAATTTGGAAGGTGCAGTATGCATTACTTATAGCCATAAAGGGATTGATCATGAATTCTATCTGTGGTAACTAAAAAATTATGACAACTGTTGTAAGATATTTTATTTTTTTTAAAGTACAATTAATGATATTCCTAGATAGCAACTTGGTTGTGTTACTAAAAGGTACCAAAAAGACTATACTAAAACTAATACAACTCAGGTAAAGGTACGAAATTAGAAACCTAGAAAAGTCTTTCATGACTCTAATTTGGTTGGTTGTATGAGAACAAGAAAGTATGTGTAAGCTGTAGAATGTGAGCAGAGCCTCCAATTTTTATTTTGGGAAACAAAATAGCCCATAAGAAAATTAGTATTTTTTAAAATTTTTCATCCCATTTTTCAAGTATGATTTTCAACCTTATTAGTCTTTAAAAGAATGGTGTTTATTTCAGATTCATGCATGTATCAGGAAAACATAAGAAAGTAGCCCCACGGTGGTTAAAATATTGAAGGTATTATTTGCTTTGAATGTTTCCTTGTGTTCATTAAACTTTACCAGATAGGGTAACCTTGAGCAGTGCCTGCATTTGATTACTTAGAATTCCAAATCTGATCTGTAAAATCACCTCCAGTGTGTGACTGGGTTTACTAGGTAATTTTTCTTTTCAAATATGCCATTATTGTAGTCTTGCACCTAAACCCTAAGAATGCTGTTATTAACTTGCTTTTAAGGTCCTCAATAAAGCAACATTTAGGATGTACATAAAAACACTGCATTTTTATTAAACTGCCCTAGAGGAAGGAAAGGTTGTTTTAACAGTCACATCAACAGTATGGTTCTATGGTTCTATTCAATTAGCATTGGCTTGCCAACCTCCTTAAGTACTGGCACCAGGTCCAAGTGTGCTTATTAATAGATTTTTCTTTTTCTACATTTTACCCAGTATCACAAAACTTTGGTAAAAATATGTCCTAGATTTTTCAAGGCAAGTAATATCTCTATCCTCAATCTCTCTCTTCCTCCCTCTCTCTCTCAACCTGTTCTCTTCATTTCCTCTCTCCCTTAACCCTTAAGCCGCCTGTTTTGAGAGGTTAAGACACAGAGAGTGAGAGAGGAAAAGAGATGATAGATACATAGGAAGATAGGTAAGAAAGATAGAGGTGATAAATGGAACCATAAAAATTACATGAGCTAGGGAAAATTTAATGGTGACAGAAAAAAGAACAGATTTGAAAACACTTTTTTAATGTAAAATGTTATGGAGGTGAGCAAATGTGAGAAGTCAAAGATTAGCAATATAAAAGAATTAGCAGGTTCAAAGGAGATATGGTTAAATATAACTAAGTTTCATTTAAGATTTATTATGTATCATAAACTCTATGAAATTTATTTTCATATGCTGTTCCATTCAATCCACAAAACTTCTTAGAGATAAGGAAATTGAGATCCAGGGAGGGTAAGAAACTTGCCAAAGTTCATATCTATAATAAGTGCTGAGTAGGGATTCATGGACAGGCATTCTGATGCCGGAGATCACGCTGTTAATAAACATCACCTTTCAGGGCGCCTGGGTGGCTCAGTTGGTTAAGCGACTGCTTTCAGCTCAGGTCATGATCCCAGGGTCCTGGGATCGAGTCCCACATCGGGCTCCCTGCTCTGCAGGAAGCCTGCTTCTCCCTCTCCCAGGTCCTGGGATCGAGTCCCACATCGGGCTCCCTGCTCTGCGGGAAGCCTGCTTCTCCCTCTCCCACTCCCCCTGCTTGTGTTCCCTCTCTTGCTGTGTCTCTCTCTGTCAAATAAATAAATAAAATCTTTAAAAAAATAAAATAAAATAAAATAAACATCACCTTTCAGCATACTGAGTTTGTGATGCCTACACTAATTTAGGTGGAAATGTCCAACGGTATGTTGGATATGGGACGCTGAATCTCAGAGGGGATGGGTTTTGGCATTTGGTAGAGTTAACCAAGGGGCAAGAACATGTTTAAAGTAGTGGTGCACAGAATCAGTGCTGGCAAATATCAACATTTAGGGAGGAGAAAATTCAGTAACAAGACAGAGAAGTAACGTTCACAGAAGGAGAAGAGGAGTCAGAGAATTCAGAGTAGCCAATGTCAAGGGTGGTAAATAGTTTTGATAAATAGAAAATGACTAACATCAATGCATACTGCAGCATACAGCAGAGCAATTATTTGTAAGAAAAGAACATCATGTTTATTTGGTGCAGATGCTTAGAAGACCCTTTCCAACATACTCTAAGGACTGCCCTAGTAGAGGATTGGAGAAAGTTGATATTATAGTAGGTGGGAAATGGGTTGACAGGAAGAATCATGGGGTTTTAGTGGACTAAGATTATAAGAATGCCCAGCACCTGCTTTTACACATAGTGTGATCTTCATAAGCCCTATTATGTCCATACGTTTTCTATTTTGCAGTGGAGCCTCTGCTTAGAGTGTCATACAGAAATTTCATGCAGAGATGCTCCAAGAAATAATTTAGACTGTGACCTCTAAATTTTTAGCAGTGGGGGCATGTTTTAATGGAATCACATTTTGAGGATTTTTTAAAATTTAAGCCTCAGAATATGCAAGAGATATATTTAAGTCCACCAAAAGAGCTTCATTTGGTAAAGCAAAAATGCCACAATCTTTTAAAACTGGTACTTTTTCTAAAACTGAAAACTTCACACATTTTACATTTCATTTGCTAACTTTCACAGTAGGCCTCCCCAAGCCCAGCTTCCTACTGAAGTGTGTTTCCAAGCAATTTAATTTGGAAATTGAGAGCTGTCTTGACCTTCTCATGGATTTTAAACTGTGTCCTAGAAGACTTCAGAGACAACACTCCACAGGTGACCAAACATTCCAGAATAATAGCATTCCTATTTTTAGATAGCATTTGCTATAACTAAAATTAGATTATTCCATCAGTTCTCTTTTAAAAGACCTTCTGGACAAGCAGTTTTTACATTTGAGTTTGCATGACATTTACCACTTTGTGCATTCCATTAAGTATTATTACAAGGCCTTTTACATCTACGAATACATGGCACTAAAAGGGAAAACTCCCATTGTCCCTGGACTCAAGGCTCTGAATCAAGAATCACAAAACTATAGAAAGATGACACTTTAAGATCCTCTGTGCTGCAAGGAAATTTAGCCCTTCTCAGATGTTTGCTGAGGCTCCATTCAGAGTAAAATAAGTTTTACCAAACAGTAAAGATTTGAGCTGGGGAAACCATTCATCACTTCCATATGTTTTATTTATTCAAGTTTTTCAGAACTCATTTTTTTTTTAAGAAAGAGTCTTGTTCTATAAGTGATTAAAAAATATGGATCTGGATCACTAGCCTCATTTTGCAGCTGAGGGCAACTGAGACCTAAAGATGTGAGATGACATGCCCAAGATCACATCATCAATTAGTGATAGAAAGTGTTAATAAAAATTCTTTGAGCGGCAAGCTAAAGAAACCAATTTTAACCTACTCTAGAAAAAAATGACAACTCCTTGGGAGGATACTAGAGTAGCCCACAGAATCAAAAGAAAAGTTTAACAACCAAAACGTAGGTGGAAATAAACCAGGGTAGCTGTCGGAACAACAGTTGTCAGATCTTCTCTCCAGAATAAGGCCATAAAGAGACTCTGCTTCTACAGCATCAGCTGATGTGGTCCACTCTGTGCTTAAGCTTCGAGTTCCCACAGGGGAAAATATGATTGGCTGAGCCTGATTGGCAGGTATGTCTGCTCTACGTCTCAAGTGTATGGCTTGGGATTAGCAGAGCAATGGCCTCTAGACAAATTCTTATAAGTCTCATATGCAACTGTGGTTCATGCGTGGCATGGTGTCCACATTGCCTGGCTTCCTACTTATATTGTCTTTGCTGTCACTTGGGGAGCTTTTAAAAAATATCAGTACTTAGGCCCTTCCCCCAGACATGATTCACTTACTCTGGGTAGGGCTGGGATCTGTTCATCTCCCTGTAATGATGCTGCCTCCAGCAGAAGTTAAGGGAGAGGAAAGGAGTAATGACTGAAAGAAGACAACATCTCTTGCTTGACAAAGAACTCAGAGACCATCCAGCCCCTTTATTCCTATACTTGAGTGCAGATCAGATTAACCAAAGGAAACTGTTCTAAAATTCAGATTGCAAAACCCCATTCCAAATCCACTGAAAAAGTGAATAGGTAAGAAGCATCCCTTGGAACATTTATTTTTAAAAATCTTTTTAGGTGTTTCTCATATAGACACACCTGCACTGGACCTGTCATTCTAAGGGCTAGACCCATGACTGTGATCATTCTAGGCCAGTGGTTCTTATACTTAAGAATCCATCAGAATTGTCTAAAGGGCTTGTTAAAATAAAGCTTGCTGGGCCTTACCCTCAGGGTTTCTGATTCGGTAGGTCTGAGTTGGGGCCTGAGAATTTGCATTTTTTGTAAGTACACTGGTGATTCCAGTGCTGCTGACTCAGGAACCACATTTTGAGAATATTACCCTTAAGAGATTACAGCTTATCCTCATGGAACCCTGATTGGAAAAGGCTTCTAAAGGAAAATCCATGACAGTGATCCTGGAGGAAAGCAACAATAGAGATCTCTTACAGAGGAGGAGGAAGAAGCAAAGTCAGTAAAAAAGGAAATGGTTAATACATGTTGAAAACACAGTTCTATTGCACAATGTGAGGCATTAACTGAACCCATAGTCTTCTGATCAGGGATCTTAAATGGACCTAACATGGTTGGTGTTGCTAACACTTGGCACATTTCTTTTGAAATAAGTCCTAGTACACTACCTTTTATCTTTCTAAGAGAAGATCAGTGCTTTTGGACACTCATCATACCATCTCTTTCCATATCTCTCACTATCTGAATGGACACTGATTAAATTATCCTAAGTCATTCAATTAATTATTAATATAAATTATCAGGAATCATTCATTAATTATCCATTTTTCATTGCTTTGAAGGTTGACTCTGCACTGTGCTGGGCACTGAGAAAACAACATGAAAATGAGAGATTTTTAAGGATATATCACCTAAATAAATGCACACTTATGTGGTATACACATATATTTATATACTAGTACAATGAAGTATAGAGGAGTGGTCAATACTATAGAAAGATGTCACATGTTAGGGAAGGTCAGAGAAGCTTTCCTATAATTTAGCATTTAAAGGTGTGTAAGTTGACGTAGTGGATGAAGGTAATTGTCCCAGAATTGGTAGCAGCAAAAATAAAGTCAAAGAATGAAGAGAAACCTATGGTCAAGTAGCAAAGACTGTTGCTTATCTATGAAGAGAAAAAAAGATGAGTTCCTATGTTGGAGGTCCTCTTGGGCCATGCTAAGGTAATGGACAGATACTAAAGGATTGTTTGCAGGGGTTATATCAGTGGCACTTGGCCCTAATATCAGAATCACTTGGAGAGCTGCAAAACAAAACCAGCACATAGGCCCTACTCCAAATTAATGAAATCGGAATCTTTAGAAATGGACCCTGGTTATCAGTAATTTTTTTATAACTTTCGTGGTGGTTCTCCTATCCAGTGATGGATGAGAATGGACAAATTATAGTATATTTGCTAATAGTCAAGATGGTCCGGCATCCCAGCTCAAGGGCTGATTGGAATGGACAAACTAAAAGCAAGGAGGGCAATAAGCAGGTTTGTGTGAAGTCCTGAACTTGGTAGTTTCAGTTAAAGTGGAGAAGAACAAGCTATAAGAGGAATGTCAAAGAGGTAGGGTTTACAGAATGAGATTTCTGATTGAAAGCATTGGACAAAGAGTTTGGAAGGGACCAGATTCCCCAAGTCCCTGCCTTGGCCACACCTCATTTAGCTTTCCCTTCTTTTCAATTCCGTAGTGTTTCCCTGGGCAAGTTCTATGACCACATACAAATTGAGCAAGACATTGCCTTCCTGTATCCAGGCCTGGTCATCTCCCCAGAGCAATCATCTTACTACTAAGGTTCTGAGCAACATGTCATAGAATTTTCCTTCCAGTTTAAAAACCAGTTATATTTTTTTATGGCAAATAACTACTTTTGGCAATGATAGCATTTACATAAAAGTGAGGCTACTATGGTGATTTTTTTCCCTTTCTATTTTAAAGTACATCTACATCTGGAAAAAAAAATGGCAAGTAAAGTCCTTACTGAAATTCAATGCATGGTTTAATACCCCTATTTGTCAAAATGTCAGCTGCCAAACACTCAGCACAGGCCTACATTGTTTCTAGGGACTGGAGAGCTTGGCAAATTGGAAGACAGTGTCTCTAAAGGGAGTTCCAAATATTTAAGAGTGAACAAAGTTCTTCTTTTCTGTAAGTTGATGTCTGCTAAGATAAAGGTATAGGAAAAAACAGGATGGGACTGCATTGTCTTGTAATTGTGATCTAACCATTGCAAAAATGGACTGTGATTCTACCATTTTCATGGATGATGCTATTAGTAATTTTTTTTCAGAAGTAATGAGTTTGAGTAGATATACAGGTTAATTCTGATATGTAGTAATATTGTCAACTTTCACCCTCACGAAAACCCAAGAGGTAGACACATAAGAGATTATTATCTGTTTTGAATGATGGAAAATCTGGTTCATCCAGCATCACAAAGCTGGGAAGCCAAGAACCAAACCATAGGTTTTGAATTCTGAGTCCTAAAAACTTTTGTTCACCTGCCCCTTCACCTCCACCTTTAGAGTCATCAGTAGCCTGTCTTCACACATTAGGGCTGCTGGAACATGGACTGAGTGGCTCATAAATAATAGACATGTGTTACATTTCTGGAGGCTGAAAGTCTGAGCTCAGGAGGCCAGCATGGTTGGATGAGGGTCCTCTTCAAAATGGCAGACTTTTCCCCTTATCTTCAACTGTGGAGAGGCAAAGGATCTCTCTGGAGACTGGTATAAGGGCATTGATCTCATTTATGAGATCTCCACTTTCATGACCTAATCACCTCTCAAAGACCTCATCCTAATACTATCACCTTGTGCAGTAGGATTTCAACGTGGGAACTTTGGGAGACACAAACATTCAGACAATCATGGGAAAAGTTTGGAATTGAAATCAGAAAGATGAGTTGAAAACAGGACTCTTCCATCAGTGTGACTTGGAGCTCCTTACTCACCAATTGGAGCTCAGTTTGCTCACTTTTAATTTTGGAAGAAGTTGCATATATCACAGGATACTTTTGGAGACAGAGTAAGATATCTGATGTTAAAGCACCCCCAGCCTTCGTCCCTCCACACATACACACCATCATTTATGCAATTCTAACAGATCAGGGATTTTGTTTTGGTTCCTGTTGAGTCTGCCATGTTTGGAAAGGACATCTCCAGTGATGGAAGAAATGAATTTGTGAAACACTTATCATATACCTGAAAACTGGTACGTGCTATTTCCTTCCTCTTCTATATTTTTATCTTTTACATACTTAATTGTAGAAGTCTCTAAGGACCTGATTTTATAGTCTACTTTGTCTGGCAGACACAAATCTCTCTAGCAACCTCAGCAGAAATCAAACACATGGGTTGACTGCACATCCATGGGGTACAGCTGGTATCTGAGGCAGTATGTAAATAAATTTAGCATTTGAAAATTTCACATAGGTCTTCTGATTTTATTAACCTAGACAACTGATAATAATTATGATAAACAGACATTGTCATTAAATATAGCAGCCATTTGATAAGATTAAGCATAATGCAATACATCTTCCTTTCCTCCCGATTCAGTATAATAAATTACCCTTAGGGTCCTAAATGAAGCATTTTATAATTGAGCAAAACAGATCAATTTTTAGGGGTCCTTATTTATATGCAAAACAGACTTTTTGAGAATGGTAAACTTGATTAAAATCTCTCTAAGTGCAAAACACAAATAACTTCTTCTCACAAGCCATAACTATCCTATTAATGTATAATTTATTGCATACAAGGATAGTAAAATTCTAATGTGCTTATGATCCAGATGGAGGAAAGAGTTAAATAGAGAAAATAACAAACCATACAAAAGGGGAAGAAAATGGAATTGAAATTTGACAAATATTGCACAAGATAATATCCCAGCTGGTACAGATGCCATAAGAAAATAGAGATTGGGATAGAATATTGCAGTCAAGTCAATGTCAGGAGAATTTAAAGAGGGGTAAGCTTCCATGGAAGTTCTAGATTTAGAGAGGAAAATGTCCTAGATCAGATAAAGCATGAATAATACATTAGATGTGGAAAACAATTTTGCAAATGTGGCCTCTTTGAGTCTGTTTGTACCTCCTCAAAATCATAGGTCCCTTTGGCCATTACCCAACAACTAAATGATGATGTTCTAGGTGAGTAGACTTTTTCCAACTGCATATCATTTACAAAAAAGGAAATATGTGGCTTTTAATCCAAAGGACACACGAGTAACAGGATTAGCCCACATATCATTAAAAGGCAAGTCTCAATTTATGTCAGTCATGGCCATGCAAATACCCCCATGAGACCAACATGGCTCTCCTGGCAGCTAAGAAGTGAATCCAGGAGATGTTCTCCTGGAGATAAGACTTAAGGATTCAAAATCTCTGATTCATGGCCTCTAACCAGCCTCTTCGGAGACATACATGTTATCCTCACATAAAATTAATTTTATTCCCTATTCAGAAAAAAGGAATACTACCAACAAGTGTACCCATTATTGAATGAGAGCACACAATACTATTTCTTCTCTAATAAAAGGGTGCATTTGAAAAGGACCTTCAGATTCTTCCATACTTGTGGGCTTATGTTCACATAGTGGGATGGCTCCTAGTGTTGATTTGCCTTTTTCTAGGCTTAAAACTCTTGCACTGTTCACAGTACAACATTTATCCATTTGCTCAAAAATACTTATATGTCACCAGTATGTGTGGTTTTTCATCCTGTGTGCTAAGAGAATTTTTAAATTGTTTCAAATAGTTTTAAATTATGGAAGATTTCAACTATACACAAAGAACAAAAAGTTATAAATAATACCCACAGTTTATATAAGTCTGTTTTATTTAATATGTATTTATTAGGTCTGTGCAATGGGTCGGGGGGGGACTCTTCTCTGGGGATGCACTGATGAGTAAGACAGACACAGACCCACCCTTAAGACAGATAACTGAAGAAGATGGCCAATAGATTCTTCTAAGAGACATGACAGTCAAAGCCCAGGGCGAAGGGACCATATGGCAGAGTGAAGGAAGGCTGCCTGGAGGGTGAAATAGGAGTTAGTCAAGCTAATATATTTTTCTTTCTTCTGGAGTCAGCATAATAAAGTACCTTAAATTGCAGAATGAAGCATTTTATAATAGATCAAAACAAATCAATTTAGAGTCTATATTCATAAGGGAAGTAGGATTTTTGAAACTGATAACACTGATTTGGGGCTATTGTGCATGCTCTGGGAGGGTGGAATGAGGTTGGTAAAGGCCACTGCTCTTCTCACCCCAAGATGCCTCAGGTAAACAGTGATGGAGGAAGTCCTCAATGTTCAGTGTGGACAAGGAGCCCCTATAGAGAGAAGGTACAGTACAGGTTCAGGTGCTATCAATCTAATCACTACCAGTTCTTTTCATTTTTTTTAAAAGATTTTATTTATTCAATTATTTGAGAAAAAGGGAGCAGGGGAAGGAGCAGAGGGGGAAGGAGTGGGAGGAGGGAAAAGAATCTCAAGCAAACCCCAAGCTAAGCAGGGAGCCCAACTCTGGGATCAATCTTAGAACCCTGAGATCATGACCTGAGTTGAAACCAAGAGTTGGCCGCTTAACTGACTGAGCCGACCAGGTGTCCAACTATCATTTCTTTTCAAATGAAATATCTTAAAAGCATTTCACCTACTGACAAGCCCAGAACAGGGTATTTTGATAAGATGTATCAATTTAAACTTAGATGTTATCCCAGAGCACTCATTTTCCTGGTTAAGCAGGATTGTTAGACTCATTGCTACTATTTTGATAGAAAGCAATGGAGAGAAAGGATGCTTGATACTACCCACCTTTAAATAGTTTTGCAGCTTTCTGCAAAGGGCAGGTTGTGATGGTGTCAACAGGTAGATGTAGGAGGCAGAGAGAGAGCTGGATCTACAGTTGGAATGCTGGATTTGAATTCTCAGTGATGTATTTTCATAGTTGGTCTTTCACAGTTACCATTCCAAAAGCTTAGTTTGCTCGTTGGTAAGGTAGACATAGAAATGTGTTCCTGTTGGAAGGTTTATAGCAACACCAAACAACAAGAGACCTATAAAACATCGTCATGCTCTAAAAGTAGTACAAAAGTTTTGGATCATTGGGTTTAAGTCAGAGTTCCTGAGAGAGCAGGATTTTCCAAGCTAATTCATTGAACTATAAATTTGCACTATGGATGACTCCCAGTTGAGGCCATTCTGCAAAAATACCTGACCAGTCTTCAAAAGTGCCAAGCTCACCAAAAACAAGGAAAGACTGATGAATTATTATAGGCAAGAGGAGCCCAAGGAGATGTGATGACTAAATGTTCTGTGGTATCCTAGATGAGATCCTGGAACAGAAAAAGGTCATGAGATAAAAACCAAGGAAATCTAGCACAGACTTTAATGAATAATAATGTCTCAATGTTGGTTCATTCATTTTAGCATATGTACCATAACATAAGATGTTAAAAATAGAGGAAACTGGTTGTAGAGTATGGGAAGTCTAGATCTTCATAATTTTTCTATAAATCTAAAACTTTTTTTAAAGTAGAAAGTTTATTTAAAATATTTCTAAAGGGGCTCCTGGGTGGCTCAGTCGGTTAAGTGGCCAACTCTTGGTTTTGGAGCTAAGATCATGATCTCAGCTTTGTTAGATTGAACCCTGCATGGGGCTCCATGCTTGGTGCAGAGTCTGTTTGTCCCTCTCCCTTCTTCCTTGCCCCTCCCCCTTCCCTCTCTCTCAAATAAATAAATAAATCTTTAAAAAATTTTTTAAATAGCATTATGGAAAATACCTATTCATTGATTTAGCCAACAAGTATGTAGTGGGTGACTATCTGTGCCAAACACACTGTTCTAGGAGCTGGTGATAGATAGTGATGAACAAGTAAAGTCCTAGGCCTCCCCCCACAGAGTTTACAAATCAGCAAAGGAAAGAAAATAAAATGTAAATATAAATTATATTGGGTGGGGCTAAATGCTATGAAAAAAAAGCCAGCACAAGAGTTACAGGGGAGAGAGATTGACAAGGTGAGCAAGACCTCTTAGAGGAGGGTCCCTTGAGCAGACAAGCGCAGATGGGTATGGGATGGGGTGAGGATGCAGGTGGCCATGCAAATACCTAGGATGAGAACATTCCAGGCAGAGGTAAAAGTAAGTGTGAGAGCTCTGAGACCAGAACAGGTCTCCTCTAGGAACAGGAAGGAACCCACTGTCACTGGAAAAAACCTAGGGAGGATCAGAATGTAAGCCGATGAAGTCAGAGAGAGAGCCAGTTGCCATATTGTAGAGGACCTTATTATAGTCCAAAATAACTACTTTGGATATTATTCTGAGTATGCTGGGAAGACTGTAGAGGATTTTGTGCAGGAGAGAGAAATGATATTTCCATTTCCCACTATTTCACTATGAAAAATGTCAATCATACCAAAAAGTTGAATAAATTTTACAGTGAATACACAGGTATCCATCACTTAAATTCTATAATTATTTTGCTGTAGTTGTTTTAGCATCTATCTATCTATGCATCTGTCCATCTATGTTATTTTTTGATGCACTTCAAATTAAGCTTCAGACATCAGTACAATTCCTCCCAAATACTTCAGCATAATATCATTAACTAAAGTTCAACATTTGTTTATGGTATTTTGTATTTGGAATAAAATTTACACATATTAAAATGCACAAGACTTAAGTGTACCCATTCTATAAGCCTTGACAAATATATACACCTGTGCACCAAACCCCTTTAAGATACAGAATATTACATCACTCCAGAAAATTATCTCAAGCCCTTCTCAGCCCATCTTCATCCTCACCCACTTTTATTTTGGTCCAGATTTATTGAGTTATAATTGACAAAACTGTAAGATATTTAAAGTTCACAATGTAATGATTTGATACACATATACATTGTGAATTGACTTCCCCATCAAGTTAATTAACACATCCATCACCTCATGTATTTACCTTTTCATTTTTTGTTGTTGAGAACATTTAAGTTCTATTCTTTTAGCAAATTTCAATTATACAGTATACTATTTTATACATTAGCTCCTCAGACCTTATAACTGAAAAGTTCATACCTTTTACCAACTGCTCCCTCTTTCTGCCACCTCGCAGCCTCTGGCAACCACTATTCTAGTCTGTTTCTATCATTTCAGCTTTTTTTTTTTTTTTTCAAATTCCACATATAAGTGATACCACATGGTACTTGTTGTTCTCTGACTTATTTCACTTAGCACAATGCCCTCTGGGTCCATCCATGCTGTGACAAATGGCAAGATTTCCTTCTTTTTTAAGGCTGAATATATACCTCTGTGTGTGTGTGTGTGTGTGACATTTTCTTGAACCACTCGTCCATCAATGGACACTTAACTTATTTCCATACCTTGACTATTGGGAATAATGCTGCTATGAACATGGGATGCATATATCTCTTTGAGATAATGATTTCCTTTGGGTATATACCCAGAAGTGTAATAGCTGGATCATATGGTAGTTCTATTTTTAATTATTTGTGTAATCTCCATGACGTTTTCCATGGTAGCTGTACCAGTTTATAATCAGTGTAAACTGACAGGGTAAACCAACAGTCCACAAAGGTTCCTTTTTCTCAGCATCCTCATCTGCATGTGTTATATCTTTTTGTTAATAGCCACCCCAACCAGTGTGAGGTGATATCCCTTGGTGGCTTTTTTTTTTTTTTTAAGATTTTATTTATTTGTCAGAGAGAGAGAGAGAGAGAGCACACAAGCAGGGGGAGTGGCAGGCAGAGGGAGAAGCAGGCTCCCTGCTGAGCAAGGAACCCGATGCGGGAATCGATCCCAGCACCCTGGGATCATGACCTGAGCCGAAGGCAGACACTTAACCTACTGAGTCACCTATACGTCCCTTCCTTGGTGGCTTTGAATTGCATTTCCCTGAAGATTAGTGATGTTGAGCACCTTTCCATTTACCTATTGGTCATTTGTAGGTCTTCTTTGGAAAAATGTCTATTTAAGTCATTTACCCATTTTTTAACTGGGTTATTTATTTATTTATTTATTTGCTATTGAACTGCATGAGTGCCCCCCCTCTTTAACAGGCAACCAGTCATTCCAACTCTAGGTATTTATCCAAGAGAAATGAAAACATATCCACAAAAGGATTTGTCCGAGAAAGTTTATAGCAGCTTTATTGATAATACTCCAAATTAGAAACATCCCAGTTTTACATCAACAGGTAAATCAATGGAAAAAAAAAGTGGTATATTCATACAATGGAATGTTCATAGCATTAAAAAGCAACAAACTACTAAAGCATAGAATAATATAGATAAATCTCAAACACATTGTACTCAGTACAAGAAGCCAGACACAAAAAAATACATGTACTGTATAATTCTATTGAAATGAAGTTCATGAACAAGAAAAGCTAATGTATAGTAAAAAATGAATTAATTAATCAGAATTCCAGCTCGAAAGGACCTTTTCCCTGCTTTGGGCAGAGAGGACTTCACTCCAGATAAATGAAAGCAAAAGAGCTTCTTGCTTTTAACCAACTTCCTTTATTCTGAAGTATGATGTTCAGTGATTATAGAATGAATAAAGGAAGAGCTAAATAAAATGGCCTGGGAACTAAGGCGTTCTTCTCTGAAGATGGCACTCTTTGGGGTGAGCCTACCATGCTCAGGCAGAAACTCTCCAATCTGAAACCCTGAGGTAGCACTTACACACTACCCTCTTTCTTTTTTCTTTTTCTTCTCAAACGTTTACCCAACACTTTTGTTCAATGACTTGAAGCACACATGCTAATCTCCAGGCAGTGCTTTTAGAGGCTTCTTATTCATCTCTGTCCCAGGCATCAGCTAACTTATAACAGTTTGTATTTCACGAATGGATTGGGTTCTCCCTGCACACGGAGTCCTTAAGCTAGGTGTCAGGGAGACAGAAGGAGATATACATGATCACTCCTAGAGAAGGCCATATTGGGGGAGGCACAAAAGTGATAATGTAGTAACAGTCTGGGTAAAAGTAGGAACAGAGGCATCTAAACCAGACTAGGGTGGGATCATGGGGATAATCAGATAAGCCTTTCATATATTTAGTTTGGGGATCAGCACAAAATGTATTAACATCAGTTTAAAAGAGTTTGACAAAGAAGCATGCAAGTTTCCTATTACAGGTATTATGGGAACTCAATTAGAATTATCCTTTGTGCATCTGTTCTATCTAAGATTGCATGCTAGGTTCAAGCTTGATTAGATCTTCCCTTGTTCTTAGAGTAAGTGGAAAAGTTTTATTTAAAAAAAAACTGTTCATTTATATGTAAACAAAAAATCACATATAACTTTACCACCCAACTATTTATAACCACTGTCAAACTTTAAGATCCTTATATACATTTTTAATATGTATATGAGATTATATTCTATAAGGTATTTGGGAACTTACTTTTTACATATAATTAATACCACCTATAATTTTCCAAGTCAGTTATTATGTCTACCTTGTCACTTTAATTGATTACACCATATTCTACGGCATGAATTTAATATGATTTATATCATCAATCCCTATTGGTGAACATTTGGGTTGTTTCCAGTTTTTTACTTTTATGACATGGACTTCTTAATTTTGCCTGGAAATGAGGCTTAGCTAGATGATTGCTCCTGTATTATTTTCAGAATGCCATTTAAACAGTTTTTTTTTTCTTGTTCCCCTCTAATGGAAGGTTATAAATGGCACTGCTTAGCGAACAGAAAGGGTTTCTAAAAGCTCAGGTGCTACCTAGCAGCTGATGCTTGCAGGATTTCAGCTAACCTAATGCAGAGCTCATTAATCAAGGCATAGGACACAACCCATGAAAAAGCAGTTGGAGGAGAAAGTCACCTGGACTGAGTATGGGTAACCAGTTATTGTTAGCTCTGTGACCTTTGGTAAGTTATTTAGCCTTTCCAAAGCTTTATTTCCACATCTACCAAATGGAAATACTAATCCTTGGTTCTCATGTAGTTACTGAGGGAATCATAAAATAGGGACTGTGGGTAAATTTAAATGAATTTCTCAAGGCTATTTATTTATTTATCTATGGCTTTGTCCACATCTCCAGATATTCCTGAGGATATCACACACAATAAAACTTTTGGCAAATGTTAAATTGTTTAATAAACAAAAATCCCTCAAACTGTATGACATAAATCTAATGTCTTAACAGGCTTCATATAGATGTTAATGTTTTTCTAGGGAACTACAGCATGCAAAGGCTGTTATACACAAACAGGAAGCTTTTGTAAGCCTCTTTCACCTCCTGTTGTATGTTAGGCCAGGTACTCGATGAGGCAGGCTTATATCTAAGTCTCCAAGGAAGGACCACACATTGACAAGCAGAGAGGAGGCCATTTGAGGCAGGACATCTGAGCAAATAGGATGTACCATGGTGTACTCGAGACAGAGAACTTTTACGTCACTCTTACTTTCTCCTTCTTGGCTCTGGCCATCATGATAATAAGACCACTTAGGCTTACTTAATTACCAAATTGGATTGCCAGAACTAGAATGGTGGCCAGACAGAAATTAAGCTTCTTCTGTTTACTTCCTTAAACTTAGCACCTAGCTAAATGAATAATGATTGAATGACCATGTTTGGTGAAGCTTGCTACAAGCATGGTGCTGGGACAGTAAAAAGTTTTCCTCATTGTTAATTTACTTGTTTTTTTCTTAGAGCTAGCTTCACATGATTGGCAAAATAGTGCTTTATAGTTTATGAAGAGTAATTCAGACATTATCTAATTTAATCCTCACTTTGTGTAATGAATATGTTATTGGATTCATTTTAGACATTATAATATAAAGTCCAGGGTGCACGCACCAGCTTGATCAGTTCACTGGATCATAGCCCAGCACTGCTGATAACTTTTCATACCATGTATGTGGGAGAATGTGATGCAATGATCCTGTGGGGGAGCAAAAGTAATTTTCCCTCTACCCTTCTAGATTCTTGACTAAGACTCCTCTGTAATAAAAGACAGATTAATAATAAGACAATGTATGTATGTATGTAATTAAGATAATATATGTAAATATGTACATATGGGGCCCCCACAAAGACATGAGACCCAAAAGGCAGCTAGATATTTGAGGTTTATATACTGTATTGAACTAAGGAAAGCTCTAAGGGTCTGGGACTTCAAAGGGGAAAATGAGAAGAGGAAATGGTTGTAAAAAACAAAGGTTGCCACAAACTGAGGGTTCTAGAAGGGAGGGCGGTGGGGGGATGGGTTAGCCTGGTGATGGGTATTAAGGAGGGCACGTTCTGCATGGAGCACTGGGTGTTATACGCAAACAATGAATCATGGAACACTACATCAAAAACTAATGATGTAATATATGGTGAATAACATAACATAATAAAATTAAAAAACAAAAACAAAAAACAAAGATTGCCATGTCATGCTAGTGAGTCTCTCAGGTGAAAAATGCACCTTTGGTAATAACTGTCTTCCTGGTACAGGCCACCTTTCTAACATAAATTTCCCCCACAAAAGTAACTTCTACTCTGTTTTCAAAACTTCTCTGTCTGCAGTTTCTCAAAATAATCCTTTTGCCGAAGAGGCCCATGTCAGGGTGGGGCATATTCTACCCTTCGAGTCTCTGGAATCTAAGTGAACAGCTAGTTATCAAGGAGCCCTCCTGAGCTAAGTCTGGCCCCAGGCACTGGGAATGAAGTAGCAAACTAGACATAGTTTCTACTTTCATGGGGAAAATGTCCCTACTTACTGCCCACCCCTCCCTAAATTGAGGATAGTCCTATCTAGACCATGTTACTGAGTCTGTCCTCCCTCTCCTTTTTTGGTGGACACTAATAACTAAAATATAGCATGAACCAGAGGTACATGATATGGCCTGAAGATGAACACACAACACACAGCAAGACAGTCAACTACTGTTTTAGGAAATCCAACCTATGAAATGCAGAAATCGTGCAATTATCCGAGAGAGAGCTGCCCCTGAAAAGCCTGGCTAGGACAGCGAGGACTCGGATGTGAACAACAGCTGTGTGGGAGGAAAAGCATGAGAGCAAGAATGTGTGGAGAGAGGAGAAGAGGCTGAGCTCAGGGAAGTGCCCCAAAGGGAGGGTCTATACCTTCAGCTTCCTGAGGTCCTGTGAGCAGCTTTCATTCCAGAATTAATTGTCCTAGGGGAGAGTCCCTACAGTTTCTGAGACCTGATTGTTCAGCTCTTATAAGATTCCTCAAAATGTGTATACTCAATTTAACTCCTCTGCTTATCATGTGAGGTAATTTGACGGGATTTCAATTTCTTATAAATGAAATAACCTACGAAATTATCTACTCATGTGCTGATTGCAGAATTATTTGTTTGGAAACAACTTAAATTGCCATCATTAGTGGGCTGGTCATATAAACTCTGGTATTAACTTTCTATTGAATACAATACAGCAGTAAGGAAATTGTGGTATTTTCCATATAGTTTCCATCATATTTTCTTTTATTGTTGCCATGTGTTATATTCCATAAAAATTACATGTGTATGTATCAATATGCAAATGTATGTTATATATGTATTAATATATAATACATAGATATTTAGTTTTGTGTGTGTTTGTATATAAATACATACAATGTAATATGTATTATATTCCATAAGAATATATTGCACATATCTCATATACGCATATGAGATATGTGTATATGAGTATTTCTAAGTGAAACAAAAATTAATGTTTCATTGCACACATACAGAAACTTTGTGTATTCATATGAATTTATATGTATTTTTATTTATGTGTTTATTGATTTATATAATGCATGCAAGTAGTTTGGAAGGACATGTATTAGATTGCAAACAGAGGTTACCCTGTGGCAGAAGGTTATGATTGTAAACAAAGAGTTAAAGGGGATGACCTGTATGTGTATTTCTTTCTTCGTTTCTTTTTGTAATTAAAAGTGATCCCAAAAAAATATTTTAAAAGAAAATCAAGCCAGTGAACCACTAATTACCCATTTTATGTCTTGTTTCATTTGTTAGGTTTTTCCTCCTCCCAGCCACACTGTTCAGTGTGTGGTGAGTAAGGTCACTTGGTGTTGAGTTCTCTCCTCAGTTTTCTAAACTAAGGATAAAAGGAGAATATTAAGTTTCCATGAAGGCTGTGTCTGCTGAGATTTTTTTCTTAATTTCAGCAATATAGATGTGGATAAAAATACAATCTAAATCTTGAGCATTTAAATTTTTCATAAAATAAAATCAGAGGATACTTTTCAAGCCACTTAGCATGATGACCCAGAAGATGCTTTGTCTTTTAAATATTAAAGTAATTTTTAAAATAGTCTTTTAATAAGTCTCTTAAAAATAATGGCAGTATAAATCTATTTTGGTGTGTACTATGTATCTTTGTTGTGAGAGTGTGTTTGCCAGAGTCTTCATATTCATGAAAATATCAACATATTTTAGCTAGCAAAGGAGAAATCGTCTGGGCTCAGAATGTGCCAATTTAACAAAATGTTAAATTTAGCAATTTAAGTGTGTTTATTCTTGTGTAAAACCCTATTTGCAGGACATCAGGCTTTTAAAAACCCATCCTGTATACATAGGATAAGAGTTCAGATATTCAAATAGGTGTGCTATGTGTCCAATATGCAAATGTCAGGGAATTAGAGTATGGGTGCACAATGTGGAAGAAGAGGCTCATCAATAAGAAAATTACAGATATCTTGGACTGTTCCCCAAGTCAATTGGGAAAAGCAGAGTTCTGATTGAGTTGTACAGTATTGGGATCCACATGAGGGCCAGGGAGCTAACAGGAAATAGGTATAGGGTCCGGGTTCTGGCAAAACAAAGGCAGAGGACAGGACTTGGAATGGCACAGGGAGAGCTCAGATGATGATCCAAGAGCTGTCTTCATTGGCCCTACAAAGTGGAGGGGAGAAGTCAGCATCTTGAGGAGCCACAGCAGTGCCTTAGGCTCACTATTATCCATCCCATCTCAGATCCATGGGGAAAGAAGTCAAAGAAACAAAAATGGTAGTACCAGGATCACACGCTGATGTGGTAGAAGTTGCTCACGTGCCTCCTTCTCTGATCAGTAATATTTTAATAACTGGCATGGGACAGGGCTTGATGGTGGGTACCAAGTGGGCACTCAGGGGAAAAACTGTCAGTTTTGGGGATGCAGCTAATATTTCTTGATAGATGTAATATCTGCAATTGCCTCAGTACTTTTTATATTTATATTCACTGAGAAAGCCCATAGTCTGGTCTTTAATAAAAATAAAACTCAGTCCAATGCAGTGTCATCGTAATGGTCCCAGTTGTCTTCCCCTCAGAGACCTCCCAACTTGCAAGATCTCCATCACCATCTTGCAGAGATTCAAAGGCACTAGTTGGCATAACTTCCTAATGTTAAAAGAGGAATAACTGAAGTCTAGAGCAGTTAAGAGACACGACCTGGGCCACACAACCAATAATGCTAAACCCAGAACTTGGATATAGACCTCAGGTCCTGAGAGAAACTTCCTTCCATTCCAGCTTATCACCTTTTTGTGGGATTTTTTTCTGTCACTTCCCTCATTCAGTTTAATATAATTCTGCACCATGTTGGTAGACTCAGCTTACTGTTGACACCTGATTATTTTTCTAAGGGAGAAAAATGATCACCCAACACAGAGAATCCACTTCCTGAAGCTCCATCAAAATGATCTGCATCCAGTGTGATATTTACAAAAGTTACCACACTACATAAGGTCACCAGAGAAATCCAGCGTAATTCCCCTTGTGGAGATAGGCATACTCCCACCCAAATGCCCAGCCCTTGTGTCTTGTTTTTAAAAGGCACTTAGCAACATAGCTGTCGATTCATCTACATTTGAGATCATTCTTTTTGAGTCACCTCCTGTATGTACTGAATATTTTTTTTTTGCAGCTTCTGGATACCTAATGAACTTTCTTGGAGACCAGGTGAAATATATTTTTGGAACACGATCACCCTGCACTTTGCAGATCATGCATTTCTTTATTATTTGCCATGGCAGGCGTTGCTACCCAAAAAGTTATTATCTACTCAATCTCAGTTCTAACCTGCAAGCAGATCTGTCTGAGGAGCCAATTTATTACTGATGTAACAGCACTAGGGAAGATGAGTTTGCTTGTTTAAAGAGATGAGCGGCATTGGCAATGCTATCAATTTTCACATGCAGAAATCCTGTACATGGGATTTTTGTAGTTATTAAAAAATCATGCATAGTAATGTTTCTATCCTTCATCATGCATTTGCTGGAATTGCACATCCATCATAGCTTGTTCCTCTCTAAATGGGCTTGTTTTTCAGAAATTGGTAGCCTTGCAGGGGTTTTGCCACACAGTAAGCTGTGAGACCATAAAGGTCACGATGCCATCTACATTCAGCTCTATGTTTTGCCATGAATGCCCCCATAGGATGCCCTTTGTATGTAATTTAGCCTCTTGGTTATCAATTTCATATCCTTCACTCCCTGATTTAATTGCATTAGATGTACCCTAGGCTCACCAAACTGGGAGAGGTTAGGGGGTACAAGATAGCATTGTGGAATATAGATCATTGTAATATTGGCAAAAATCACACACACACACACACACACACACACACAATTAAGCACAAAACTTACTGAGTAAGAAAGACATGGATTGTAAACCTGTTTTCTGTTCACTTGCTGGAAGAATTTGGGTATGTCACTTACCTTCCCTGAATTTATTTTTTATTTAATCTCTAAAAGGGAGTAATAAAACTCACCTTATAGCATGTTTTAGTAGTTAAGTAAGAGCACATATATATCACTTAGCACAAGTTATGGCATATAATAATTGTTACATAATAATTATTAATTATAACAATATTAATGATAAATATTTAAGATTACCTCCTTTGAAAATAGATCTTCTAATACTAGACAGAAGGAGGGCACAGGCGTGCATGCAATTAACCATAAAACCAGTCAGTAAAAGGGAAAATCTCAATAGAAGGGAAAGAAAATATATTCTGCCAGTGTCCTCTGGCTAGGGAGATCAAAGATGATATAAGAAAGTATAAACTGAATAAGATTTTGAAGGATGGAGTATTCAGGACTCTGACTTGCAAGTGAGAGAAACAACTCCAACAAAGTTAAGCCAAAAAGGGAAATCTCAGGTTTGGCTTCAAGTAGAATTGGATCCAGGTGCTCGAATGAAGTTTTAAAGGCTCTGACATCTCTGTTTCTGAGTTCTAAATCCCTCTGTGTGTCAGGAAAACCATGCCATACTTAAGTCTAAAATTTTCTGACTCAATATTCCAAAGAAAAGGGAGCTTTTCTTTGCCAGAATTGATATAATAAATCTTAGACAAGGCTATGATTGGCCCTTCCTGGGTCAGGTGTCTTCCCTGGACCAATTGCTATGGCCAGGAAAGATAGAGTACTCTGATTGGACAGCCTGGATCATTTTCCTAGCTCTGTGGGGTGGGGTTGTGTGTTGTGATTGACAGCCTCACCAGGGCTACGTGCAGTGATAGCAGAATGGTTTCTCAAAGAAAAGCGGGGTTCTTTGAAGAAAAGAAAAGACGTAGGAGGAGGAGATAAAGAAAGCATAAGATTAGGAATACTAAAATCATAGACTTCTATTGTAAAGGAGACCATAAGACCTGTAGAGATTCAGGACAAGGAGAATGTATGGGGGAACATTATAAGGAAGGCTATTGAGGAAGAAAATTTTGCATATAAGTGCAGGCATATATGATATATCATATATTCTACTAAGCTTATTAATATGCTCACCTACTTTCCCTCATTGGATCAAAGAATGCTTACTTCAGAAACAAGACATAGTAAATACTTATTTTGCTCAATGAGTGAGTACATGAATGGACACATAGCCCAAAGGAATATGTACATTTTTCACCCTAGAACTGTATTATTTCCATATTAAAAATAACAAAACTGAGTTGGAGAAGTTTAGTGGCTCACTTGAGGCCATGCAGCTAAGAGCTTAGAGAACTTGGTTTTTATCTCAGTCAGCCCTGGCTCCAAGCTGAGTTTCTTGCCACCCTCCCACAACTTTCTTTTCTTCCATCTGTTGCTATTTCTCAGGCTGACTCAGACACCTGTACCCTTGGGACTCATTGGCCAAATTTTATTTCCAGCACATTTCTGGTGTTCCTCAGTCTCTTACTTAAGGCTTTGAACTAAATTATGTTTGTATCCCAGTAACTCACAGACTTCTAGACACTTTAGTGTTGGAGGGGACCTTGGAAACCATCCAGTCCAAAAGACATAGCACAGTAAACGGCAGTTAAATGGGACCGTCCCAATCAGAGAATGAAGAGTGGAAAGCCGAGTTCACTCTTCTCTGTTTTCCAGGGGCTGAGTTACTGCTCTGACAATTCAAGTGATTTCTCCAAACATGATTCTAACAAATGCTCAACAGGCTCTCACTTGAATAGAGTTGCAGGAGTTCAGAGAAATAAGGAAGAAACAGCAAGCCTCTCCTCCTAGTGCAAATACGGAACACAGTTCCCCTGGATACAGGGAAGCTGCCGCCCACAAGGATCCGACATATGGAACACCCACATTTAAAAATAACAAGACTGAAGACTGCTGTATTGCTTTTACTGCCCCCGTCCCAGCCACCTCTTCACATCCCTAGATCCCCTTATCATTTAATAAAGACAGCCACCTGTTTGGCTTAGCAAAGTAAGCCAGCTGGGCTGAAGGGGAAGAGGGGGTGTGTGTGGACAGGGGACTGCTCTGTGTGTGGTCTCTCCCATTTCACTTTCAGTTTATGCTGAAGACAGAGGCAACCTGCTTCTTCTACCTCCCCATCCTTGATCCTCAGTTTTAAGGAAATCTTCCCATTTTTGCTGCTGGCCGTGAATGGCATGATTCCACATCTCCAGCTTCAAATGGAGTTTAGGGTAACCTCGTGTTCTCTCTTAGTGGCAGTGTTTATCCAAGCATTGCATGTCCCTTCCTTTCCATCAAAAACCCCTGGGTGCTTGTTAAAAATTCAGACTGTAGAACCCCTGCCAAATTTACCAAAATATAATCTTCAAGCGTCCTAAGGTATTTTAGAACTCCCTGAGGGTTTCATATACCAACTAAACTGTGAGATTCTTAGCCTCTCACTGCCTTGCAATTTCTGCACTTTGGATGAGCCCTCTCACACAGCAAAATCTGGAGAGGCAGAGTGACAGTGAGAAGTGTGTCCAGGGGAAAGGGAGTATGGAACATGTGCTTCATTCGACCCCTGGTGTAAGCCTGAGACCAAGGATAACTTAAAGTCAGTTGTGGTGCAGCCTTGTTCATTAGGGTAGGAGACTTTATAGGGATGTTGAGCCAAAGCTTAGATGCAATGGGCATTTACCTGGAATGTATTTTGTACCATATGTTGATCTCGAGTTTTTCAGTTTGCAAGTCAAGACCCATTGATGGGTATGAAATCAGTTTAGTGGATCATGGTCATCTTGAAATAAAAATAAGTCATAATTGAATACTTTATTTTGAATATTTAATAATAGACTATCACACTTAGAATAAAAATATGAGAATGTATTATGCATTGTGAGAATAAGGATTGCTTTCTGAAACCTGTGTTTCAGAGCATATTCTGAGTGGGGATGGGCTATCATCAAAGTTTGAGCATCATTGAACTAGGGAGCCCAGGGTGCCAAATGACTTGCTAAAAGTTTACAAGTATTAGCATATTACTCCCATTTTATAGATGGGAACACTGAGGCTGAGATACGGTAGTAAAGACAGACAATAAATACTATCTCATTGTCACAGGTCCACCTAGGTTCTTATTTGCCATTTAATTCTATCATTTAAATAACCATATCCTTTAACCTTGTATTCCTCATTCTGGCCTTTACCCCATGGTGTCCTAAATATATCATTGATGAGCAGTTCTACACTGTAAAAGATCTGCACATCAATTGCTATGCAGTGTTGTGCTTTTAATGATGTTTGACAGGAACTTGTGAGGAGTTGATAGAGTCTTGTTTGTTTAGCTTTTACCCAAGGTCAGAACCAAGATTCACTGCCCTTACTGGAGAACTGGCATTAATATTCAGATCCTCTCTCCAATATCAAAGGCTCCTTGTTAAGGGCTCTTCCATGGGCCATCAATGGCAGCTTTGTTTACTGCCTTGAGAATCTCTCCAACAAATTAACCAATACCTACTTAACACATAAGACTCAGTTGGTGGCAAGTGACAGAAAACTAGACTCAAACTGGTTTGACCCAAGAGAAGAACTCTATTTTTTTCAAGTAAATTAAGCATGAGGGGGAGAACTGGATGGATTCAGGTTTGGATGTGACTGGGCACAAACGGTATAATCAGAATGGAATTCTCTCCATGTTTCAGCTCTGTTTCTCCTGTGTTGAATCCACAATGGGAGTCGATCTCCTCTAATGGTTAGAAAGGGATTACCATCACTTCCTGTTAAGACATGAGAATTAGATTCTCTCTGGGAATCACTGACTTTAGTTGAATGACCCACCCATTCCTGAGCCAATCACATAATCACTGGAACCATGCAGCTTGATATGTTGATTGATGGAAACCCACATAAAGACATTATAGTGAACCAAGGGGGATTCCTCACCCCAAAGGAATATTAGGAAGCAGTTACCAGGCAAATAAGTCCTAGGTGTCAAAAGTTCAGGCCTTGTGCTAGAGAGTCTCCAATAGGAACCTCTGCCCTTGAAGAACTTACATCATTTAGGGATTACTCCGTGTGTATGTGTGTATGTGTACACGCACACACACATGTTGCATGTTAACATTCAGGTGCTGAGCACCATGAGAGATCTCTGGAGAAATGGCAAGCATTCTTCATAAGAAACTTTGCAATATAACATCAAAGAAAAAATGTGTATACATCATTAGTAACTTAAAGGTAATGAGGAAAAATGACAAATTTCCATTTGTTCTTCAAAGGCAGAGCATATAACATGCAGACCATGCCTTTCAGCACAGATAGGATTTGGAGATGAAGGGAAGATGCAGCTATATGGATTGAACAGGTATGGTGAGTGGAGCGGGGAGCAGGAGGCTATGACACTTGGTACCTGCAGGGGGGACAGTGCTAGAGAGGAGGAAGACCTAAAAGAGGAGGAGGGACCAGAGTACAGAATGCCAGGCCTTGGTGTTTAAGTTTGGATCACTTGTGGAGTAAGTCCAGCTTATAAGAGGGGATGTACCAGCTCTGTATTACAGAAGTCACCCTGATGGCAGTGACAATGATCCTCTTGAGAGGAAAATATTAATCCATACTAGAGATTATATGAGCATGAATTTAACAGCTGTGACAGACCTACAAAGGGGAAATGGTTATAAATATCGCAGAGACACATGACAGGACCTCACAGTTTCTTAGGTGTGGGCAATACCTAGAAAGAGGGTAAAAGCTGAGTTCAATGTCCATCTTCTTTGATGGCAAAAAGCATAGTCCTATGAGTGGTATCCTATTGGAAGGAGGGCATTTGAGAGTGGACATCTCTTCTAGGTTTATAACCAGTCATCCGGGTTTGCTGGAGATTGATTTCTGGTCCTGGAGGAAGGCTAGACGAAATTTGCAGGCATCATGGGAGGACTTCTCCATATGCAAGTCAGCTCTTTGGATTGGCAGACTCCTGAAATTTGGAAACGGTCAGACCTGAGTTCAACCCTGATTCTTTTGGGCCAGCCATCTAATAGCAGTTTCCTTCCTTGAAAATGAAACCAACCTCCTGGGATTATTGTGAGGTTTGAATGAGAAATGTGTAAAAAATGCCCACTCAATACATATGAACTCAGTAATATTTATTTAGAGCCATACCAAAATGAGGCATTGATAATAACTTCATTTGAAATTATATGAGGAGACCAGGGAGAGAAAATAAAGGAAAATGAGACATTCAAATTCTTTACAGCTAGCAAGTGGCAAAAGTAGGGTTCAAACCCAGTGGATCTGAATGAAAATTCTGGGTTCCTTCTGTTGCTCTTGCAATATTGCCTTCTTAAGTTATATTTTCAAACATTTTACAACTGATCTAAATTGCCAGTGAAAATTAACATGACACGTGTATTATGGTCAATAAATTATGTATCCTACATATCTCATAGGCCACTCATGGTTTTTTAAACATAACGTAAGCATCAGCAATATTACTTGATTACCTTAGTGGATGTATTACTGGAATGGCAACTCTTTCAGTAGATATCAGTTAACATCTTTGTTACACAGATGTTCCAGGATTGAAGAAGAAATATACTGATTAATATCTCTCTCAAATCCTGGGATAAAGATGAAAGTATTATATTATCCACTTTCTGGCCAGCACAACAAGTGAGATTAAAGAAGAAATTAGAAGCCATCCTTCCAAGCTTAATGAAATACGGGTTTACCAGAGAAAGCTGGGTAGGGCTGAGCCTCTTCAAACAGACATCTGTTCCCAAACCATGTTTTTGTTTTGTCCTGTCTTTTTTCTGTTATGATTAACCTTGATGGTGACTCAGCCTTCTTGCCTCCGCCTTTGGGTTCTGAAGATAGAAAGCAACAAATATAAAATAGATGTCATCCCAATGACTAAACTATGCCAGGAGAGGGGAGAATAAAGTTGGGCCAAGTTGTGGACAGGGTGCAAACTCTTAGTGCCAGAGGGAAATGTGAAAAAGATGTCTGCAACCTGGGAGAGCAAGGGCAGCATACACAGCACAAGAACTCTCCCAGGAGATAAGGGGCTGAGAGGCCTTCTGCTGGCTTCTAGGTGGCTCGAGTTTTTCTCTGCAAAGAGAATTCACAACCAAGATTGGACCTTCATTAGGACTTGAAAGACATTCATGGGTATTGGTGTTAAAATGCAGTCCTTTATCTTGCTACAAATATGTATAATAAATTCAGTTCAAAGCATCATCTGTGTACCTCCCCTGAAAGTCGAACTTTCTTATGAAAAGGGTTAATATTATCCTTTTACTAAATAAAATTACATCAAAATTTTTTTATGAGGCCCTGCATAGTCTGGCCTCAAACCACTTTTTCTACTTAATGTTGCCCCACTTTCCTGCTCATTTACCTCCCCCCCCCCATCTGGCCTCCTTTTACTTCCTTCCACTGCAGGGCATTTGCACATACTGTTTCCTACATCTGACCACTCCTTTCCCCCATTGTTTGCCTGCCTTTCTCTTGATCCAGCCACTTCACAGAGGTGTCTTCCTTAACCATCTTCTCTAAGCCTTACTTTTCGCCCAATCCCCATTCCATTGACAATATTCTCCATCCCACAAAGCTGTGCACCTCCTTTGTATAATTACTGCTAGGTATGCTTAATCTGCTTGTTTCCTTTTCAAGCCAGCTAAAATTGAACACCTTATGTATCAGCAATTTATGTGTATTTATAGATACTAAAACCTTTGATCCTCATTATACCAGCATAAAGTCGATGGCATAATCCACACCCTTTCCCTAGACCAAGTAACAGATTTACTGAAATTGGTTTTATTTACCAATGCCTTATAACTAAGTAGAGGGGTCAGGATTTGAACCCAAGAAGTCTTGATCCAGAGTGTATGCTCTTAAATGCAATCCTGTATGCCTCCCACCCTATTATTTCTCTCTCACAACTGAAAATAGACATTTCAGGGATTATTGTACTTGCATGCATTATTTCACTGTATCCTTATTTAAAACTTATACCTACACACAGTGATTCACAAACTTGGTTTTTCTCAATAGCTAACATGTATCTACAAACTGAAATATAGCTACACACACTCATACATATATACACACAAATATATATACAGTGAAATATATTTTTTATATAAAACAACTATATATCAGGCACAGTTCTGTTCACATTAATATTCATAACCCAGGACTCAAAGTCACATAAAAAAAAAAAAAAGAACAGAATTCACTGAGGAGCTACAAATGAATATAAACCCATAAGCAAATGTTCAGCCTTACTACTCAATGAAATAAGATACCATTTCCTACCTCTCTAATTAGCAAGGATTAAAAAATAAATAATACTGTTGGCAGGAGTACAGGGAAAGGACTTTGTCATACATTAGTGGTAGGAGGAAAAAATGTTTACAGCCTCAGTGCAATGCAAATTTGGCAACATGTAGCAAAGGATTACAAGTTTACCTTGGCCTTTGATCCAAAAAATCCACTTCTAGTAAATTAACTGTAAAAAAAAAAAAAATGAAAAACCAGACTAAGATTTGGGTTGAAAAATTTTCACTGTAGGGCTGAGGCTATGTATATGCATATGTAATATGTAAGCAAAAATAAAACCGTGTTAATCTCCAACTACAGTCAGTTAGCAAACAGTGAGTGGATGCCTACTACGTGCAAGGCCTTGAGTGTGGTGCTGGGGATGTGATGGTAAAGGAGGAGATGGGGGTGAGGTCCTTACCTCTTTGGAGTAGAGCCCCACCTGGAACTAAGTACATACTGTTCAGTCCACAGTGAGGAATGTTAATTAACTATGGCAATGACATTATAATGAGGACATCCAAAAGCATGGTTTTGGAGATTAAATACTGATGATTAAAGACCTATGATAAAGAATCATGGTAAATTTAGTGAATGAGTCTAATTTTACATAAGGTGGATAACATGGATACGTACACATATGCAGAAAGAAAACTGTAGATAGAAAATCACCAAAATGTTAAAGGTAACTATTACTAGGAAATCGAATTAAGAGAATATTTCTTTTCTTTCTCTAAGTTTTTATCATGAAATGTACAGGTATTTTATTGAGGAAAATAATACTATTGATACCAAAATATACCACTGTAAAAAAAAGAAAAGTGACTGATAACATTCTGTAGAACTTTCTTTCCCCAAGTCTGATTCTATGGGAAAATAAGGAGGTCTATTTCTTTTGCTGCTCATTGGTTGGCAGCTCATCCGTCTGAATGCAGTAAAAGCATAACCTCTTCCTAAAACCACCCCAGAGTCCCACCTATCAGACACAACTAGGTCATCTCATCTCCCAGGCTCGATCTAGTCGGTTTGTTCATACCACTCCCCTTCACCGGGAGCTTCCGAAAGGTATGGAAGCCTCCAACTCCTAGCTGTAACTCAAGAGTTCATGGAATTAGTTATGAGCTAATTAGTTAATTAATAACATAAAAGACTCAGGCCAAGGAAATGCTGGTGATTAAAACAAAATAGTACATCATGAAAAGGGAACCAGCTCTGTATAATGGAAAAACACTCGCTCTCTTGAATATGTCACACCTGGGTCCCAAGCCCAGTCTTAGCATTTTATCTGCGTGACTTCAGGCTCTTGGCATCTTCACTTCCTTCTGCGCAAACTGTGAAAGGGTGAGGGGACTACCCCAGGAAAGCAGGAGTCAAGTGTTTGTCCAGTAGGAGTTTAAAGTGCTCTAGTGGAATGTTCTTTTTCAGTTTATGTTCAATTTAGGATATGGTTTACTGTCTTTTTTCACTGCCTCCATCTTTGATTTTTAACTTCCACATTGACTCATGGGTACTCATTTGACAGTTTCAGTCTGTGTCTCTAAGAAGTTAGTGTTCTAGACCAACTTTTAAATTACAAAATAGCAAAGTTAGTTTCAGAAAGAGAAGTGTGTGTGTGTGTGTGTGTGTGTTTGTGTGTGTGTGACTTCGTTTGTTCATACAGCAGGGTTCTCATCAAATAATATTCTGTTGGAACCAGGCTCCTTCGTTTATAGGCAAAGAAAAGCAGGAATAGAAAAGGAAAAATAGCGAGGATTTGCATTTATTTACAAAATGGTGTTCCAGACACTGCGCTAAGTGCTTTACCTTTTGTTGCTTAATCTTTATAAAAATAGCACCTGGGATGCAATGTCCTCACTTTTTTCCTAAGAGAAATGCTGAAAGCTTGAAGAGGTTCAAAGGCATTGTCAGGGTTCTGAAGTAGTATTAAAGGCTGGTTCAAAATCTGATCTGAGTCAGAAATCCGTGTTGAGAGAAGGGAAGTGGGCTGTGGTCTGTGTGTCCCAAATTCCAGTTGTAGGTTGGTCCCCAGCCTTCTGCCTTTGCATAACTTTGCAGCAGAGAAAAGAGTAACCTGTGACCCCCACTCTCCACCCATCTGCTGACAATCCTGTTTGGAGACATCACTTCCATCTGTAACCCATTGTGAAGGCATGTTATTAATGAGACACTGGGAACAAACAGAAATCGTGCTTCTTCTCGCAGCTCTGCTACCAGCTGCCTAATTAGGATTTATGGGTGGCCGTGATAAAAATGTCTACATAGGAAAATTCTGAGATTTCTCTTGAACTCTTAAATAATAGCCAACCAAAGCCTTCATGACTGTGGGGATAGGTCAAATACACCTCCATACTGCCAAGTGTGTTAGGGTGGCAGGGGTAGGCATGTGTGTGTCAGGGAACAGGAGAGGCAGGTTGTTTACATAAATTAGGCTAATATGAAAGTCTACAGCTTCAAGTAATGGCTGTTCTTTGTTAATTCAGACCTGAAGTGGATTAAGTTCAAGCCTTCCACCCAATGTCGTTGAAGAGCCATTCACGGTGTGTAGAGTTTGGTGGTTTGTTTCCCCAAGCACATCCTCATGGTGATTGCAGAGTCCACTGTATTGCCTTTGGAGCCGAGGACAAGTGGCACATCCCAGCTGAAAGCCACTCTTCCCTCTTCAGTGAGAATGTGAAGTAACAACAGTGAGAACTAGGACAATGACAGCTGTGGTGCATCATCTCTGACTAGGGCCAAATAGGTATGAAAAAGCCTTGTATTAATTAGGTCTTGTATTCTCCAACCGCCCAATAAGGTGGCTAGAAATGATCTCATTTTGTAGCTGGGAAGAAATGCTCAGCGAGTGGGAGTAGTCAGAGAGCTAATGCACAGCAGAGCCAGAATGCGGACAACGTTGGTTTCTGTAACAAGCCTTTCACCATTACTTAAGATTTTTTTAACCACATGCATTTATTAAGTTCTTTTTTTTAAAAAAAATTAGATATAGACAGAAAAGCATCAAGTGTTAGATGGGGTAATCTAGAAGGACTCAAAGAAAGAGAAAGCATGGGAGCTTGGCCTAGATTGCCCAGGAAAATTGAAGAGATGGTGTGGGAGAAGGTGGGAGCGAGGATTGCAGGCAAGCATGTGCATGACACATGGGAGAAATGCCTGTGTTTCTAGGACTTATAGTATTATTGATGCCCCACCCCCAAACCACCCTTCCTGGTCTATGGATGTCACCACGATCATCTACTCACTCACACCAAAAACCACAGGAGTCATCCTCAATTCCTCCTTCTCCTGCTCAGCCCACATCTGAGCCATCACCACCCACCGCTAATACCCTGGCCATCTGTGATCATTTCTGACCTCCAGGACTGCACAGCCTCCTGTCCCCCATCCCCACCTCCACCTCCGCCCCCTTGCCTCACACGCCAGCCTCCATAGGGATTCCAAACTGACGTCCCTACTGGGTAAACCAGATTAGTTTATTCTCCTGCTTAAACCCTTGCAGTAGAGTTGATGGCAGGACACAAGTTTTGTTCATTAGAGGTTTAATAATGACATTAATGTTATGCCTAAAAAGGAGTTGTATTTAGACCATTTCAAAACAGGAGGGGCGCCTGGGTGGCTCAGTTGGCTAAGCATCTGACTTTTGATTTTGGCTCAGGTCATGATCTTAGGGTCGTGCGATTGAGCCCCACATAGGGCTCCACTCTGGGCATGGAGCCTGCTTAAGATTCTCTCTCTCTCTTTAATTTTTATTTTGCCTCTCCCCCTGTCCCCGCTCGTGCTCTCTCTAAAAAAATTTAAAAATTAAAAAAATAAAAGTATTTCAAAATAGGAATGTTTAGAGATGATATTTTAGTATGTCTGAAATTTGCTTCAGAGTAATCTGGGGTGAAAAAAAGGGAATGGGGATATGGATAGACAAGACTGGTCTGGGGGACACCACACCTGGGTGGCTCAGTTGGTTAAGCATCTGCCTTTGGCTCAGCTCATGATCCTAGGTCCTTGAATCGAGTCCTGCATCAGGCTCCTTGCTCAGCCAGGAGCCTGCTTCTACCTTTGCCTGCCGCTCCCCCTGCTGTGTGCACTCTCTCGCTGTCAAATAAATAAATAAAATCTTAAAAAAAAAAAAAAAAAAAACTGGCCTGGGAAAGCAGGGTGATTCACTACATTAACACCGGGTAAATTATTATACTGTTTTATCCAATTACCTTTGACATTGTGCATAAAACAAAACAAAACAGAACAAAAAACAAAAAACAAAAAACTGATGGATTGCCACTGAAACCAGAATGAAATACAAATTTCCCACCATAGCCTGCAATGTCATGCATGATCTGGCCTCAACCTGCTTCCCACATCTCTTTATGCTCCTATCTACTTATTGTTTACCCTGCCCCAGCTTCATGGACCTTCCTGGCCATCACAGACACCAAGCTCTCCCTGCCTCCAAGGGCTCTGAACTTGCACATGCTTCTACTTGGGATTTTCTTTCTCTTAACCTTGAGGTGACTACTCCTTTTCAATATTAGGTTTCAACTCAACGCAACATCCATGGAGAGGCCTTTGCTGATCCGTCCAGAAAAAGCGCACACTACACCCCTTTGCTCCCCACTATATCATCCTGTTCCATCTCTATAGCATTTAAAACTGCTAAAAGTGCTCATCTGTTGCTCTGCATATTTTTTTTTTTTAAATCTACCACAGTGTAACTCCCTTTAAGGCAGGAGCTCTGTTTTGTTCACTCAGATTATCCAGTATTACAAGACTTCCTGGAGTTTAGTAGTTGTTCAAAACATACTCATGGAATATTTATGTATTGCTTACAGTGATGCTCAAACTGAGTGCTCCCAGGAGATTTTATTGTTGTTGTTGTTGTCACAATGACTGGGCAACACCACTGGTATTTAGGACCCAAGGAGTCAAGGATACTGAAAGTGTTGCAATGCATGGGGACAGTGTCCTGTCCAGTGAGGAACTTCCTGTCCATTCCAAGAATGTCCTCATTAAAAATCAGGGTTAGAGAATGGCAGTCAGAGGTGGTGATTTGGGGAGAAGTTTCACATTGTAGGGAATAGTATGGAAAGAAGCAACTGAGAAAATCAGAGCTAGACCAGGACAGGCCTTCTTAACACCATCTTAAAGAAAATGAAATTTATTTTTTTAAGTTGCATTTGTTTCCATTGGTGCTGTAACAAATTACCACAAATTTAGCAGCTTAGAACAACCCAGATTTATGATTCCACAGTTTTGCCAGTCACAAGTCTGAGTGAACTTGTTAGGTCTTCTGCTTAGGGTTTTTTTTTTTTTTTTAAGATTTTATTTGTTTGATTTAGAGCGAGTGAGAGAGCGAGAGCATGAGCACGAGCTGGGGGACGGGCAGAAGGAGAAGCAGACTCCCCTCTGAGCAGGGAGCCCGCCATGGGGCTTGATCCTAGGACCCTGGAACCATAACCTGAGCCAAAGGCAAACCCTTAACCGACTGAGTCACCCAGGCAACGCTGCTTAGGGTTTTGCGGGGACAAAGCAGTGTCACCTGGGCTGGGTTCTTACCTGCTGGTGCCAGAGAATGATCTATCCTCAAGTTCATTCAGGTTGTTGGCTTAATCAAAGTTTTTGAGGTTGTAGAAGTGAAATATCTATTTCCTGGGTATTATCGGTGGGGGGGCCTTGTCTTTACTCCTTGATGATGCCAGCATTTTTTCTCATGCTTTCCAAGCAACCATCTCCAGCAGGAGGGGCCAAGTCCCTCTCATGCTTTGAATCACCCTGACTTTTCCTTCTTCTACAAACCTCTAGCTCCAGCTATAGAAAGTTCTCCATTTTTTAAAGACTTGCGTAATTAGGTCGCAGCCACCCGTTACTTCACTGTTTCAGAATTCAAAGTAACCTTAATTATATCAACAAAGTCCCTCGTGCTATTAAGGTAACATATTCACTGGTTCCAGGGATTAGGGCATGGACACGTTTTGTAAGCCATTCTGCGTACCACAGGAGTCACTGAATGTTTTTAGAGAGGCAAATTAAATTACCTACACCTGCTTAAATAACATTCCTTTCTCTATGGCTGTCTTTTAGCAATAGGCTCCCTTCTTCTCTAGGAACTATGGCAGTGATGTCTGCAGGGACTCTGCCGGGAAAGCCATTACAAGCCAGCAGCCCCATGTCAAGCCAAGTGGTGCTGTGGCCCTAGCTCCAAACAGATAAAGCAGAGAGAAAGTGAGTGGGGCTGCTTCCACAAATGGTGGGGCTCAGCTGCGTCCCCATTTCTGGGAGAATTTAGGAGAGGAGCAATGCCAGGGGGCATGGACAGCTTTTCTCCCAGAAGCAGATGCTGCTGATCCCCACGCAGAAGCCACCTCGCTCTCCAGCACTCCCAGACACTGCCTGCCAGATGGCCACAGCTGAATCCACAGCTGAATAGATATCTGCTGTTGGCACCAAATATACCTCTGTGGGGCTGGTTAAGGACCCGAGGTGGTATGGCAGGGCATCAAATACACATGAACAGTAAAGACGCTTGGGATGTGCCAGGCACTGTACTAAGCACTTTGCAGGCGTTAACTCAAGCTACACAATATTCTCAAGCTCGGATGGTGTGATTCTTATGCCTGTTTTATACAAGAAGAGACCAAGGCGGGGAGAGGTTGGGTAGCTTGCCAAAGATAATAGAAGAGTAACCAGCAGAGGTGGAATTTGAATGGATACAAATAGTATGTGATCACAGTGTCCAAAATCTATGACCTTAGACCCTATACTATCTATGCCTGATACCAAGAGCACTTTAGCCCTCTCTCCCTGGGCTCCATTTCATCTAACCTCACTTTGCACCAGCTCAGGTATGCCCCACATTTGGGCAGGTGCCATCTGCTGAGTCGCCCTCACTTACAGGTCACTGACCCTGTAATATCTGTCTCCTATGGAATGGCATGGAAAGCTGAGGAGAAGAAAATTGAAACTGACACCAAAAAGGATATGTATTGCCAAGCAAAACTGGAAGACCTGAAGGCAAGTTTAAAATGACCCCAGAAGAGGGTGAAAAATGGGAGAAAGCAATGTCTGACTCAAGACTCACCTTGGGAATACTGAGTACCCAGGGGAAGTTGCACATGAAGGGCAGGCGTCATCATCCTGAGCAGGAACTAAGTGCTTGACATACACTAGGAACTAAATTATACCCGTTGTTCAGATGGTCTCATCTAATTCTTCCATCATCTTTATGAGATCACCCAGGTTTATATATGGAGAACTTGAGACTGAATGATGTTAAGTAAACTGTTACAGGAATCACAGCTAATAAAAGGCAGTTTGACATGAAAAATGACTTAAATCCCATATTTTCTGTTCTAAGATGTTGCAGGGTATTTTTCAATTAGTTCTTTGGGTGTTGAGTTGACTCAGGAAAGAAAACACAGTCTGTCTTAGCACCATTCTGAAACTGAAGTGAGTCAGGAGAGCATATGCTTCAAGGAATGATGCCCACAGGTTAAGAAATCTTCTGTTTTCTGCCAATACACCAAGACATAGGATGCATTTCATAAATGATTATTGAGTGAATGAATTGAATCAAACTGAAAGAGTAAAGGCATTAGAGAGATGAGGTCTACTCTATTGTTGGACTGCCAAATCTGAAAGAGAGAAAATCATAATAAGCAGTTGGAACATAATCCAGAGGGAAAGGTAAGGTTATATATCTTGAGATCCAAGTAAGTCAGGTCCAAGGTACTATTAAATGGAGCCATTGAGGCGTGAAATATGGCTGTGACTTGGATCTCTCCTTCAATTTGTTGTCAGTTATGTATGCAGATGCCAGGTGGTGATATAGAAGTACCAACCATGGCTGGACCCTATGACCAACATCTCTCAGGTTGAAACAGCACGTTTGGGGAGATGCAAAGAACAGAAATACCATGTCTTCTCTGGAAACATAGTGACTACTATGGTGTGCACATTAAAGAGACACATCTGAGCAGAGTACATGAAAATCATTGCCAACAGAATAGGAATTTTAAAGAAATCTACCAGTTTATGAAGGACCAAGAAACATGAGATCCTCCTTCCAAATACTGGACACTGAATTTATAGCAACACTGGCAAATGAAGGGCACACATATAAAATTTCTTACCTGAAAACGGAGATAATGTGCTATCCCCATAGAGCTGTGATAAATAAAATACACTTAGAAATATGCCTGACATGAAGGAAGTAAGATTTATATAATTTGAATGGATTAATAAATTGCAAGTATCTCCAAAGAAACATAGTAGGCATAGATTAAAAGTTGGTTTCCTTCTCCTCCTTTTCCTTTTCAAATTATCCCCTGTTCCAGTTGCTATGGCTACTTTGTAGAAGTTAAGGGTGTAAAACAATCATTTATCATACTCATCGATATGTGTTTCACAGACTATGACAGCTCACAACTGGAATGGGTTGTTTCTGCTCAACAATATCAGGACCTTGAAGGCTAGGGCTAGAATCAATCTAAAAAAGCTTTGTCACTTACATATCTAGCTGATATAACATCTGTATCAAATATGATATCTAGTAGTTTATGACATCTAAATCGCATATAACATGGCACCAAATATACCTCTGTGGGACTGGTTAAGACTAAATCATAGTACTGGCTGTGGACTGAGACTTTATCTCTTAATGAGACCATCTATACAATTAGTTGGAACATCTGCATGTCACCTCTTCATGTGGTCTGTGCTTCCTCACAATATGGCAGCCATGGCAAGACCCCTGGGAGGAAGACAAGTTGAAGCTGTACTCTTGAATGGAAGAGCAGTACACTCCCACTGAGATTCAAGGGAAAGAGAACTACTCTCCAACTATTGATGGGGCATGGCATGGCTCTGGAAAAATATACAGAACTGCAAATATTGCCATGACCATTTTTGAGAAAATATAATCTGCCATGCCCTCTGATATCCAAATCCCCATGGGTATCACTCATCTGATTTACTGTAAAAAGAAACTAGGAAAAGAACATTTTTTTTTTTTTACGTTAACCTTGTGTCAGTATTTCAGCATATCTAAATCTTGACAAAATTATATGATGAAATTCTAAAGAGAGTTTGGGTTTAGAATACATCTTTATTGCTTCCCATTTCAATGTCATATACACGCCCAACCTTTCAAATTAAAAATTAAAAGTATAGATTTTTGTTAAGTAAGAATAATAAGTCCCCAGTGAATCAGTAATGTTTTTGCATGATATGCATTTTCTCATTCTCCCATATGTTTGGGTATTTACAGCTCTCTCTTTCTTTCTAATTTAAACATAACATTTAGGGAAAACATATAACTGGCCTCTCTTTGGCCCAATTCCCTCATCTGTCAAATGGAAAAGAATGGGATACAGAAACAATTCATGAAGTACACTCATTGGCATGCTAATTATGATAACAAAGGAAAAGTACTGTGATCAAGTAATTTAAGCAGAGTGTGATAGGATTTTTGTTGTGAGATTTCTCAGATATTTATTTGAAAACTTTAATATTTATTTGAAAACTTTTTTTTGACCATGGACTTTTTTTTTGCAAGTTCACCTTAAAGGGCTAGAGGTCCCTGAGCTATTCTTTGAAAACTGCTGAGATGGGCCAATCATTCTTAATTTGTATTTCTATACAACACAGTGTTATAGAGAATGGTATTCTTTCCCCCAAAGCACAGAAAGGAAAAATTAGAAGAATTTACTCAATGCTACATGTTGATCTTCTTCTTTATTTCTAACCATTTTGGCATCTGTTGCATCCTCCTTTTTCTAAGATCTATTGTAAGATGGCGTCTTCCCCAAATTGCTTTTTAGTAATAGCAATTACCATTTATTGAGCCCATATCATGGGTTAGGCTCATGTCAGGCACTTGGCATGAATGGCTTCATTTAATTCTCTAAATGACCTTAAAAGATCGGAACTTTTACTAACCCCATTTTCCAGATGATGAAAATGAGGGTCAAAAATATTAAGGAACTTGTCCAGGGATACAGGTAAGGAGCAGAGACAGGATTTAAAACCAGATCTCGAGAAGTCCAACGAACTGTGTTAGTACTGTCAGTCTGGTGTCTTTATCACACAGCCACCTCTACAAAAATAATGGTTGAGATTTCACATCACACAGATTACTTGTGTTTTTAGTAATTGATCTCCTGTCCCAGCTCATCCCGCATGCCGAATCCTGACCTATTTCTAACCTTCTCAGATTGTAGACCTTTAAACTGCGTGATGAGGAAACATGATGTTTAGTGGCAGCACCTGCTACTGCTGATAATGGTGATAGATTATTTATTCATTTGTTGTTATTATTATTATTATCATCATCATTTTATCATTGGCTATAGAACTTGACTTTTGACATGGCTTTTCTAGCCTCAGTCATGGCTTTCTCCCCATCTAAAATTTCAACTGATTCTCTTGTTGGGAGCCTTTTTGCAGCTCTGGGTAACAACTCATCTGATCCATCTTTTTTTTTTTTAATATTTTTATTTATTTATTCATGAGAGACAGAGAGAGAGAGAGGCAGAGGGAGAAGCAGGCTCCCAAGGAGCAGAGAGCCCGATGCAGGACTCGATCCCAGGACCCTGGGATCATGACCTGAGCCGAAGGCAGACGCTTAACCATCTGAGCCACCCAGGCGCCCCTCATCTGATCCATCTTAACCCAGATTTCCTCTCAGGGCTGGTTCTCCACTTCAGTGCAATTGTTGTTTAGGTTCAACTCAGTATACGAGCACTGTTTTGGGTCAAAGTCCCCATGGGGCAACTTCAGGGCATTTCCACAAAGAGTTCCATCAAGGTATGTTGCCATGAAAACAAGATTGAGAATTGGCACCAACTGATTAGCTTAAATATTTATTGAGCACTTACTTTGTGGTGAGTCCTGATCTGGGGATACAAAGGTGAAGAACAGAACCAGTCTCTGCCCTTATGGAAACGGCCATCTAGTAGGGGAGACGACACAAGTGCCATGCTCATGAAAGTGGATGTAGAAAAACAAACTGAGATAAGCAGATTAGAGTGAAGGAACAGGAGTCTATGAGCCTGCAAACCAAACAAGCCTGATTTTTTTTTTATTTTATTTTATTACGTTATGTTAATCACCATACATTACATCATTAGTTTTTTGATGTAATGTTCCATGATTCATTGTTTGCATATAACACCCAGTGCTCCATTCAATACATTGCCAAGAAGCCAAATTTTCTATGGGGGGTCAGAGAAATCTTATTTGAGAGCATGATCCTGTAGTTGAGATCTGAAGGGCAAGTAGGATTGATGAGGTGGAAGTGCGAGATATCCCAAAAGAGGAAGGGGCAGCATGTGCAAAGATCCTGGGGTACACTGAAGCATGGGCTTGCAGGTGCGGATGCTGATGATCGTGGCTGGAGAATGGGGAACGTAGTCTGGCTTATATCTCCTTTGACATTTGGAGGCTGTAGGCTAAGAAAAGGATTTTATTTTAAGAGAAATGAGATGCCACTGATGTCCCAAGCAGGAAACTGAAATTAACTTATGTGCATTTTTGAGAAAATCACTTTGGCTACAGCCACAAGAGAGAACTGGAGGGGCCAGCATGGACTGAGGGAGACCAGAGAGGAGGCTATTACTGTAATCCAATAGAAGGCTGTTGACAGCTGATCTCTAAGGGCTTTTTCTGCTCTTAGGTGATTTTATGTTTATCCAGCAGAAATTATAGACATTATTGACCTGCATTAATTTGAAACAAACACTAAGGTTTATTTAATTTTTATACAATTCCTTAGGAGATGTAACTTATTTTAAATTGGGCTGCCTGCACTTTCAAATTGTCTCTACAGGTAAGGGACACTTCATTGAATATGATTGTTAAAGAAGCTGCCCAACCAATTTTTTAAAAAGTCAAACCGTCTGGTGTGTGTATTCTAGTTAATAAGACAGAAACATCCTGGAGAAGATACAGAATAGAGAGGAGATACATACTTTTGGAGGGGCAATGCCAACTACTCCTTCACTGAATAAATATTAATCAAGAATATTTATTGAGCACTTACTATGTGCTCGAAGCTGTTCTACCCTCTAGAATAAAGTGTCATGAAACAAAGTCTTTCTCACACTGTTTCGCAACTTAATTCTATTGAAAGAATACAGGGTTTTGGATACATACAGATAGGACTTTTGATTCCATCCCCACAACTGTGTAACCTTGATTAAGTCACCTTTCTGAGATCGATGTCCTTTATCTCTAATTCAAGGAGAATAATACCTAATGATTTTAAAAATGACATCTAAGGACCTTCTCAATTGCAATAGCAGGTCAGTCACCTAACACAGTATCTGGTACACACTTTCACGATTAACTTAAGGCTCCCAAATTGAGATTCTACTATAATTGCTTTTGGCAGTAATGTTCAATAATTTTAACAACCTCACCAAAACATTATAGTCTTGACTGGGAGATACCAGTTTGGGATATTTTATTACTTTAAAAATTCTCTTATCTGGGCAAAAGTTTCAGCTTATGATTCTAAGTTATGATGCAAAGGGCCTTAAATTATGCCAACAGTGTGCTCTTCCTGTTTTTGTAATCTTAAAGACTATAGTCAAAACTACATGTATATGAATGCATATGCAAACATATATACAAATACACACACACACACACCAGCAGGGTGTGGGGGACACCTTCGATATTTGCAGCAGTTTACATTTTGAATGGTATTATCAAAGTACTGAAATAATTTCTGAAGCCTTGAAAGAGTAGTGCTGCTGGCAATTTAATCCCCACTTTATTCACTACTTCTGCCCCAGGCTGCAAAAATACAGCATTGTCATGGGTAATTTCCCACTCCCTCCTGCTGCTAACAAAATGGATACTTTCTTTAAACTAGAAAACACACTGCCTAGCATTGCTTACTTCAATTGGCAATGGGTTCCATATGATCAAAGTCATAGCCTGCAGAGAGACAGCTCCCATCTCTTTGAAAAAAGGCTGAGTGGTCTCTAATTCACAGGCTTGTACCTGCTGAAGTTTTCATACATTTACTTTCCCTAGAGTAGGGTCAGCAATAGCCTGTATGCCCAAATATAAGTCGATCTTCTGTTTTCCCAGTGTTGAAACTCCAAAGAGATGTCAAACATTGACCCAAGTTATTGAATGAATGAATTTAGTTACAGATTCTTTTATCATCCAAATGAGCATCAAATTCTTCTCATCCTTCTGCAAGATCAGTGTTTTTGTGTCATTTAACCCAGTTCTTCAGGGCACTTAATTTTCCCTTTCATCAAAGTTACCTGAAGGACAGAGATTTCAAGCCCCTGTATAATGATGTCACTTGCTTCTAGTGACCACTCCTATAATAAGCTTTTCTGTTGTCTGTGTTTCTCCATTCTTCCTCATAGTATGTATTTCTGACCTCCACAATGTAACTACTTACTCTATTTCTTTTTAAAAGTCATCTTTAAGAGGCTTGTTTACAACAGCATCTAAGCCTCCAATTATGAGTAAGAGCCCCAGGAATAATTGCTAAATTGTGTTAAACTCCCTTGCGTTTTTTTTTTTTTTTAAAGCTGATTCTGCCAGTGACCTCTTTAAGCGATCCAAACTAGTATTGATTGAGGTCTTTTCAGGCTAATGTGCAGTGCTTTGTTCAAGCTACAGTAATTGAGAAAGTGCTCTGTAATGTGAGATATTTTATTAGGACTCAAATAGGAAACTTCCAGTGGAGTAATGTTTCTTGGGGGAGAAGAAAGCCTTATTTTATATGTAAACACGTATGTTTCATTGCATAAATGCACTATGCCTCCTCCCTCCTCGCTTTTGAAAAAGATTTGGGGTATTTTGTTTTTGTTTTTGTTTTAAATGATGTTTTAACCATTAAATATTTATTTATTTATTTGAGAGAGAGAGAGAAAGAGCACATGTATGCGTGGGGAGGGGCAGAGGAAGAGGGAAAGAGAGAATCTCAAGCAGACTCTCTGCTAAGTGTGGAGCCCAACGCGGGACTTGATCTCATGACCCGGAGATCATGACCTGGGCTGAAGCCAAGAGTCAGGCACCCAACCTATGGTGCCATGAGAAAGAATGTTTTTAATACTTTGGGGCATTCTTTAGTGTCGAGGCCAGCCTCCATGTTTCACACACTGTTCTGTAGACAACCCATTTTGTAAGACATTCTGAGGCTTGCTTTATTGGATAGATTTAGCTGTTTAGCATTTACTATGTGTTAGGCATTGGGATAAATGCTTCCCATTTATTTTTTTCAAATCTCACCAGGTGCTCACAACAAACTATGAGGCAGATATTTCTGTTCTCTCCATTTTGCAGATGGAAGAACTGAGGTTTAGAGAAATTACGTAACTCATCAAATATCACACCTGATCAGTGACAGAGCTGAGCCTCACACCCAGGTCTGTCTGATTTCAAGATTGTGTGCTTTTAGTAAACAGAATGTTTATATGAGCACTGCTACCATATGTCTATGAAAGTAGTTTTAGACATCTCTTACAGGGAGAAAGATTGTCTTGTAGTTAGGAAAGGTATAATTTAATGGCCCCATTCCTGTATTTCAAAAATCAGAGGATGACCCTGCAGTTTTAGTCCTAGATGTTTAAATAAATAGAGAAATGAAGCATGCGTTCACACCAAATCTTGTACATAAATACTCATAGCAGCTCTAGTCATAAGAGCCTCAAAGTAGAAGCCACCCATATAAATCTGCAAATATCCACTAACAGGTGAATTATTTACAAGTTGTACTACAGTTCAATGGAATACTATTCAGAAATAAAATGGAAAGAACCATTGCTAACTGTTACATCTGAATCTGAAAAAACATGTTGAACAAAAGCAAAGCACAAAAGGGTATATAATGAATGATTCCTTTTATATGAAGTTCATAAACAGGCAAAACTAACTTACAGGATTAGAAAGCAGGTCAGTCATTACCTCAGCTGGAGGTTAGACTGCAGAGGGGCCCTAGGGAACCTTTTGGGATAATGGTAATATTCCATATTTTGATTGTAGTTGTGCTTACATGGGTGTGTATACTTGTCAAAACTCATTGTAATGTACATTTTTTTTAAGACTTTATTTATTTATTCATGAGAGACAGAGAGAGAGAGAGGCAGAGGGAGAAGCAGGCTCCCAAGGAACAGGGAGCCAGATGCGGGACTCGATCCCAGGACCCTGGGATCATGACTTGAGCCAAAGGCAGCCACCCAGGCACCCTGTAATGTACATTTAAATGGGAAACTTTCATGTGAAATATATCTCAATATAGTTGATGAAAAAATTAAAGAAGGAGATTTATGATTAAAACTAGGAACATTTAGTCATTAAAACAATAAAGACTAGCTAATTTAAAGACAAAGGTCAAGTTGAGAACTGGAACTCAATTAACAAAGACAATAATGAAGAAATGAGAGATATTTGACCTTGACGACAGATGACTCAAGGGTAAAGGTGGACTGACTTCAAACATGTGACACAAGGGTATATATAAGAGGGAAGAAATGGGAACAACCATTAAAGGGGGATGGCAATCTAAGGAAACCTTTCTAACAACTATAGTTACCCAGTGAAATAGACTGTCCTTTGTGGTGGTAAACCCCAACAGAATTGCTCAATAGTAGGTGGGTAAACAGTGATGAGCAATGATGGTCACGAGATCCTGAAAATAGATAAAAGGGCAAATTAGAAAACGTTTAAATAAATATTCCATCAATGAGATTAAAAAAAAAAACCTTTTAAGTTGTCTGTAAAGTCTAGTTCAATTCAAAAATCATGTATGAGCACATCTAATTGAGGGACAGCTGTCCATGTACTAACATTTGGAATGGTTCATTAAATTAAAATGCACAGAAAATTGGCCTTAATTCTAAGAAGGCATTTGGGCCTCCTTATAAATGAAGCACATTTATTCCTCCCCCTACCCCCCCATCTGTGAACTGCTTCATTTCATCAAATTTTGTGGTACTCTTAATAAAAGCTGGGAAATGTGTTCCAAATCATGGGGAATACACATATATACAGAGTGTCAATGCCAATCCAGTTGTGGGGGAAAGGCCCACACATATAACTACAGTCAGGTGTGAACCCAAAGAATACCACACGCCAGTTGCTCTGGAGGATCAGAGCCTGCAAGAACCTAGCTATTTTCCACTCAACCCATTGCTATCTTCACCAGGATGTAACAGGGGACCCTCAAAATCAACATGATGAAAACCCAACTTAATGTCTGCTCAGTCAGCCTTCTCTTTTTTTACACCCCACATCTGAACCTGGGATACACTCTTGTCTCTCATTCACACCGTGTTCACTCCCACCACATACAAATACTATTTGGCTGGCCATTAATTTTGCTGATTAACCTTTTTAGCATTTCTTATATCCCATCCTTTCTCTTTATTCTCACTGCTACTCTCTTGTCATCAGGCACCCATACTTTATTCCCTGGTTTAATGAAATGGCTTTCTAAATAACCCCTCCTCCCCCCGCCCCCGCCACCGTGCCCAAGTCATCCCTTTTGGGCAGGGAAGCCATTGCAGCAAAGCGTGTAAGACCCTCTGGGATCTAAACCTTGTCCACCTTATTATCTGACC
>NC_138384.1:19071076-19089244 GCF_054177405.1 Leptonychotes weddellii | reverse complement strand
CATGAATCTTCTGCAAAAATATCCAAGGATCTGGGGGGCCTCTCTTCCTGAGAAGACGCCTAGAAGATGGAGGTTAGCCAGATGAATTATAGTCCTTATTGCTGTAGTCCATCTCAGGGCTATAACTGGTACTCATTTTCACCTTCCTCAACTATCCATTCTAAATTCCCCCTCTTGCTCAGCTACCCGCTAAATTAAACCTCATTCCGTAGGAATCTGAGCTCCTGGTGATTATACCATTCTCAGGCAGAGTCATTACTCATGTCCATTATCAGTCACAAATAGGCAAGAAAAAACCAAGAGGCACCCAAATAAGTTGTCTGAGTTCTATAGCTACCCCTCCTACACCCATGGTGTGTCAGCAGCCTACATCCAACTGCTGATCAGGATCAGTTACCCTGGACAAGGTGATTATTTTTCTTACTGCCTGATGGTCCCTGGACACAATTAGCCCAAAATGCCCAGGTAAGAGCCATAACTCATAGGGCAGCATGAGAGTTGTTGGGTCTCACGGGGAGAATCTGCTCTCTTTGGTGACCAGGACCTCTTGTAGAGCTCTGAATTTCAGGAATGAGAAGCACAGACTCCCCCAGTGGGTCATTGAGAATGATGGTAGTAAGTACACCTACTTGCACCCCTTGCTCCCAAACCCATGTCATCTTCATATAGAGAGCACAACATAATAATAATGGATTTAATTCAGTGGATAGACCACATTCTGGAGGAAGGCAATCCATCTTAGCAGAGTACTTCCTCATGAAATTGTTTCCTCATCTGTACAAATAGGTGGACAGATTGAGTTAGGTGAAAGTTCCCTCCTTCCAAAATCCATAACTCTATTTCTCTAAGATGTTAAAGAACTCCCTTGAGAACTATTTGAAAATTTGTGAAGTCTCTAAAACAGTGTGATTTTAATGAATTTTCTTGTACATGGCATACATCTATATACTTTATTCCCATATAGCTACATGTTGCAGTGAATTTTGTATTACTTTTGAATCTCTTCACATGTGAAACAACCTCTATGTGAAATCTTAGCTTTTTCAAGATTGCCATTAGGATTCAAAGGAAAGTAATTTTCCTGCCAAGATTTCTCCCTTTGTTATCTCATCTTTCCATCAGAGGCTCCATTCAGTCTGTTATAGAAGTCGGGCAGCGCCTAGGGTTGCCCCGTTGCATGGAGTATTAAATCATTGGCCATCTCTTCCAATGTATTTGCACACAAAGGCTTGGTATAAAGGTTAAGAATCCATCTTGATATTATCACTTGGGTAATCAAAGAAGTAATTACAAAAATGCTCTTGGAAGAGAGGCAGCATGATTCAGTCTTGGAAAAGCAATTTATTTGCTTTTTTTTTTTTAAAGGCAGATTTGGCATGGGTCCATGATTAATTTAACATTTACTCAACATAGCAATGAAGGGGGACTTCTTTTTATTATAGACAAGTTATTACAATCAAGTTGAGGAATGATTGCATATTTAAACATGTGATTATATCATAGTTCATATGCTGAATATATGAATTACTAATTAAGACAATTTTAATGTAGGGCAAAGCAAATATACCCAAGTAATATCCTTTTGTTTCAAATCTTTCTGATGAGTCACTTCCCACTAAATCATAAATCCATAAATTACAAGACTCGAAGGAAGCTGTGAGAGAATCTACTCCAGCAATTTTCAGAGTGTGCTCTGTGGAACCTTAAGGTTTTCCCAAAATGACTCAGGAGAACCACAAGAAAGAAAAGGAGGACCAAGCAAGTGAAGTTCCAAGTCCTTTGACCTGCTTCAAATTGAATAGCCCCTTTTATAAAATTTGAAAGCTAATTGTGTTAACTAACTGAAGATGTTCAAACTTTTTTTTTTCTGATTTAGTTTTCTAATATAAATCCCTTATGTCACCTTCCCTCCACAAGACTATCTCAATTTCCTGGAATTAATCAAGTGGCAGGACTTTGAAGCTGTCAATTCTATCCTCAGGTCTTAAGAGGTCTTTTGTGATTTGGACAAAAATATGTATTTCGACAGTGTACATTCTCTACTGGAGTTAGTTGTTTGGAATCATTTACAAAGATTTCATTACATGTGCAATAAATTGTGTTCTCCATGGAAGTGACTCAGAGATGGAGGTTAGTGTGCAGGATATTGATTAGGGAATGCCTTGGAATTGACAACCCTGAAAGGGTGGGAAAGGATTCAGAAGAGGAAGAAATCATGCATGTACAAAACTGACCCCACAAGGACCTCTGGAACTAAAAGTGAACAAACTCCTTGATCAAGCAAACTCAGAATCCAACTCTATACATTCTACCCAACTTTTGCTATTGTTCCATGCTTGAAGTTCCTTTAGGGAATGGTCTCTTGCTTCTTTTATTAGGCTCAGCATATCTAAAGCTGTGCTATGAGGCAACTTAACCTAGTTACTGATCTAGTGTCCGGGAGGGGAGTGAAGGAACATCCCTAAGGACCATTTTATTGTTTGGAGGAGAGGTCTCTGAATTGCCTTCAAAGAAGGAGGATGTGCTAGCTTTTAAACAGGGAGAGGTGGACCACTTCTGCAAATGCAGATGACTCAGGGAAATGTGGGTAATCGAGATTTTCTGGTTCATCAGCCCAGAGGTTCCTATTCAATTTTTTCCCAACCAGTGTTCTGAACTTCACATAGCAGATCTACCTTGGTTTCTCTTTCTTTCTTTCTTTCTTTCTTTTGTTTTTTGTTTATTTTTTTAGAGAAGCTTTAGGTTCAGAGCAAGATTAAGAGGAAGGTACAGATATTTTCCATATACCCCTTGCCCCCACACATTCATAGCTTCCCCCATTATCAATATGTCTTACTAGATTGGAATGTTGAATATGAAGAACCTACATCAACACATCATAATCACCCAAAGTGCATAGTTTACATTAGAGTCCACTTTTGGTGTTGTACATTCTGTGGCTTTGGACAAATGTGCAAGAGCACGTATCCATCATTATAGTATTATATAGAGTATTGTCATTGCCCTAAAAATCCTCTGTACTCTGCCAATTCATCTCTCCTCACCTCTGACCCCTGGTAACCCCTCATCTTTTTACTACCTCCACAGTTTTACCTTTTTCAGAATGTCATATAATTAGAAACACACAACATATAGCTTTATAAAATTGGCTTCTTTCACTAGTAATATGCATTTAAGGTCCCACCATGTCTTTGCACAGCTTGATAACTCATTCCTTTTTAGTGCTGAATAATATTCCACTTTCTGGGTGTACCACAGCTTATTAATCAACTCACCTACTGAAGGATATCTTCGTTGCTTCCAATTTGGGGCAATTATGAATAAAGCTGCTATAAACATCCATGTGCAGGCTTCTGTGTGAACATAGGTTTTCAACTTCTTTGGGTAAATAACAAGGAGTGTGATTTCTGGATTGTATAGTAAGAGTTTGTTTAGTTTTCTAAGAAACCACCAAACTGTCTTCCAAAGTAGCTGCACCATTTTTCATTCCCAGCAGCAATAAATGAGAGTTTCCATTGCTCCACATCCTTGTCAGCATCTGGTATTGTCAGGATTTTGTGCTATCAGCCATTCGAATAGGTGTGTTTTGGTATCTTTTTGTGTTAATTTTTAATTCCCTAATGACATATGATGTGGAGCATCTTTTAATAATCTTATTTGCCTTTTGTGTATCTTCTTTGGTGAGCTGTCTCTTAAGATCTTTGGTCCGTTTTTTTAATCCAGATGTTTGTTTTCTTACTGTTGAGTTTTAAGAGTTTTTTTTAATATTTTTATAACAGTCCTTTACAACTGTGGCTTGACTTCTTGTTCTCTTGACATTGCCTTTCATAGAGCAGAAATTTTTAATGTTAATGAAGTCCAGCGTATCAATTATTAATTGTATGGATGGTATTGTATCTAAAAAAGTCATTGCCATACCCGTGGTCATCTAAGTATTCTCTATCTCCTAGGACGTTTATAGTTTGTATTTTACATTTAGGCATATGATACATCTTGAGTTCATTTTTGTAAAGGGTGTGAGATTAGTGTCCAGATTCTTTTTCTTTTTTTGCATGTGGATGTTTGGTTGTTACAGCACCATTTGTTGAAAAGACTATCTTTGTTCTACTGTATTGCTAGTTTTAAGTTAACCTGCTGAATAAATCCTGGTCCCCTTGTGTTGCTTAGCTTTCTCTGCTGTCTTATTACAGGAATTGAGGACCTCTTTGTACACTGCCAAGGACGCCCTCTGGCTTTCATACAGACTTTCCTTTGTCCATTAATCACTCTCAGCCTTTGCTGGATTTATTTAGGAAGAGGAGCTTACCATCTTCTCCTGTCCTTATGGTTATTATATCCCCTACTTTAATCAGAGCCTAATACACTGCAGGAGCTAATGCATTCCTTTTGAACAGTGTACAATCCCATTTCACCATGACTAAAAGTTTAGCTATTGGACCACCACTTCATGCCAGGGACTCTGTGTTCTGCTTACCACCAGTAAGTTCTCACTACCAGGGAGGCAGCTAGTGATCTAGGTCCAAAATACCACTTTATCAACTTCTGTCTCAGACCACTCCTGTTACCAACTTTGTAGGTTTGTTTCTCCAGGAAGACAGTTTTTGTTAGGCAATGCTCTTGGCATCAACAAATGTGGGAGAAAGAGAGGAAGGAAGCAGGATTGGGCAGAGTAAGATGTCAAGCTGAAATGCTGGCTCAGTGTCAGCCTTGATGAATCTCATTGGAATTTCTATAGTTAAAATGGCCCATTAGAGTTGTCCCACACTGGGCTGAAATAGCCTAGCCTTTATATTCCCATCTCAATGAGACATTGGATGTGAGCCACCCCAGGAAGAATTTGACTATGAGCAGAGTTACTCTTTGCAGACACTATGCTGGTTGCTTTATCTCATTTAGTGCACACATGGAGAATGAAAGTTTTATTTTCATTCATTTCTTCATTCATCTATTCATTTATTTAAAAACCTTAAATTTGTGAATCCCTCTTATGTAGTGAGAACCTAGAGAAAAATGACTTATTTCTGCTAACAGCTTCTGAAAGGAGATGACAATTCAGCTGAGTCTTGAAGAACAAGAAACCTACACAAAATCACTACCATATCTACACAAATATCAAACAGATATCTCAAGCTTAACAAGTTCAGATCAAATCTCATTCCCTCCCTTATCTCAGTGATGACAACTCCATCTACCAATTGCTCAGTCAGGTCAAAATTTTTGGGATGATTCTTCATTCCCATCATTCTTGTGTGGCCCACATTCCTTCTTCATGTAATCATATTGGCTCCATCTTCAAAATACAGCAGGAATCCATCCACATCCCACCACATTCAATACCATCACCCTGGTCTGGGGCACCATTATCTGTCATCTATATTATTGTAGCTCTCCCTAATTCTATTCTTAACTATATATAATCTATTCCCAATCCATCAGCTGGAGTGATGATTTTATGCTCAAAAATCATCATTGGTTCCTCATTTCACTTAAAGCATAAAATTAAAACCTTTCCCATGGCCAAAAAGGCCCAAATGGTCTACTTCCCATTATCTGTGGGCCCTCATTATCTAATGCCCTCTTGCTTGGTCATTCCATTTCTGGCACACAGGTTGGAATAACACATGTATGGATCAGTGGTGAAAAATTAAACCAATGCTAGATAAAGCAGAGGAAAGGGCTTTGTATGATATAGCAAGGTGGCTGGATGTCTGTCTCTTTAAAAGTAGTAGAAAACCTTTGAAACATTTCAAGTAAGAAAATAAAATGATTAGAAATTTTTTTGAAAAGATAAGCTGATAGCTCACATCAAAGATGGACTAAGGGAGTGAAATACAGGAGTAAAGGAGGATAGTTAGAGGTGTTTCAGTTACACAGATGAGCGAAGATGAGAGCCTAAAAAAGAGCCCCAGCAACAGAGATAGGAGGAGACAATCAGAGTGTGGTGTGGTCTGAGCTTTAGAGTTACTTAACATGTATATAATTAGTCCTTTGAGTAATTGAATGATTTCTTTAGAAGATGAATAAGAGGGATTTCCAGGATTCTGGATTACACAACAAAGAGGATGTGGGCACCATTCATTAAGATAAGCAATAAAGGAAGAGGAACAAATTGGAGAACAAGATACTTTCTACTGGGGATGTGTTGGCTTGAACAGAGCAGCTTATCAGCAAGTGAGATATTTTAGAAAGAAGTCAATCAGGCAGTTGAATTTACAGGTCTGAAATTCAGGAAATAGATCAAAGCTGGACATAATAGATATTGGGAGTCAGCTTAGATGGCTATTGAAATAATGAAGAGAGCCTTGGAAATATCAACATATAGGTATAAACCTAGAGGATCACAAACTCAAAACTGACAGGAAGAAGCTGTTGAAGTTTGGAGTACAAATTAGTTACCTTTTGTCCTCTCCAGATTGTAAGTGGTAGAGAAAAAATCCCTGTGTGGGGATCAATAAATCAGCATTATTTATGTTCCAATAATTCCTAAAACATACTACTCCTTAGAAAAGTTGTGTTTACCTAAAACCCTACCCCTGAATGTCTCCTGTAAACTATGTTTTGCATGCTACCATGCCATTGAGTTTCTGAGTGTATTTTTCAATTGATAATACTGGTGGAAGATTGAAGGGGATGTTTTAGGGGCATTTTATGAAAATAGTCATATATCCCCAGTGGTTCCAGCTTCTAACTGAGTACTCCTTTCTCTGTGGAATGAGGTAGCCCTCTCTCTGATTTTAGTTCCTTCAAGAAAGGCTAAGCTTCTGGGTTCTGTTAATACATCCTTCCTCTCTTTTCCCTTCAGCCCCACAGATAGAAGGAGCTTCCCAACGTTGCCAAAATCTCTTGTTTTTTTTTTTACTTTTCCCCATGTCCTAGTTGGCTTCTCTGCTCTTCACCACTTGTGTAAACCCATTAAACCTGTATACATGAACCTGTATTCATTTTGAATTACCTAGAGTGTTCTCTGTTTTCTTCACTTAATGTGACGTTGACTCACATATTTGAAAAGCAGATATGGAGACTAAAACCAAAAACTTAGAGGCCTCCTACGAGCTCTCTATCATAGACAGTAACCCCAAACAAAAGCGGAACATTCACTATTTTTAACAAACTTGATCTGTCATACCTATCTGGTGGGAAAAAAAAACAAAACCTCAGGAAAGGGCGGAGAGACAACAGGTCTATTTCCCACCTGAAGACTAGAAGTACAAATTAAGTCGGTATCTATGGGTAGAAAAAGAGCCATGGACTTCCTTTCTGGGCTGATAAATTTTCCTCTAATAAACAAAATCCAGGGTCTCAACTATCTCCAAAATGAGATAAGTCACCCCCAAGGTGAGTGGATTAGTCCTACAGGCCCTTCCTGTGAAGGACTGAGTCACAGGGGAAGGGGGTACTTGATGCTCACTCTCACCAGACTATTTTTGAAGGAACAGAGTAGCTAGCACTTTCCCTTTATTGAAAGCTATGGTCTGGAAAATTAATTCTTTCCTGCAAGTAACTAGGGAGACAGGAAAAACTGGTGTGGCTGAGTCCAAAGAGAAAGTGAACTTCAATAAGAGGGAGAGATCAATAAGATTAAATGTTCTAGAAACCTCAAGTTAAGATAGCAATTGAAAATTAGTTATTGGATTCACCAACTAGGAGGGCTTTGATGAGTTTTAATGAGCAGCTTCAGAGATATAATGGAGGCATTAACCAGACTCCAATGACTTGGGAATTGAATAGTGAGGAAGTGATTCCAGTGTGGCTGGACATTTCTTTCAAGTAGTTTAGCAGGGAAGGGTACACAAGGTTGAACAAAGGAATGGAAAGAAGAATAGAGAGGACTTTTTTTTTTTTAATAAAAAATGCTTGTGTATGTTTATATGCTGATAGCAAAGAGCCCATAAGGAGAAAAAGTTTTAAGATAGAGGAAAAAGAAGTTTTATTGATGAAGCAAGATCACTCAAGGGCTAAGAAAAAATAGAATGGAAAATATAGTGGACAGATGAATCATGAAAGGAACAAACTTTACTCTTGTCTTGAGACACAGTAGTGAGAGGTAGAGATAAGTATAGATGCACATACATTTGTTGAATTTATTTAAACATCTTTAATACATTTATTTTTAAAAATTAGTTCAAGGGCGCCTGGGTGGCTCAGATGGTTAAGCATCTGCCTTCGGCTCAGGTCATGGTCCCAGAGTCCTGGGATCGAGTCCCACATCGGGCTCCCCGCTCGGCAGGGAGTCTGCTTCTCCTTCTGCCTCTCTCTCTCTGTCTCTCATGAATAAATATATAAAATCTTTAAAAAAAATTAATTCAAGACACATATTAGTTCTCATCAGAGATCTTGAATAGTATACAAAATCAAAATTTAAAAAATAGTAACATTAGTAATGTTTTCTCATTGATTTGATAGAATTTCAGCCAAAGGAAACATATTCCCAATTTCACCCACAAGCTTACTGTAGCCACATCCCCTTACTGTGTCTCTCGCCTTGCACATCTCCATCATTTCCTACCATTGATGGTAGTCCTGAACCAGTGTAGAACAGATAATTTTTTTCCATTGGCATATACATTAAACCAGCAGTTTCCATGGTGTGCATATTAAGGAGTTACGTGAAAAAATTGTTCCACAAGACAAATAATATTAAATGGTTTACTGCAAAATCTGTTGCATGCTTTATTACTGATTGTCTCAGGAGAATTACACAAAATGCTGTATTCTCCACCACCACTGGACTGTGGAACATTCTTATCGTGGAGATTGCAAAGGACAAATGTTCTGGAAGCATGCCTCTTTAGTGAAGTCATACAAAGTGTCCCACTTCTCCCTACTGGGGCTTTTTTATGTGAAAACAGTCCCAGCAATACATATCACTGGGCCCCAAACTCATTTCTAGAGATGCCATAAAAGTGCTCATACTGTAATGACTTGGGCACACTCTTGTCAGCTACCAGATTGGAAGTGGTGCCTTGAGCACAACAAGTGTTCCACACCCATTATTCCCTCCCTCTTCCCTAGTCTCTACTTTCAAGATCTCTAGAAAGCTGTTTATTAAGTGGAAAACATCCCAAGAACAACAACTCTCTTGAAATCAACAAATTCTATAGCTGGCCTCATGACAGTGTATTTTCCATGCTAACTTCTCAAGTTAAAAATCTTAGTGAAGATACCCTCATAATTTTATGATAGAGCTTGGCTGGTTGCCCACATAGCTTCAAAATATCAAAGTTGGAAAAACTCCTTATTACAACATTTCTCAAAATGTGGTCCAAGAACCCATTTGAGTAGGAATTACCCAAGCTGCTTATTTTGAAATCAGCCCTGCTTTGGTCCTAACAACAATGTTCTCTGGCGATAGAGCGCTAAAATCTGTTGTTTCTGCAAACTCCTCAGAATTACTCCTTGTAAACTAAAGCCTAATAAATACTGTCTCTTAAATTCTCTACTATGATGCCATCACTTTTTTTTTCAAATTTTTTTGAGAAATAACGTATACAGAAGAGAATACAAATTCATAATTTCAATAGAATGAGTATATCCGCATAACCAGGATTTCTATCTGGAAACAGAACCGGACCAGAACCCCAGAAGTCAGTCATCTGTACCCCCCGCTTTCTAGCCTACTCATACTGAGGATACTCAGCATCCTGACTTGTAACATCATCAGTTTGTTTTGCCCATTTTTGAACTTTATATAAATGAAATCAAATAATGTGACTTTGGGGTGACTGGCCTTTTTCACTTAACATTATTTGGTGAGATTCACTCATGCTCTTGTGGCTTATTGTAGTTTGTTACCGATATTTCTGTGAAGCATTCCATTGCATGGGCAAACCAAATTAACTATCCTTTCGATTGTACATAAACATGTGGGTGGGTTTGAGCTATTACAAATAATGCTGCTTTGAGCACATGTCTTTGTACATGTCTTTTGGCCCACATATGTACACATGCCTAGGGTTAAAATAAATTGCTAGATCATAAACATGCTTTTTTTCTTCAGCTTGTTTGTTTGTTTGTTGTATTTCTTTCCAAATGATTGCACCAAGTTCAACTCCAACCAGCAGGGTGTGAGTCTTCAGTTGCTCCTCATCCTCCATCCCCTCATTTGATACCATCTGTCTTTTTCCATTTTACCCCTCGTGGTTGAGGTGTACCAGTATTACATTGCAATTTTAACTGCATTTCCCTAATGACTAGTTAAGCACTGTTTCTTATGTTTTTTTGGTTATTTTGATATCCTCTTCTATGAAGCGCTTGATCAAGTCTTTCACCGAATTTTAAAAACTTGGTCGTCTGCCTTTTGCTTACTATAGCAGTCCTTTCTACATTTGGATTCACATCCATTGTTAGGTATACATATTGTAAATATAGTCTCTGACTGTGTAGATAGCCTTTTCACTCTCTAAAAGGTTATTTTTTAAATGGAAATTCCTAATTCTTAATTTTAATGTAGTCCAGTTTATCATTTATTATTTTTATGTCTTTTTAAGAATTATTAGAATTGTCTACCCCGAGTTCATAGAGATAGACTTCCTCATTTTTTCCCAAAAGTTTTATTGTTTTATCTTTTACATTGAGGTGGGCTATCTGATAGGACTTTATTTCACTTTTTTGTATGGCATGCAATAGGTTCCTCCTTTCATATATGTGTGTATATATATATGTATATGTGTGTATGTATATGTATATATATGAAATATATACATAATGAAAAAATATATAATTAATATATATGTAATGGAAATAGGTAAGAAATGCATTAATCAGTATTTCTTACATATTTATTAGAATTATTTATCTACTTTATAAAATTGTGCGATTTAATATGTATAGTTTGTTTAAAATTATATACTTCATTAAAAATTAAAATTATATACTTTATTAAAAAATAATAAATATATATAGCATATGTAAATATATATATATCAAATGAAGCCTAAAGAGAAGGCTGAACTTGCTGAAGATTGCCCATCTAGTACAGAGGAGGCTGGTTATAGTGTTAGAATCTACTTTGCTACCTTTTTTCTTTTACTGGTACAATTACATTAGTTCTTAGCATTGATTTCTCCAGTCAAAACAGCCTCACCAAGTCAGTTAAGGTCGTATTTCCTGATCTCCATTCTGATCTAAACCACTTCTAATTCCTCTATTCTTTAAACTTCTTATCATATTCGGGGCAAAGCAGAGATGTCAAAAGAAGTTCAGTCCCCTAACCCAGGGTCACATGTCTAATACATGTAATATCACTTTTATGACATAATTTTAAGTCATGGTTCCAAAATACCCTGGTCCCTTGCTAGTCTTTGTCATTATTTGATTATCTAGAAAGAATAAATTTACCTTTGTTTTCTCATCTGTGAAAAGAAAGAGTAGGATGAAATTAGCTCCATATCCCCTTTTATTTCCATTTTAAAACTTTCTTAAAACTATGATCCCATTACATTATTTTATTTTCAAAATACCCAGTCTGTCGATAATTATGGCAATGTAGGACACATTTTCTACTTATTCATTCAGTGCAAAATAAGAATGTCTGGATATTATTAAAACTTAAGGACATTCTGTGAAAGCAACTCAAAGTATTTAAATTCTTGCAATCCATAAAAAGTATCTTATCTCCGTATTGCAGTTTGCCAAAGGATTTCCATTTTAAAACCCAACTCCAGTCTGACACCTTCATTAACCACGCAGATGTGTTGTTTGATGTGTTATTCCCTTCTAAAAAATCCCAGTTTCCAACCAGACAGGAAAGACAGATTGAGAGTGAGGCCAAAGAATGAGTTTTATTAATGATTGCTGCCTGGTTTTGTATACATATCTCAGCTCATATCCTGAGAAATTCTTTTTCACTCAATCTATTTCTATTACAGTCCTGTATTGTGTTACCACCTCATTATCTGTCTGAGAGACTGATTCAAAGTGAGGTTTAACATGCTGAGCATTTGGACAGCAAAGAGCAAGAATTTTTCTTTTCTTTTCCTTTTTTTTTTTTTTCCCTAGCAGGAAATTCCTGGGAGGTCTCTGGCCACTTTCTTTTTATCGCTGACAACTTGGTTTTGATATTTGAGAATGTAGAGATCAATACCGACTTAGCCGTCAAAATGACTTGATATAAGAGACTCTCTAATATTGTGCCAGGAATAATACCTCATATCTCCAAGACCCATGCTATAAACTTTGCAACAATTTCCGAGTGTCCCCACAGGGGGATCCCCTTGAATAACTTCAAGAGATTTAAGGAAAGCATTCCGACCTAGTTCTAGACCAGAACAACTCATAGCCCTCAGATCCAAGTGTAGACTCCATTGAAGAGAGTATTAGGAGTCCATGAAATGTTTCCACTATTTTAAATGGCCTAAAAAAAGAATATCTTGTGGGCAATTGGGCTGCCCAAGACAATTAAAATTTAACCCTTTAACCGCTGGAAAACTTTAACATGTCATTTTAATTACAAGTCATTTTAATTACACTTGATCTCGCACCCCGATCAGAAGCTGCAATTGGAAGATAACTACTAGGAATAATAAATAAGGAATGAAATAAATGTCAGTGAACAAACAGAATTTGTTTAAAAGTTAGTCTTCATTGTTCTGTCCTGATTGCTCGGGTGGTTACTATGGTGGTTACTAATGGTGGTATCTATGCATTTATCAAAACACATTGAGTTATAATCAAAAAGTATAAATGCTATTGGACATAAATATAAAAATATAATTTTAAGTTAACCCTTTCAAAATGAAATAGGGATGAAAAATCATTTTCTCAGATGGAGTACAGAGGGTTTTGTCCTAAAGCAAAATGGTGGGGAGAGAGAATATCTTAATTGGGACTCAAGGAGTCAAGAGTTTTGATGGAAAGAGGCACACAGATGTGTTAGGGCCACAATACTGGGGAGATAGCACTGACCATCATTGATCCTTGGAGAACCCAAGTGAGATAGATAGGAAGTCAGGAAGCAGAGACGGAAACCTGAAGAGTCACCAGGTGATTCGTCAGGTAGTTGAGGTAGAGGTGGCATGAGACTACAGGGGCACTAAGAAAAAGCATAGTCATATAGAAGCAAAACTTAGAGATAAGCTCATAAAAGGAAACAAAGACAGGTTTTGTTTTACTGTATTATTTTAATGAAGTCTTCAAGTCAAGGAGTTTTAGCTTCCAGCTCTGCACAAGGGGCAGTATGAACTTGCTTCTTCTCTCTGGACTTCAGTTTTCTCATTCCCAAAATGGTAAGGCAGGGATGGATCATCCTGATCTCTTCTAGCTGAAAACATCATGTGGACTCAAGGTTTAAGTTGGGATCTCTGTAAGTTTTGTCTCACATACATGACGCACAAACATCATTAATACAAGCATATAAAGTCTCCTGTGTGATAGAAATAATAGCTCTCCACTTGGTTTTTACCTTGAGCTCATTAATCTCTTTTTGTAAAGCAAGTAGAGATGTAGAAAAACCAAGCATGTTTCACATAGGTCAGCTGTGATTAGTTCTCACCCTTTCCCCCTTTGCATTCTTCTTGGTTAACCTTGGAAGTAAGAGGGAAGGAGTATGGACTCAGATGGGCCCAGGTTATGCATTTATGAGGACTGGGCAATGGCATGGTCAGCTGCCCAGGTTTATGTGGAAGCCAACTAACTGGGAAGGGAGGAAGCAGTTGGTTGAACAGCTGCGTCTGCTTGTCTCTGTCTCAAGAAAATTCATGATGGCTAGTTCATTCAATCCCCTCAGATGCTCTTTGGGGTAGGTAGCATTAGAGCTATGGTTCAAATGAGGAACTGGAGGCTCAGAGTCTTGAAACTGAGGTGAAGCCATACAGTGAAATATTGTCAATAAGAAGAAGAAATGAGGTGTCAACCCCCAAAAAGACATGGAGGAATCTTAAATGTTTGATGCTAAGTGAAAGAAGCCAATTCAGAAAGGCTACAAACTGCATGATTCCAACTATCTGACATTTTGGAAAAGGCAAAACTAGGGAGAGACTAAAAATCAGTGGTTGTCAGGGGCTGTAGGGGAAAGAGAGAGGAGGATGAATATATGGAGCACTGGGGATTTTTAGGGCAGTGAAACTACTCTCTATGATACTGTAAAGGTGTCATTATATATTTGTCATTATATTATATATTATTGTCAAAATATTATATATTATATATGTAATTATGCAGAACCATGGATTAAGTTACTTCATAGAGGACACTAGCTTTCTCAGGGGTTAGCAGACATCGGCTAAATGTCTCTCCAGTACCCTTCTTCATGGCCTAGGATTCTGATAGATCTATCTTCCATGGAACCTTTGATGGACTTGGCTGCACATCTGGACCCTCCATGCAGGCCTGGTCCATCATGGTGCTTCATCCCTTTCCTTGTGCATGGAGGTTGTCCAGGGGGGTAGCCACTGACCTAAGCAGGAGTGATTTATAAGGTTATCTTCCATTACATTGAATACAGAAAACTGAGAGCAGAAGAGGGAGAGGCTATAAAGGAGATGGGGTTGAGGGACATAAGCTTGGGGGAAAGGAATGGGCAACAATGGGGAAAGAGAGAGGAAAAGTGAAAGAGGGAGCTCTCTTCCTGAGATAAAGAGCTAAAAGAACATTGAAAGCAAGGAGCAACCAGGTCAATTTTTCTGCCTATATGGACAGTGTGAATGAGAATAAAGCAAATAAGAATGGATAAAAGATGGGGAGGAATGAAGAAAGAGAGATGAGAGGTATTGAGAGGGAGAGAAGAAAGAAATCATACAATTTTTATCACTCTGAATTTTCTAATTACCTTAGCCAATACCTTTTTTTTTTAATCTGTTAATATCTAGATTTGAGTTATATCATTTGGTGTAATCTACCAACACAGTGGGCAGCACTTGATTCCCTGTGTGCATCATTACCTAAATCCTTCCCATGTCAGATCCCTGCATGAACTGATACCTGATTTCATTCCAACCTTCTGTAGTCAGAACACTCACAACTTTCTGCCTCTAGCAAAGTGCAAGAAATGTGTGCATTATGCCTACTGGAAAGGCATGTGCAGAAAAAAGTTCACTATATACAGGTTAAGCAAATGAAAGAATATTGTTACCACAAAGAAGCTGAATCACAAGAACCATGAGAAAGTCAAAATAGAGAATTCAGGCAAAACAATGCCATGGATGGATAGCCTAGCTTAGAAAATAAGTTAGCCTGGTAGTTGGCTACATAAGAGGACTTTCAAGGGAAAGATAAGATACGGAAGTTACAGAGAAGGAAAGTGAAATTAATGCAGACTGAGGGCCCAGCACCATTCACTTTCAAATACACTTTCTAATTTTATTTTTAAATTGCTGTATTTATGGATGGTATAATCCCTGTTTTACAGATGATAAACTGGAGGCTTAGAAAAGATAAATAATAATGATTTTCATCAGATTTATCTGAATTCTAGCCAATACATTCTTTACTATACCAATGCCGGTTGGAGGGAGTTAGTAGGTGGCTAGAAGAATGTGTCCTGTGTTTATGGGCTCACTTTCATGAGATGGCAGTATTATTTCTTGACCAGCTCCTTGTTCTTTCTCTCAATTTGTATCCCTTTGCATTTCCTTGCCTACAATTAGCAAACATTTCTAAAAAGGCAGAAACTACTCTACTTCAATAAGGGGTTGAAGATGCACAAGCAGAAGAGGAATATACTGGCTGGCCCTGCCCTGAGGGATGCACACTCCACTGGGGAAGACCGTGGTGAACAGGTGGTTACAGTACAGTATGATAATGTACAATAATGGAAGTAGGATCAGGAGCTGAGGAACAAGAGATTCACTCTTCCTGAGGGTTCTAGGGAAGACTTCACAACACAAGTTGTATTTGAGATGGGTTTTGAAGCCTGATGGAGAAAGAGAGACCTCATGGATTTATAGTGTTAGTTAACCTCTCTATAGGGGTGAAGGTTTTTGTTTGTCTAACATATCATATATATCATATTCTGTCATCTTCCTCCCTCTCCTATTTGAATTAAAACTTTCCTTTAGAAAACCACCCTTCTTCTTCTCTCCGTCCATAAGTTTTATTTGTCCTTGATCTCTGTCTAGTAAATCAGAGCAAGACATTGATTCATTTAGGGGTTGAGGCATGACCTAAGTTTGATCAAGTAAGAATCGTACTCATAATTTTTGCATTATTTTTTTCTCTGAAAATAAGGACTTTCTCAGGGCTTGTTATCTAGGAAGATGTAAATCTACAGGGGCCATTCCTTCATATGTGCCACCAAGTAGACAAGACTTGCCTGAGAATGAAGTCAATTAGAGCAAGCACAAAAGAAAGAGTTTGGATGACTTTTTAAGTACCCATATCTATCTGTGTCTGAAACCAGTAACACCTCTCTATTCCATGGGTAAATTAACCAATTAAATTAAAACTTGATAGATACTCTACACTAATATAGTGAATGCTACTTCAGTAACATATTTGCATTTTATCTGGGACCTCCTAGAGGTACCTTCTCATGCATATTAATGGTGAGACTTTTGTACCCACAATAGGCATTCAAAAAGTATGTGTCAAATCATCAACCATCAGCTATGGGGCTATTATGTATGAAATACTCCTGTTTAGCCTGGGAATAAACAGAGAACCTTTCAAGAAGCTCACAGCCCAGTGGTAAAGATAGGCATGAAGCGATCAATCACAATGCCACATGATAAGATGAGAGAAAATTTAGTAGTGGCAAAAGGGAAGGAGAAATAATCTTTCTGGGTGAAGAGAAGGAGAGCTTCCTGGAGGAGACCACATCTCTGACATAGGAAGATGAAGCAAGAGTTCACAGACAGGCAAAGAAAATGAGAGCTTTCTAGAGACAGGATCAGCTTGCTATTTAGACAAGGCATAACAAATAGTGTGTTCAAGGAAGAGGAGGCTTTTCTGTACTCAGTCAGAAAAGCATAGGCTGGCAAGATTGGTTTATGCATCTGAGAAGCATATTGAGGTTCAATGATGAAGAAATGTTGATGCTGTACCAATCAATTTTACCCCTGTGAAAAAGAGGAAGCCAAAAAAGGTTTTTAAAGTAAGAACAGAATTGCTCAAATTTGAATTTTAAAAGCTACATCCAGTAGTACAAGGGGAGATTTGTTAGGTGGGGCAGAAATAGAATAGGGATAGGGATAAAACCATGAGTGCTACTATCATAGACTCAGAGAGAGACAATAGGGCAGACCAAAGGCAGTTGTAAATGTGGCAAGAAGGAAGAAAGGAGAAGGGAAGAAGAGAGGGCTAAGAGAAAGAATGGTGGAATGTTACATGGAAGACTTGGGGGACAAAGCAGTTTACCTTTTTAACTCTCTTTACAAAGACAGATCAAAGCTCCAGGAAGTAGTGGGGTTCTGGATGAACTTGTCCCAGATCTTCAAGCTGCAGACACTGCAGTAGCAGGTGTTCCCAGGGCAGGCATTTAAGTGGCAGGCACATTAGTGTCAGGCAGTGTTTTTGGAGTAGTTCATGGGAAACATCACCTACATCTTTGAGATCCTGCATCTACCTTAAACAAAAATATTTCCTGAAAGCCCTGGCCAGCTAAGTTTCTTACCCTGAAATCACATCCAGAACCCATCTGCCAGCAGGCTCCACTGAGGTTTGCAAAAGGCAATCATCATCATCCTCAATCAGCATACATCTGTTATGGGCAAGATGCAGGCTCAGACTGGCCTCCAAAGCACTTTGTGGGGATTTCCTCATGCAATTCTCACCACTACTCCATGAGACAATCAGTATTATTATCGCCACTTTCCAAATGAGGAAAATAAGGCTTAGAATAATTTCACATTCTCTCTTTTTTTTTTTTTTGCCTTCTTCTATTTAAGTCATCTTGCATATACACATTAGTATTTCCGAGGGAAAAAAAAAGATCCTGAGTATGTTTCCACATCCTTATATAAAAATGAAACACAACTATAAGGATTGAATAATATTTAATCAAAGAGATGATAGATGTATCATCATTTATTTGGAGGAATGTAAGTCATTTCCATTTTTTTGTGGTATTGTAAATAATGTATGACAAACATCCCTATTTACAAAAAAAACAAAACAAAACAAAAAACAACTCTGATTTTCCTCTGCAATGAATCCTAGAAATAGATTTACTAGTATGAACATGTCTTAGTCATGGCATCATTTTCTAAATTTTGGAGTTTCTTTTTTTTTTTTTTT
>NC_138384.1:19051091-19070576 GCF_054177405.1 Leptonychotes weddellii | reverse complement strand
TTTTTTTTTTTTTTAAAGATTTTATTTATTTATTTGAGACAGAGAGAATGAGAGAGACAGAGAGCACATGAGAGGGGGAGGGTCAGAGGGAGAAGCAGGCTCCCCGCCGAGCAGGGAGCCCGATGCGGGACTCGATCCCGGGACTCCAGGATCATGACCTGAGCCGAAGGCAGTCGCTTAACCAACTGAGCCACCCAGGTGCCCCTAAATTTTGGAGTTTCTAAAAATAGTGTTGCCGTAGTGATATTGTAGGCTAATCATAGTTTTAAAACAGGTTTGGAGGAAGAGTTGCTTGGTTAATGAAAGAAGAGCTGGTAATACACTCAGTTACATTTCTTGCTGATTCCACTGGCCTTTTCTTCCCATTATCACTTGACAATAATGCTGTCTTACACAATGAATCCTATTTGAGAAACAGAACCATCCAAGGCCATAAATCTGTTATTGCAAACTCTTTTTTTCTTTAATTGAGAATCCCTATTTACTTTTTACTTATTGAAAACATATGTTTTAACTGTGAATGTTTGATAAATTTGTAGGTAAGGTAAATCATCTTTGGCAAGGAAATCTCATAACATTGGAAGAATTCTCAAAATGTCCTCTCCATAGCATTAGCTTCTTGCAAAAATGTTATCTCCATTTCTTCATGAATGAAAAATTGTATACTTAGAATGAGGTTTACTAGAGATGCAGAGAATGATGATCTGTCTTTAAAATCATTTTCTTAAGAAGCTCAACTCATAGGAATAGACAGTAGAAAAGTGGTTGCAGGGGTTTAGGGGTGAGGGATATAGGAAAAGGTTAGTAAAAGGGTAGACTTTCACTTATCAGATGAATAAGGTCTCAGGATCTAATGTTTAACATGATGACTATAGTTGACAACACTGTATTGTATAATTGAAATTTGCTAAGAGGAGCACCTGGGTGGCTCAATCGGTTAAGCATCTTACTCTTGATTTTGGCTCAGGTCATGATCTCAGGGTCATGGGATCAAGCTTCGTCAGGCTCTGAGCTCAGTGGGGAGTCTTCTTGTCCTTCTCACTCTGCTCCTCCTGCTGCTCTCTCTCAAATAAATAAATAAACAAAATCTTTTTAAAAATTTAGAAAAAAGAAAAAAAAATTTCTAAGAGAGGAGAACTTAAATGTTCTCACCAAAAAAAAAAAAAGTAAACATATGAAATAAGGGATTTGTTAATTAACTCGATGGGGGTATCTTTACACAATGTAGACATGTGTCAGATCAGCACGTGGTACACTTCAAATATCTTACAGTTTTATTTGTTAAGTGTTTCTTAATAAAGCTGGAAAAAATAGAAGTAGATCTAAAATATTTTGTCTAAGATACCTGTGAATATGTAATTAAGATCTTCAAGAGGAGAAAAAACTCGGAAAAATGACAAAAAAATAAATAATTTTCTTTGGTTAGAATTTTGAATGTCATTATAGTTAATTGGCATTTTTTCTCATTTCCAAGATTTTTAGTTTATTTTATAACTACTGATTCATCCTCAGGTCATCTTAAATTATTTTAATAATAATTATTTAAATAATTTCAGGGGCGCCTGGGTGGCTCAGTCGTTAAGCGTCTGCCTTCAGCTCAGGTCATGATCCCAGGGTCCTGGGATCGAGCCTCGCATCGGGCTCCCTGCTCAGCGGGAGGCCTGCTTCTCCCTCTCCCACTCCCCCTGCTTGTGTTCCCTCTCTCTCTGTCTCTATCTGTCAAAAAAATAAATAAAATCTTTAGAAAAATTTTAAAAAATAAAAATAAATAAATAATAATTTCAGAATGATTTGAAATTTACAGGAAAGTTGTGAGGATAGTACAGACTGTTCCTGTTATACCCTCCACCCAGTTTCCCCTACTGTTAATTATGTATACAACCATTTATCAAAATTAATAAATTAACATCAATACAATACTATTAACTAAACTACAGACTTCAGTTTAATTTCACCAGTTTGTCCGCTACTGTCTTTCTTCTGTTTTAGGATCCAAATACTATGGAATCTAAACAGTTGCATTTAGTCTCTTTTTGCGGTTTATCTCGTTCTTCTGTGACATGACCGTGTTGCTATGTAACTTGAAATGTGGCTGATGAAGGCTCATCCTCAGAGTAGCGGTTTCTCCTGCTTGCCTTGTTAGTATTATCTCCAATACATGTTTTCTTTTCAGGAATTTTAAAAATCTACTTCCTTTTGAATGGATTCATTTAGTCAAGCCCCCAGTATATGCTCCATAAATCTACTTCACTGAGCTGCTCTATACTTCAGGACCTCACAACACAGTGGCAGTCGATTCATTGCCAACCTTGTCAAGTTACAGAATCCCTACCCTTTCCTGGGACGCGTCAAACATTGTTCAGGATCTGGCACTGGCTTCAATCAGTGCCAAGTATTAGAAAAAAAAAATATTGGGTGTTTTTTTTCTTATTTTTTTTAGGTAAATAAACCTAAGTCCTTTGCAGATACATGAATAGAAAAATGGATTCCAGTATTTACTCCCCATATCTCTATAGATTTGCTTCCCCTATGGGAGGGATTCTGTCGCCATAGGAAGCTGCCTGGCTTCTTTAGGCTTTACTGATGCTGGGAGGGGGTAGAAGTGCAGCGTGGGGGCTGGCCTGCTGTCACCCCCGCCCCCCACAGTCTTCTTTTCTAGTCCTCACCACTCAGGAATGCATCCTTATTAAACCAGGCTCAGAAGCTCAATGTGTCTGCTCTGCGTCACTGAAAATGCTCCTGAAATACGACATCTGCAGTGTTAGGGAGAGCAGGACTTTGTTGTGTGGCATTTAAACTTTCAGCAGGATCACAGAACATCTGTTATTTCAAGTTGGACTTGATTATTTTTTTTTTAAACCGCCAGACTTTCAGACCATACAATACCAGCTTTCTTCAAATGTAACTCTTAAGTTCCTTTTATGGTAAAGTTTAATACTGTGAACATATGGAGGGTCTGAACGTCTGCCAAATGTTTTAAAAGACAAGGTTATAAATACCCCGGCAGTGAGCTTTGTTCCTTAATGTATGGCTCTGTTAGTTGGAGTCAACATGGAAGATAAATCAGAACATAGAGCTGGCTTGGGCATTAACTTGATATTTCTGGCAAATATTCATAGTATCTCATTTGAAAGAGGGAAAGAGAAGTGGTTGTTCTGAGGTAACATTACCAGAATGCAAAAAAAAAAAAAAAAAAAAACCAAAACAAAAAACCTGAATTTTATAAAAAAGCAAAGAGCAGAATTATAGCTTAACTGAAATATCTAAAATGCAAATACACAGTCCAATTTTCTTAACCAGAAAATTGAAGCTTGAAGAGTCATCATAATGCCCATGGGATTGGAGATTACACTTTTTGGTCCCTTTCTTCCAGATTTGGAAAAGATACCTCTAATTTCCTTGGTAATAGATCTCCTTACCCAACCCAGGCTCAGTTCTTCCCTAGTCCACAGAGTCCTATTCCCAAGTGTCCCTCTGCTCAAGTTTGGGTTTGTCCCCTCCAGCTCAGTTTTGGACCCACCCTGTCATTTCTCTGACTCTGCTCTTACTCTAAAAACAGGGATTTGCTGACCTGCCTGGCTGGTCCCATCTGTGGCTGGGCTGACAGCGGAAAGGGACATTACCCACTTCCACAACATAAGATGCACCATGTCAAGACTGGCCTAACATCCTTGAGACAAGGCTTCTTAGGTGAATAAACCTCAACATGGTGTAAGGAAGTCTCTTTGCATGAACTTTCCAGGTCACTAGGATAATGTTTAATAATTCATGTTCTCCTCACAGTAAGTGCACTTAGTATCCTGATGGCTTAATGTAGCTTCCAAAAAGTCTAGGAACCGCCTGGATGTAGCTCATTTATGTGGCAGGATGTGATAAAGGGCAGGGAGCTAAAAAAAGGAATCAGGAGAACTTCACTGACTATTTTTTCCACTTCCTGGATGAGGAAGTTTTGTTTTTGTTTTTTTTTTTTTGTTTTCTTTTCAGCATGCCAGCTAAGCCTGAACTTCTCATTCTCTAAAATGGGAGTAAGAATCCATCTGACTTGCTCAGAACATTGATATGAGACTCAAATGACAATATGCATGAGAAACTTGTAAGAGCATGAAAAGCGCGTTTGCTATTTGTATTAATGAGCCGGATTTGGCTGGTATCACAAAGAAACTCAAATCTCAGTGGATTACAACCACAATTTTATCTGTCACACATGCTACTCGTTGTCTGTGGGTTGCTTGCCAATGGAAGTGATTGAACATAGCATGTGCCACATTTAAACCAAGGTTTTAAATGTGTGTGTGTGTGTCTGTGTCTGTGTGTCTGGTTTGACTTTGCTTCTTGCATACCTACCCTTGGCTATAGGAAGAACATACACTAAATAGACCCTGTTTCTTTACCTCTCTGTCCAGTCAACCCGGATAACTAGTTCACTCAGCTCAGACTGAAACTTCAGGATCTCCTTAGCTCATCCAGCCATGAATTTCTACCTGGCTTGCCTTTACCCTCCACTAGGATATTGAGCAGCCATCAAAACTTTCTTTTATAAGCCATTTGGTACGTAGAAATAGCCAAATTTATCTACATTAAAAAAAAAAGTGCGGTGCAATCCCTTCCCAAACATGAGTTCTATTTGAGTAAAATTCTAGCATAAAAAAACTGGAGTTTGGGAATAGAGAAGTGTAGAAAAATAGGAAGTTGAACAGATTTTAATTTTGACAACCTCGGGGGATAAAAAGGGAAAGTGATGTGGGTATCGGAACTCCCTCAGCTGGCACATGAAACCAGAAATGAATTGTCTGATTGAAGATCTATATCCCAAAATGCTGTTTTACTGGGTATATTACCTGTGACAAAACAAGACACATTTAGGTATATTTCTTTGAGATGAAGGGGAAAGAAGGTCTTAAAAGTCTCCAATGAGCTTAGGACAGTAGAAGGAAAATTATTTTATTTTTTTCATTCTCGAAGGGAATTTATAACATAGCATCAAATATTACTCTTAATGTAATGTGTGCAAAATGCATATAAAATGTACCTACCCAAACTATTTCTCCTCAACCTTGCTTGTTTGGTTTTCCCATAAGATTTTAAGTTCTGAGCTTTATCTTCTCAGAGGGCTGTGAAGAGCCGTACCGTACTGACTGGGGCATTTATGTAACCTGGCAGACTTCCAGAAGCAGAGCCCAGCACTTAGGTTTTGCTTTCCCATACAAGTTCAAGTTCTGACGATCTATTCCTTGATATCTGAGTGCCTTGGGGCAAGTCATTTCAACCATTCTAAGCCCTTGTTTCTTTGTCTGTAACATGGTGATGATAGTAGTAATACTAATGTGTGAGGTAATGAAATCATTACATGAGTTAAACTTATTTGCCTAGTACCTGGCACTTGGTTTGGTATTATTTTTTATTAATCATAATATTAGGGGCGCCTGGGTGGCTCAGATGGTTAAGCGTCTGCCTTCGGCTCAGGTCATGATCTCCGGGTCCTGGGATCGAGCCCCGCATCGGGCTCCCAATTCGGCTGGGAGTCTGCCTTGCCCTCTCCCTCTGCCTGTCACCCTGCTTGTGCTCTCTCTGTCTCTCTCTCTCTCAAATGAATAGATAAAATCTTGAAAAGAAATCATAATATTAAATAATAATGCTTTTTCAATTTAAAATCATTGAAGTCTGTATTTGTTGAGATTCTTGGTTGTAAGCAGTGGAAACAGAAGTCAAGCTTAAACTAGAAAAGTAAGTTACCGACTTCCATCATCAGGAAGGTTGTAGGTATACATGAATTCAGTCACAGGAGATGAAAATATGAATTCTTGCTCATCAGCATCCCCCTCACCCGCACCACCTTCTCATGTTCTTTCCCTTTCTCTCCCTTTCTCTCTCTTTCCCCTCTCCTTGTTCTCCCTCCCTCCCCTCCCAAATCTCGTTCTCCATCACTTCATTACAGATACTCTCTGTATCTCTACTTCTGATTAACTACCAGCCTGACTATCTCCTGCTTCAGATATGGTTTCTTCCTACAGCTGGAGAAATAGTTGTTGCCAGCAAGAAACCCCTGTGCTCACATTGATGAAGCAGAAGGAAATGCTACCCTTCTTTACCCAGATAGGTTCCTTATTTCATGGAAGTACCTGCTTGCTTCTGAGGTTCACCATGTGTGCTCATCATCTCTGTGGACAGCGAATCCTGCAAGGCAGTGTGTATGCAAGAAGGAGCATGTGAGATCAAACCTTGAGACCCAAGTTGGGTGGCAAGCACAGCTCTCACTGGAACAGGACAAAAACAACAGATATCCCCTGAGAGTACCTACCATACGTAGTCATCGTTACTACAGTGTGCTCCTTACAAGCAATAAGAATTTCTACACCAAACAAACCTCAATGACTTTGGGGTAGCAACTGTCCACTTCTCTTGCCTTAACCAATTAATATGGGCCTCCCACTCTAAAACCCCAGATATCTCAGGCTTTGAGCAATCCTAGATATATTTTGTCACCACAAAGTTAGGAGGAGCCTGAGATACAAGTCGTACTGTGATTTGATTGTCAGCGTGACCCCAGTGGGGCATTACTTCTTAAAGCTAAGAGAATATCACTTTAGTCTTTTCATTTCCCTCTGCCCTGGACACCATGGGAATTATAGAAACTTAACTATTATAATTTCCTATATACATTAAAAAATTAAATGCAAAATAAGTTAGGTTATAGTGCAAGTATTATGGTAAGAAAGTTATTTTTAAAACACGTCAGTGGCTCCCACACAGGGGGACCTTAATAAATGTTTAATAATGGCTATATTAGTTTACTTCCTATAATTGTTTCTGCCATTGAAATCCACTTCTACCTTCTGAGGAAAGTGACAAGTGATGCCTTGTTGTGAGCATATGAGGAAGGTTAAGATTTTAGAGCAGTATGCCATTAAGATGGTGCAAAGGACATTTTCCTAGCCAGCACAAAATAGCTCAGGAATTTGTACTTCTGAATTCCTGCTTTAATCAGGCATATTTTGCATTTGCAAACTGCAGGATTCACCCAGTGGCGTCCACTGCCATTTTATTCCCGTTGTTCCTGGTGTTGCGTTTGAAATAATCAGTGAACAAGTCAATTCACCACACATTTTCAGAATGCTCCAGTGAACAAATAAAGGTGTCAGGTGATGTGGCGATGCAGAGACAAAAGTGCTGAGAGTTCCTGATTTGCTGGGAAGGAAAGATTTTTGTGAAGTTGAATATAAATCAGATTATGAAAATGTCTGATGTGATTGCTTTGTGATTGTGTGTGCAGATGTGTGTGTGTTGGTTTTATAAAGACTCACATTCGTACAACCTAGAGAAACTATGCTCTTTAAGGCACACTAACAAACGTCTGTACAAATTAATTAATGTTCCATTCTAAACTTAATCACTCGGTGAGAACAACAAATTCTGACACAGTGTGTTAGATAATCCATATAATTCCTCATCTAAAAATATCTAACGTGTCATTGTACTTTTGGGCTAACCAGCACAGACAAGTAGTCAGCTTCTCTTTTTCTTGTTCCTATTTTCTTAACAGCAATGTGTCTGACATTCTGAGAAACAACAAGTACTAGGAATTATAAATGGTCAAAGAAACAAGGAAAACTAGATAGATCTTTCACACCTTATCAAGCATTATTTACTATGCCACCTAAATGTAAATGTGTGATGTACACTTCTGTTTCATGTATATTATTGCAATCCCCAGAGGCACACATTTGGGGCATATGTTATCCTCCCCACACTTTACTGGTAATTCAGCTTTCTGAGACACAGGTATGCAGATCTGAAACCAGACCTGGTTTTCCAGTCCCTGCATACCGAGTGTTTGATGTATTGGAAGAACCCTACAGACTTCTCTGTATCTGGTCACACAGATGTATATGGGGATACCTGAGGCAGGAAATATGGACAACAGCCTGTGTCAGGAGCTTTCCCCATCACTTCCTAATGTTAGCAATGGGTAAACAACAGAGCATGCTAAACATTGATGTAATTCAGTGTGTGTCTTAGACATACCATTGGTGATTATCCAGTGGACAAGACAGATTAGACAAGATGGCTCAGAGGGTGGGAAGAATGAATGTAGGAAGCTCAGTAGGGAGATAGTTTGCAGAAGCCCAGACTAGGGTGTGGATGGAAAAGACAGGGGATTTGAAATTTATCAAGAAGGCAAACACTACTGCCCTTATGTTTGATTATTGGCCCAAATAGACCTTCTAATTCAGAAATGGGGGTGTGGAAGTTACCTATTTATTACACTTGTGGTCAAAAAGCCAGCACTATTTTTTTTTTAAGCCAACACTTTTTGATGGGTAGTAATAATATAGCCAGAACTATCTGTGGCAGAACTGTTCTTACTTTTTATGAATTTACATATTTAATCCTTGTAACAATTTTATGAGGTAGGTACTATATTTAGCATTATTATTATGGATAAGACCAACTGATTTCCCATAAAAAATCTTGCAGTTGAAAAAATTCCTTGTCAAGGAACAATTTACATGTGAACTCAGACTTAGGGTCTGACTAAAAATGAGTTTGCTAGCCTTAGGCTACAGGAGGGTAGAGGGGCTAGAAAGGAGGAAAGGTGGGCATCAATTTTATTTCTACCTCAAACTTCGTTTGACTTGGTGACTCAAGGGTCTTGGACCTTGGTTTGTAATAGGAGAAATTAAGAAATTACACAAAATACTCTCTGAACCTTTTTTTTAAGATTTATTTTTCAGATTTTATTTAAGTCAGTGAAACTATATTTGCTAAAGCAGGCTGGTCATTTGTGACACTCCCTAGGTCTACATTCATGTCACCCTGCCCTGATTATGTACAGCACTATTCTGCTCAACCAAGGGTTAGCCTTAGGATCCTTCCCAACACAGGGCTTTAGTAACCATTGCTAACAAAGCAGAATGGCCATGTAAGATGAAACTTACTTTCCACCTAAAAGGTACATGTCTATGCTGTTGAAAATGAAACAAACAACTTTTATAAAGGTATCTTATTTATGGAAATCTAAAACTATAAATGTTTCTGCAAAATTTTAAGGAGAACACCTGCACCAAGCCCTGAAAAAGTGTTCATGAAATTGATTATTTTCTGCAGTTCTCTATCCAGATGTAACTACCTCAACACCCTTCGTCCTGACACTGTAAAAATATAAAGACCTGAGAAAATTCTCTACTAAGAAAATCTCATTCAGAAGCTCAAGGTCTATTTATAAGATGGGGGAATTAATAATAATGTTACGTAGGCAGTAGATGTTTGATTAAAAAAGGAAGCCAGTGTTTGTGTGTGTTAATGAGTCAACAGACTGATTTCAGGATCCCCACCTGGCACCTTAGGGCCTGCTGCTTCTCACGGGGACCATGCAGTGTGTTAGAAAGCCAGGTAAAGAAGCATTGCAACTTCATTTCGTCTCTGAGCTCAGAAGAGGTAGCATGGGGCATGAAAAGAGCCTAGACATTGTTTAAAAACTCTTACTTGCCCTTTTCCCCCACAACAATAACAAAGTGTGCTTATACTCTAAAAGGAAGGATAAATTCATAGATATCTGTGGGACAGAACAGGATGAGGATGGGTTTTTTTAGTGTAAGCTTGACTAAGCATCAAATGTATCCAATGAGGAAGAAAAAGTAAAAGTCTCTAACATGCTTAATTTTATAAATATGGAAAGGAATGAAAGAATCACCCACAATCACAGACAAATATGAGAGATACATGGCACTGTAAAGAATGTAAAATTATGACCAGATACCAAAGAATCTGAGACTTGGGGGGGGGGGGCTGAGAGGTGAGAGCTAAAGATCACAAAGAGGGTTAAAAAACCTTTATTATGGAAAATTTCAAACATTTATAAGAATAAAGAGAATAGTACAATGAACCCCATATACTCATCACCTTAGCAAAAAAAAAAAAAAAATAGAGTCTAGGAATTGAAGTCAGATAAATAAGGATTTATTTATAAGGACTACCTTGTTTATTAATAAGGACTACCATGAGATTCTCCCCAAACCAGAAAATAAATTAATGAGCTGGTGTTCTGTGAGGGAGGCTGAAATGCCTGTCTGAAGGCTCATGGGGATTCACACATCTAGCTGTCTAGACACTATGACTGGATTGTAACCTGGTTGACAGAGTAACTTATCCAAAGGCAGAACACACCCATCCAAAAAGGTGGGAGGAAGTGATCTACCATGGGGACCTCAAAAGAGAGTCACAGTGACCCAGGCTGGCTGTGCACGAAACAATGTCTACAAGAAGAGGAGCCTAAAATGGCTACTGTCTTAAGATGTTGGTGATCAGAAGAGCGATTCTAGATTCAGTGGTCTTCTTCACAGGCATTCAGATAACATATCCCAAGGAAATGAAAATGTCCCTAAAGCCATAACTGGTCTTTTTTTTTTTTCTCTTAATTCCAACCTGTACCTTTCAAAGTAGGAACTTTGAAACCAAAATATCTAATCATGAATAAAAGGCTGTAGCTCACCTCTTGAAGAATTACCCTGACTGGATTGTTCTAGCAGTAAGAACAAATTCTTTTTATCAATACTCTTGTCTAAAAGCCAACATTTTATGCTGAGGAGGGCAGGAGCACTTTGAATCCCAGGGGAAATTTTTTGACTTTAATTTTTAATTAAATTGTTTTTTGCCAGGAATAAAATAGTTTAGGGAAAAGTCATCCACAATATCTATCCTATCTATCTATCTATCTATCTATCTATCTATCTATCTATCTACCTATCTATCTTTATCTATCTATCTATATGATTTTAAGTGGAGCCAAGAAAATAAGAAATGTGTAAATTTTTCTCTAATTTCCTGACGCTTTTAGAGAGTGATACATGTTTCATTGAAAGAAATCAACACATTTACTGTATCCCAAATACTGTGCCATGTGTTTAATATATTTAATCATTGGTGACCATCTCAAAACCCTCATGAGGTGTGAGCCTAATTATATCCCAATTTTTCAAGTGAAGCCACCAAATTTGAGTGGCACTAAATAATGTGAACCAGAAAAGGAGAAGACCTGGGAGTGAAACCTCAAGTTTCGAAATTCAGTGCTTACTTTTTTAGGCACAATCCTTCTCAGTGAAGGAACAAACAAAAGAAACTTGTAAAAATACAAACAAACCATCAGTGATATATATATACCCATAATCTGATGGAAAGGAACTTAATTCCCTAAACAATGTCCTATAAAATATAACAGTCAGCCTTTCCTCTCTTCTTAAGTTGGAAACTATAATCCATTGCGTTAATATAATTCTTATTTCTGGACATTTGATATCTTTCTCAGTACATTTATTACTTTGGAGCATGTATGTGTATGGAGTGTATGATGTTTGCTTCTAAAACAAAAGTGTCCAGGGGTTCCTGGGTGGCTCAGTTGGTTAACCGTCCTACTCTTGATCTCAGCTCAGGTCTTGATCTCGGGGTTGTGAGTTCAAGCCCCATGTTGGGCTCCACACTGGGCATGGAGCCTACAGAGGAAAAGAAAAAGGGGGGGGGGGGAGAAGGGAGAGAGAGAGAAAGAGAGGAAGGGAGGAATGGAGGAAGGAGAGGGCCCTATTTCTTCTCCACTCAAATTAGGCATGGTGAAAAACTAAAGTGATGAATTCATGCATATATGCAGGCATTTATTCTTTTAATATCAGTAATGGTGTAATCAGTTAACAAGGCAATAGTGGTAAATTCTTTGTTTTGATTTGACATATAATTAAATCTTAGTATTCTTTCAAAATGCAAAGAAACTTCACATTACTATGGATGCCATTTTTGAGTTTATGTGGCAACCCATCTTCCATTAATAAGGGAACTTTTTTTTCTTCTGGGGCAGAACTGCATAGCACTCTAGAAACTTAAAAATGAAATTCCAAAGGAAATTAAAACATTTATGGAACTTAGGAGAACAGCTAAATGATTATGTGACTGTAGTGGTTTGGGACGACTCTGTAACCTTGTAAACAGGTAATAGATAATAAGATCATCACTATCCCTACTCCAGCTGGGTGCTCTGTGTGAATTGCTCTTGTAAGCCAATCAGGATCATAGTTATCCTTAGGAAATTAAAAAAAAAAAAAAAGAGTAACAATGCCTGAGATTTCTGTAGTGCTTTCATAGTTTTAAGAGTCCACGGTTTTGTTAGTGCTCACAAACACCTGAGGAGGGGTAAAAACTGTCCTTCAGGGAGGAAAGTCAGACCCAGAGACTTACTCTGACCATATAGGTCAACTCTGCTGGTCAGTAGAAAAGCTTTAATTCACAAGATGCTCATCTTCTCATACCAAGTCCAGTACGACAACTTCATCCCACAACTGCCCACAAAGAGCCCCAACAGTTTGATCTCTTGACTTCATGCTGGCTCATAGTTCTGCATATTGTTTATTCCTTTACTAAGCGACACATAAGTGCCCAGGACAGTGCTGGGCGTTGGAAATGCTATCTTGAGAAAGTATGTCACAGTCTCCAGGAGTGACGATGAATGTTAAACAACACAAACCCAACAATATATGTATAAAAACAGCTTGATTTTAGAAAGATGGTCAGGTGAGAAGTTGACTAAAGGTTCAGAGAAAGCAGGTCTAAGGAACCAGGAAGAGCAATTAAGAACAAATAAGAACAGTTTAGTATCGATCTGAAGAATGTATGTATTGATCAGCATGTTCTAGGGCAAAGAGGCCTTTGCAAAGAAGGTGCAAAGGCCCTGTGACATGAGTAATAAGAGCTGAGGATGGAGAAATAGTTAGTCAGACCATGACCAGCCCTTTATACCATGAGGATTTACTCTATTTCCCCGGATCAGTGGGCAGTGATTAAAGGGTTTTAGCAGCTCGGGCAGGGGAAGGATGATATGAATACATGGTAGACAAGCAATCTAAAGAAGACTCTAATGAGTTAGGATATTCTGAAGGTAGCTAATGATATGTCCACCAAATCTTCAACTAAAATTTGCACCATAAAATTAAGCAATGCCAGATAAAAAAACAAAAACAAAAACAACCTTTTTTTTTTTTTTTTTTTTAAATAAAGACCCAAATGTCATGGTACAAAAGGCTGGGTAAGGCCACGACACTTATTGTCATTTCAGGAGTGGAGATAATGTTAGAAAAGCTTGAGTCCTAGCCCTTTGCCTTATAGGCATGGGAACCAAAGGTCAGTTATCAGATAAGCAAAGTGAGTTATCAGAATTCACAGAGCAAGTGAGAATCAGGAGGGGCAATCTCTCTGGCTGCCTTTGCACTTTCCATTTCTAGGGAGATGTGAGCAAATTTCCAGGGGGATTAATCTTCCCTCTTCATTCTGCACTGTATGCAACCAAGATGATATGGTACCTTCAGATAACAAAGAGCAACAGCTCTCAGTCGTCTGGCAAATATCCATTTCAGAAGCAGTGAGGAAATTAAATGCAAAAGGCACGTACACATTTATGTATTTTCCATATCAGAAAATGACCTTGTTAACTGTCATCTTCCCATTGAGGCATCTCCCTCAGCCCAACATATATTAAATTTATGGATACAAGGTATAAATACAGTCACTAACCATTCATTCAGCCGGCATGTATTAATCAGTTGTATGCACAGCACCATAATTCAATTAAATGCAATTCACTTTTACAAGTATTTGGAAGGCAGGAAGAAAAAAGCACACCAGATGCAGTTTTGAATCATGGTTTCAATACTGACTGGCTGTAATGTCAGGTGACATATATAACCTCCATATGTCTCCGTTCCCTCATCAGCAAAAGGAGGACAGTACGCAATAATGACCTCACTATGTGTGGGAAAGAGTAAATGAGGTCATGTTATATGTAGTGCCTGGCACGTAAGTGTTTAAGAAATGTTTCCTAAATGCATGAATGACTTAAAAAACACTCTGGGATTTCCTTTTTTGTTGTTTTGTTTTTTGGTTATTCTCTCTATTCCTGCAGATACTTTGGGTATTTGGGTATTTCTCTACTTGGAGATCTATGTAAAACAGAACCCGTCTATTCCTTGAAGGCAGCAAAATGAACCCATTACTGTAAGATCGTATCAGGGACTATGAAGTGGGATCAAAAAGTGGGTCCTACTTTGCCAGGTGTTGGAACACCATTCCAGTCAGGGGGGAGTCAGCACTCTTATCCCTGGCACTGGGTGATTCTGCTACACCTAAACCAACTCTAGGTCCACCACATGATGAAATTGACTAGAAGACTCAGCTCAGCGGGGGAAGAGGTGTTGTGTAATTACATTAGTCTTGAGTGCCAGTGACAGGATGGCAGAATCCACGAACCGCTGGGAGATCCCTTTGTGTGTCCTGTTTCTTTGAGCATGCAGTTGCTTTCCACGTGTGTCAGTTTCTGGCTGGAGCCTGGGATGTGCCTGCCGGTGCCCACCTTTGAAATGGGGGAATAGCTCATATTTGATCGCCGTCCTTGCCGTTTGAGCAAATATATGATTTCTTTTTTGCTTTTAAATACGAAGAATGATGCATCGTGGTATACATGTAAAAACAGACACACACACGTCCGTGCCCTATGTACTTATACTGGGCTTTTTAAATCTACAGATTGATACAATGGGAAAGACATGAGTTCAGAATCAATGGGACTTGGAATTGATCCCAAACTCCACCTGTTACCAGCTCAATGACTTTGAGCAAGTTATTTTGCCTGACCAGGCCCAAGATGAGGGTGGAATAAGGGTGACACCTGGGGTGCAAAATTTAAGGAGGCAAGCATGACCCTGAGCATCTCTTTAAATTTTGCATCCTAGGCATATTGCTTGCCTTTCTGTCTTGCTGGCCTTATCTCTGAGCTTCAGAGTCTTATGAATTGAGGTATTTAAAGCACCCACTGCACGACACGCACAGACACCTGGTAAGTGGCAGCCTCTAACCTGGACATTTCACAAGTACGGGAGCAAGTGTGCTTGCTGCAGCCAGAATCGCATCCAGATGTTACACCTGGTCCCCTTCCATGCTAGGATGAGGTGGGTGTCCATGACCACCCAGGGGTCCAACAGAAGGCAGCCCTTGATGACAGGGCAGGGATGCTGGGACCCAGATGAAACAGCAGCAAATGGTGCTCCTGGGGCAGACATGGAAACCCAGTCTGCCCACACTCCACAGGGAGCCACCTGAACTAAAGCAAAGAAATTCCAAAATAACATTTGAAATACTTTTTCTGCTCATTTGAGTTAATTTTAGGGAGCGCATGAAATGCAAAAACAAAACAAAACAAAGAAACCAATATTCCACAACAGAGAGTCACTGTTAATTTCTGGGGTAGTTTTTCTTTCCTTAGTTGTACACATCCTCACATCCTCACATAATTTGGATTGCATTTGGTGTAAGGATTTCGCTTTCGTCTCTTACATAAGATTGCATCATGACTATTAGACCATGCCATTAAATGTTCTGACACTGTATTTTTAATGGCTTAAAAGAAGGTCATTTCATAAATGTAGCATAACCAATGAATTTTGTTTTGTTGGGTTGTGAATTAGGGTCTGTAACACAGTATTTTGGTGAAAATCTTGTCCTCATTTATCAGTCCACTTGTTTGTTTGTGTATCAATATTTATCAACGGAATTATGGACCAAATGCCACGAACACTTGATGCCTCTCCAGGAAAGTTGCACCAGCTTGCATTAGCCGCAGCTGGTGCATCAGTGTGCATATCAAAAGAGGACATTTGCACCTTGTGATGGTTGGCAGTCAAGCGAATGGACTGGGCCGTAAGTTTTTTAGCCAGGGACAAACCTTCTCATGCCTGAGATGGCTCTCCTCTCAGCTACCAGCCTGTTTTCCTGGTCCCACCCTATTTCTGTTCCATCCCTGGGGCTATAGTGCTCCTGGATCTGCCTGAAAAGCAGGGAGTTCTTCATAGTTTTGCTTCTCTGTTCTTCTCTCAAAAGCAAACCAGGGCATTAAAGAGTGAGTAGGTTGTGCTGGGCACAAAGCAAAGGGAAAGTCATTACAGAAAGCCGACCTTATGGGTGAAGATACAGCTGCATAAAAGAACAAGAACGTCCTGGGAATTAGTTAAACAAACAAGCAAACAAACATATTCTGCATTTCAGGGAGTAATGAGAAAAGTGGTTGGAAGGGTTCAGCTGAGGCTTTTATTTAAATTATCATCGAATAAGTGCATATATTTTCATTAACTCTTATTGAAATCTTCTACCATGGGCAGGTGTTATTATCCTCATATTAAAGGAGAAAATAGGTTCAGAGAAGTTTAGAAATCGCCCCCAAAATAATCAACTAGGGGACCACCAAACTTGGATTCAAACCCAGCCTGACCCTACGATCATCTTCATTTTCTCAAAATGTACCTTGGCACCAGGCAAAGTAATTTGGATAATTGGGCTTAGCAAGTAAATTTTTTTTTTTAAAGATTTTATTTATTTATTTGACAGAGAGAGACACAGCGAGAGAGGGAACACAAGCAGGGGGAGTAGGAGAGGGAGAGGGAGAAGCAGGCTTCCCGCTGAGCAGGGAGCCCGATGCGGGGCTCGATCCCAGGACCCTGGGATCATGACCTGAGCCGAAGGCAGACGCTTAATGACTGAGCCACCCAGGCGCCTGCAAGTAAATATTTTTAAGCCTTTGATCTTGACATTGTTTTGAAATCACATTTTTATCCCTCACGTTCTCTCGGAAGTACTTTATTTGGTCCAACTCCCTCTGAAAATAATAATTGATAGCTCAGTGTTTATGCTGTTCCAGGCCTTTTTTCCAAGAGCTTTACTCCTGGGAGAACACTGAAACCTCAAACACCCCTACAAAGTAGATTACCATTACTGTTCTCATCTTACAAACAAGGAAGCAGAAGCAGAGAGAGTTTAAGAAATTGGCATATGGCTGCACAGCGATTGCATGGGTTTCTCACCCGGATCTTTGTAACTCTATCCTGTTCCAATGGTGTTTGTGGTAACATATCGCATCCCATTGTGGAGGCAGTGAAAGAGCCTCTGAGAGCCACCTGGACTGCGCTGGAAGCACAGGGGCACTAGGCGAACCCCCACCCCACCCCCACCCCCACCCCAGGCAGGTGGTTATTAGAACTGGGACTTGAAGGTTATCAAATAAGACTGAAAAAGTAGCTGCCTCTGCTTTACTTTGCACCTAAAATAAAACATACTCACAATCATCGATCTTGCTGGTGCTTTGCCATCTTTCCTGTGCCGGATTTCACCAGTCTGACCTTTAGCCACATACAATGCTGGCATGCCTGTGACCTACCCCTGGCCCCTATTTGAGTGGGCACACGCTCAACATTAATTGCCTGAATGACTCCAACTGAAGAACGGCAGATGAATTTAAGCAGCCAACCATCCAACAAAGAAATTTCCATTAATATTCACAGAACTTAGAGTGCAGTAGAGCAAAGATTCAAATTGATGCCGGCTTTAATCTGGTGGTGAATACATTCCTAAGCTCTTTTAGGGGGGCGGGGGGAGACAGTTCCTTCATGCAACCAAAATACAGTGATTCCCTGCACTCTGGTGTGAACACAGCCAAGTTCCATCAGCAACATGACCTTTAGATTAAGGTAAAAGGCTTTAATTTCTTTAAAGACTTGGATACGTACACATGCTTCTGCAGCATCTGAATGGAAAGTAAAAAATACGGTGCTTTTTCCAGGTATTTTCTCCTTGTTGAGCATATAGATGTTTCAATATCTTCAGGTATTTGGCACCACAGAGCAAAAGAAAAATCCAGGTGATATATTACATTTTCCCTGTTAGCATCTACACATTTTTGTGGAGCGTATCGAATGGTGTGCTGTAGGGATCTATTTCTGGTCTGAATGAATAAACTAACCCATGAGCATTTTGCTATTTTCTCCAGCAAAATAAAAAATAGCCATACACCACACAATCTCAGGGCTTGATATTGTATCTCACCTTGCCATGAAAAAGATAGGTATGTTATTTAGCAGAAAGAATAGAGGTTGTTTGTAGGGTGGGTTGCTGGGGAGGGACAGTGTTATTTCTTTTTAATATGTAGAAAAAGTATGGAAATACTTGAGAAATGGAACAGAGCATTTGGAAAGCAGGAGGACTTAAGAGTCACAGAGATCTTCCATCTGTTAGCTGTGTGACCTTGAGAAAATTACAAAACCTCCCTGAACTTTGAGTGTCAGAAGGTAAAATGCTCTTGGTTGCTGTAAGGTCTCATTAAGACAGCATTTGTAAAGTCTTCCCTAACCCTGGGTAACTGTATTGGCCCCATTTTATAACACTGTCCTAAGCTCTTATTTATTTATTTTATTATTTATTTATTTATTATTTATTTTTTAAAATAATCTTAATGCTATATTTTTAAAAATAAAAAAATAAATAAAAATGAATAATAATAATAAAAAAAGCCTAAGGTCCTAACAAAGTACAGTATCAACCTTTTAATAAAGACAAGCTGCCTGTGTGTTTTCCAATCCCGCATCACTGTGCGCAGGAACAGTGGTTTACTGATCCGCCCGCGATTCTCGCTCCCGTGGCTGTCAGCCCCCGTGCCCAGCAGGACGCGCTGTGAAGGTTGACAGGGGTGTGCGAACACATTGGCAACGCGGGCTTTTATGTATAGGTGTTTTTCCAAGTCGTAGGGCTTTTATTAACTTATCCCGACTGATTCCGAAGAGGAGAGGATATTTTGATCCGTGTCAGTAGAAGGAGGCACGTTTCCGCTGTGGCGCCAGGCTCCAGTGCGGCTGGGCGGGCGCTGCTTCCCGCTCACCCACCCGTTCCTCTGTGCGCTCCTGAGCTCCGCAACTTCCATCCAACTCTCCATTCTCGGCCCTTAAAACCTGCTTTTAAGTACCAGCATTCATGAAGAATTATCTGCTCGATACCAAGGGGTTTTCCTTCTTGTTTTTAAAATTACGAAGTATTGCAAAATTATTGCTTTAAGCTGTATTTCTTTCGTTGCAAATGCACATTATTTGAACAATATCATAAATCAAATAACATTTGCGGATTAGTCAGGGACTAAACTATGATTTACCTAGCCGTTTCTGCGGGAAAACATGTTCTAAGTTTCAAACAACTCACTTGCAAGTAAGTATTTTGAGACACTATTTTTTGTAGGTTGGGACCTAAATGTTTTCTTTAAATGTTTTGTGGGGTTTTTTGTAGTTTTTAATTTTATTATGTTATGTTAGTCACCATACAATACATCATTAGTTTTTGATGTAGTGATCCACGATCCATTGTTTTCATATAACACCCAGTGCTCCATGCAGTAGTGCCCTCCTTAATACCCATCACTGGGCTAACCAATCCCCCCTCCCCCCTCCCCTCTAAAACCCTGTTTATTTCTCAGGTCCATAGTCTCTCATGGTTCATCTCTCCCTCCAATTCCCCCCCCCATTTTTCCCTTCCTTCTCCTAATGTCCTCCATGTTATTCCTTATGTTCCACAAATAAGTGAAACCATATGATAATTGACTTTCTCTGCTTGACTTATTTCACTTAGCATAATCTCCTCCAATCC